>NW_026652277.1:89880551-90329217 GCF_009828535.3 Hylobates moloch | reverse complement strand
AGGTCAGGAGTTCAAGATCAGCCTGGCCAAGATGGTGAAACCCCGTCTCTACTAAAAATACAAAAATTAGCTGGGCATGGTGGCGGGTGCTGTAATCCCAGCTACTTGGGAGGCTGAGGCAGAGAATCGCTTGAACCCAGGAGGCACAGGTTGCAGTGAGCCAAGATTGCACCACTGCACTCAGGCTGGGTGACAGCGAGGCTCCATCTCAAAATAAAATAAAATAAAATAAAATAAAGGATTTTGCTCAGCCAGGTGGGGTGGCTCACGCCTGTGATCCCAGCAGTTTGGGAGGCAGAGGTGAGAGGACTGCTTGAGCCCAGGAGTTTGAGACCAGCCTGGGCAACATAGCAAGACCTTGTATCTATGGGGGAAAAAATGGATTTTCCTCTAATAAGGACCATTTTCTATTTCATGTAAGGATGGACATGTTTGAAACTTAATCCACCAGTTTAAATAATATTTAATTCTTTTTAAATTTTTTTTTTTTTTTTTTTGTTGAGACGGAGTCTTGCTCTGTTGCCCAGGCTGGAGTGCAGTGGCACCATCTTGGCTCACTGCAAACTCCGCCTCCCAGGTTAAAGCGATTCTCCTGCCTCAGCCTCTGGAGTAGCTGGAACTACAGACGCCCGCCACCACGCCCAGCTAATTTTTTGTATTTTTTTAGTAGAGACGGGGTTTCACCATGTTAGCCAGGATGGTCTCAATCTCCTGACCTCATGATCTGCCTGCCTTGGCCTCCCAAAGCACTGGGATTACAAGCGTGAGCCACCGCGGCCAGCTAAAATCTTTTTAATTTTAATTTAATTTTATTTTTTTGAGATGGAGTGTCACTCTGTCGCCTAGGCTGGAGTGCAGTGGTGAGATCTCAGCTTACTGCAACCTCCACCTCCCAGGTTAAAGCGATTCTTCTGCCTCAGCCTCTGGAGTAGCTGGAACTACAGGTGCGTGCCCCCACGCCCGGCTAATTTTTATTGTATTTTTAGTAGAGATGGGGTTTCACTGTGTTAGCCAGGCTGGTCTTGATCTTCTGACCTCATGATCTGCCTGCCTCAGCCTCCCAAAGTGCTGGGATTACAGGCGTGAGCCACTGCGCCTGGCTTTTTATTCTTTTAGTTACATTTTCTAGGCAATTTAATTATCTTTGATTATCTTGTTTAAGCCTATTTAATTGTCTGTTAGATTTCAGGGATGGATAATGGAAACAAACAAAAAGTCTTTGCACATTTAGCTTTTTTTTTTTTTTTTCTGGAGATGGAGTCTGGCTCTGTCACCTAGGCTGTAGAGCAATGGCATGATCTCAGCTCACTGCAACCTCCCCCTCCCGGATTCAAGCGATTCTCATGCTTCAGCCTGCCGAGTAGCTGGGATTGCAGGCACCCACCATCATGCCCGGCTAATTTTTGTATTTTTAGTAGAGACAGGGTTTCACCATGTTGGCCAGGCTGGTCTTGAACTCCTGAGCTCAGGTGATCCACCCACCTTGGCCTCCCAAGTGCTGGGATTACAGGTGTGAACCACCATGCCCGGCCATTAAGTATTCTTAAATTGTTTCTTGACTGGGCATGGTGGCTCACGCCCATAATCCCAACACTTTGGAAAGCCATGGCGAGAGGATTGCTTGAGCTCAGGAGTTCGAGTTCAGCCTGGGCAACATAGGGAGACCCTGTCTCTACAAAATATAAAAATAAATTAGCTGGGCATGTGTCACACCTGTGGTCCCAGCTACTTGGGAGGCTGAGGCAGGAAAATTGCTTGAGTCCTGGAGATTGAGGTTGCAGTGAGCTGTGATCGCACTGCACTCCAGCCTGGGTGACAGAGAGCTTGTCTCAAAAAATAAAATAAAATTATTTCTTGTAGTTACTAAGCATACATTTGAATTTCTTTTTTTTTTTTTTTTGAGACGGAGTCTTGCTCTGTCGCCCAGGCTGGAGTGCAGTGGCGCGCTCTCGGCTCACTGCAAGCTCCGCCTCCCGGGTTCACGCCATTCTCCTGCCTCAGCCTCTCCGAGTAGCTGGGACTACAGGCGCCCGCCACTACGCCCGGCTAATTTTTTTTTTGTATTTTTTAGTAGAGACGGGGTTTCACCATGGTCTCGATCTCCTGACCTCGTGATCCGCCCGCCTCGGCCTCCCAAAGTGCTGGGATTACAAGCGTGAGCCACCGCGCCCGGCCATACATTTGAATTTCTGAGGTTAACAGTATGGGACTCCTTTTAGAAGTAAACAGATTACTGAATCAAAAAATAATTAACCAGGCCGGGTGCAGTGGCTCACGGCCTGTAATCCCAGCACTCTGTGAGGCCGAGGCGACTGGATCACTTGAGCCCAGGAGTTCCAGACCAGCCTGGGCAACATGACAAAACCCCATCTTTACAAAAAAAAAAAAAAAAATAGCTGGGTGTGGTGGGGAGCACTTGTGGTTCCAGCTACTTGGGAGGCTGAGATGGGAGGATCACTTGAGCTCTTGGGGCAGAAGTTTCAGCGAGCCATGACTGTGCCAGTGCACTCCAGTCTGGGTAACAGAGCGAGACCCTGTCTCAAAATAAAATAAAATAAAATAACCAAAATGTACAACTATTAATATAGAAAAGGCACAATATCAAGCTGAAAATAGCAAATGAGTTCGAGAGTGGGGCATAACTACAGTGGGACTGTTTGTGCAAAAAAGAAAAAAGAGGGTATAATGCCGTGCGTATCACTCAAGAGTTTCCAAAGGACAGTATTAGAGATTGTAAAACACTATTAAGATACAGTCACTAATTTCTACTTTAGTCAATCTTTTGCCTTATTTTGTTTTTAAAAAATGGACATCTTAAGGTTAAAACTCTTAATAAAGTCACAGAGCTTTTCTTTTATAATGCTCAATTAGAAGTTAAGGAGAGGCCAGGCATGGTGACTCTCAAGCCTGTAATCCGAGCCCTTTAGGAGGCTGAGGTGAGCAGATCGCTTGAGCCCAAGAGTTCGAGACCAGCCTGGGCAACATAGTGAGACTCTGTCTGAAAAAAAACCCCAAAAATTAAAAAGAAAAATAAAAGAAGTTAAGGGGGAAAGTTTTTAATCAGAATGCATAGCTGGTTGGTAGGAAGTCAAGACAGCCTTGTAATACTGTCTAAAGCCCAGAGTACTGAAATGCAAATGTCTGCATTGAAACAACTGATCTTAACATGTGTGATTGCTTTGTTCTGGGTTATGGCTATTCCTATGTTGTCTTTTTTAGGATTTATAAGTGACCCTGTGTATTGTTTGAAGATTTGTGTGAGAGGCCGGGCGTGGTGTCTGACACCTGTAATCCCAGCACTTTGGGAGGCTGAGGCAGGCAGATCACGAGGTCAGGAGTTCGAGACTAGCTTGGCCAACATGGTGAAACTATGTTTTAGTCTCTACTAAAAATACACAATTTAGCCAGATGTGGTGGTGCACACTTGTAATCCCAGCTACTTGGGAGACTGAGACAGAAGAATCGCTTGAACCTGGGAGGTGGATGTTGCAGTAAGCCAAGATTGTGCCATTGCACAACAGCCTGGGCAATAGAGTGAGACTCCGTCTGAAAAAAAAAAAAAAAAAAAAAAGAAAGAGAAAAAAGAAAAGAAAGAAAAAAAAGATTCGTGTGAGAGCAAATGAAAACACTTGACACTTCACAAATCAAAACACTAGTTTTATTACGGAAGGCTGCCTTAATGCTAGAAGGCTAGAAGACAATCAACAGGAATGATCATTCCAAGACTGGAGAAGATAGAGCTGCACGGAGAATAGGCAAATGTTTGCACCATTCTCATAGATCCTGGGCTTCTTTTACACTAGACACTCCATAATTAGTTATATAAGTGGCTATTTTTAGAGCCAGGTCTGCTTGTTACAGAGGGTTTTCTTTTCTTCTTAGACAGAGTCTTGCCATGTTGACCAGGCTGCTTTCAAACTCCTGGGCTCAAGCGATCCTCCTGCATCAGCTTCCCAAGAAGCTGGGACTACAGGCATGCACCATCATACCTGGCTTTCTCCTTTCTTCTTTCTCCTCCTCCTCCTTTTTCCTCGTCTTCTCTCATCTTCTTCGTCGGTTTTTTTTTTTTTTTTGAGACAGGGTCTCATTCTGTCACCCAGGCTGGAGTGTAGTGGTATAATCTTGGCTCACTGCAACTTCTGCCTCCTGGGCTCAAGTGAGCCTCCCATCTCAGCCTCCCAAGTAGCTGAGACTACAGGTGCACACCACCATGCCTGGCTAATTTTTCTCTTCTTCTCCCTTCTCCTTCCTCCTTCCTCCTCCTCCTCCTCTTATTTCTTCTTCTTCTTCTTTTTTTTTGAGACAAGGTCTCTCTCTGTTGCCCAGGCTGGAGGGCAGTGGCATGATCACCGATCTGTGCAGCTTTGACCTCCTAGACTCAAGTGATCCTCCCACCTCAGTCTCCTGAGAAACTGAGACTACAGATGCACACCACCCCACCTGGCTTCTTTTCTTTTCTTTTTTTTTTGTAGAGATGGGGTCTTGCTGTGTTGTCCAGGCTGGTCTTGTCCTCCTGGGCTCAAACAGTCTTCCTGCCTCAGCCTCCAGAGTCAATTTGCAGACATTCTTGCATCTCCTTCTCTACCTCTACACCTCTTTTCAACAAAATCCCTATTCTTGTTTCATTAGGACTACATTAGGACTACAAAAAAATCCCTATTCTTGCTGAAGTCAGGAGTCTTTTTTTTTTTTTTTCTTGAGATGGAATTTCACTCTTTTTGCCCAGGCTGGAGTGCAATGGCATGATCTTGGCCCACTGCAATCTTTGCCTCCCAGGTTCAAGCGATTCTCCCGCCTCAGACTCCCAAGTGGGTGGGATTACAGGTGTGTGCCACCACCCCAGGCTAATTTTTGTATTTTTAGTAGAGATGGAGTTTCACCATGTTGGCCAGGCTGGTCTTGAACTCCTGACCTAAGGTGATCCACACATCTTGACCTCCCAGAGTGCTGGGATTACAGGTGTGAACCACCACGCCTGGCCAAGAGTCTTTTAAAAAATCAATCAATCAATGAAGGTCAGGCTCAGTGGTTCACACCTGTAATCCTAACACTTTGGGGGGCCAAGGGAAAAGGCTCGTTTGAGCCTAGGGGTTGGAAACCAGCCTGGGCAACATAGTGATACATCACCTCTACAAAAAAAAAAAAAAAAAAATTAGCTGGGCATGATGGCACGCTGTAGTCCCATCTACTTGGGAGGCTGAGGTGGGAGGATCACTTGAGCCTGGGACGTCGACGCTCCAGTGAGCTGTGATTGTACCACTACACTCCAGCCTGGGCAACAGAGCAAGAAATTGTCTCAAGAAAAAAAAAAATGAGTGCATTTTATGATATGTAAATTGTACCTCAATAAGTTGATTTTTTAAAGACCAAAGTGTCTCAACTACTCATCCCTCTTCCCAAATCATTTTATTTCTTTTGGCAGGATACTGTTAAAATACCAAATTCTTGGCCGAGTGTGGTGGCTCACACCTGTAGTCCCAGCACTTTGGGAGGCCAAGATGGGTGGATCACGAGGTCAGGAGTTCAAGACCAGCCTGGCCAACATGGTGAAACCCCATCTCTACTAAGAATACAAAAATTAGCCAGTCATGATGGTGGGTGCCTGTAATCCCAGCTGCTTGGGAGGCTGAAGCAGGAGAATTGCTTGAGCCCAGGAAGTGGAGGTTGCAGTGAGTTGAGATCAGGCCATTGCACTCCAGCCTGGGTGATAGAACATGACTCCATCTCAAATAAATAAATAAATAAATAAATCGAATTCTTTTCTTTCTTTCTTTTTTTTTTTTTTTTTGAGACGGAGTCTCGCTCTGTCGCCCAGGCTAGAGTGCAGTGGCGCAATCTCGGCTCACTGCAAGCTCCGCCTCCCGGGTTCACACCATTCTCCTGCCTCAGCCTCTCCGAGTAGCTGGGACTACAGGCGCGTGCCCCAACGCCCGGCTAATTTTTTGTATTTTTAGTAGAGATGGGGTTTCACCGTGGTCTCGATCTCCTGACCTCGTGATCTGCCCGCCTCGGCCTCCCAAAGTGCTGGGATTACAAGCGTGAGCCACCGCACCCCGCCAATCAAATTCTTTTCTAAAAGCCCTTCAGGTCATTAAGTTACCATGTGTTTATATGTGCATAAAAGCATACTATCCACACATATGCACAAAATTTAATTGACTCACTGGGCCTCCAGTTATGGTTTAGTGACATATAATGACTGTATTTGGCCTGGTGCGGTGGCTCATGTCTGTAATCCTAGCACTTTGAAAGGCCAAGGTGGGTGGATTACTTGAGCTCAGAGGAGCTCGATACCAGCCTGGGCAACATGGCGAAACTCTGTCCTCTACTAAAAATACCCGCAAAAATTAGCCGGATGTGGTGACACATACCTGTAGTACCAGCTACTGAGGAGGCTGAGGTGGGAGGATCGCTTGAGCCCAGCAGGCAGAAGTTGCAGTGAACCGAGATCGTGCCACTGCACTCCAGCTTGGGTGACAGAGTGAGATCCCCATCTCAAAAAAAAAAAAAAAAAGACAATATTGTTTGAAATCACATTACCAGTTTTTGGGCCCAAAAGCTGAAACAGCCTCTTTTGAATCAACAGTAATGGAAAAGAAATTCTTAGAATCCTGTAGAAAGAGGGAAATTACATTCATATTGTTCTCACCACTACTCCATTTCTCCCAGTTCCTGATTTATGTATTGTGTGGTTTTTTGTTTTGTTTTGTTGTGTGTTTTTGTCCTGGTATTGATTGTTTTGTTTTGTGGTTTGTGGTTGTGAAACTTGAGTCTGAGAATTGAAAAGAAATTGATTACTAACTCAAGATAGAATAAAAATAACCCTAAATATTGAGCTTGAAGAGGTCAAATATTTTTTCTTCCTTCTGTACTATAAGCAAAGTGCAAGGGCAGGTACATTCCTTGTAGAAAATCATCAAACGTTTGAAATAGCCCAAAAATAACTTTTTTTTTTCTTTTTGAGACAAAGTCTTGCTCTGTCACCCAGGCTGGAGTGCAGTGGCACCATCTTGGCTCACTGCAACCTCTGCCTTATGGGTTCAAGTGATTCTCCTGCCTCAGCCTCCCGAGTAGCTAATATTTTTGTATTTGCAGTAGAGGACGGGGTTTCACCATGTTGTCCAGGCTTGTCTTGAACGCCTGACCTCAAGTGATCTGCCTGCCTCCCAAAGTGCTGGAATTACAGGTGTGAGCCACCACACCCAGCCTGATAACTTTTTTCTCCCTGGGAGGTGGCAAGGTTTATCGCAATAAGACACATAACATAATGTCCATCATTTGAACCACACACAAGTGTACAATTCAGTGGCTAAACTATATCCATAATGTTGTGTAATTATCACTATCTATACCTAAAATTTTTTTATCATCTCTGACAAAAACTTTATACCCATTAACTAACAACTCTCTTAGACAAGGTGGCATGGAAATTAAACAAAACAAAACAAAAACCTCTCCCTTCCCACTCCCCATAGTCCCTGGTAGACTCTCCTCTACCAGAGAGTGTTTTAAATATTTGTTTTTTTTTTTTTGAGACACTCTGTTGCCCAGTCTGGAGTGCAGTGACGCTATCTTGGCTCACAGCAACCTCTGCCTCTCAGGTTCAAGTGACTCTCGTACCTCAGCCTTCTGAGTAGCTGGGATTACAGGTGCATGCCATGAGGCCCGGTTAATTTTTGTAGTTTTAGTAGAGATGGGGTTTCAGCATGTTGGCCAGGCTGGTCTCAAACTCCTGACCTCAAGTGATCCACACGCCTTGTCCTCCCAGAGTGCTGGGATTACAGACATGAGCTACCGAGCCCAGCCCTTCTGCTCTTTATTAATATGCTTGTTTTTACAGAGGTCTTTATAGCTTATTTAGTTCCCCTGAATTTCACAATTTGTGAACACTTCAACATTTCGTTAGTGTCAAGTCCTATTCATGTCTGAACAGTGAAAGTACTGATAAAAAAAATAAGATCTTATGCTAACAAGTTATTATTCTTTAAGATAAAACTACAAACTGTACCTTAATTAACAGCCTTGTTATTCTTTTCCAAAGCTCTTTTTGAAGTTACTCACCCTGCTGGTCACATGTGAGGCATTATCTCATTCTCTGTACTTCCCAAATCCATTCATAGTTTGTCCTTCTCAGTAACTTAACTTATGCCTTCATCAGTATTAAACTATTCCAGTCCACGAAAAGTAGTTTTGTAAAGACCTAATGAAATAGCTAGGGTTTTATTTTTTATTTTTTTTTAAGCTAAAACATTACTCAATTTGTGTGGCCATGTTGCAACTGTGAGAGTTTTGGCGAGTCAATATTAGCTCAGGGGTAACATTCGTTAAAATTCAAACCAGTTGTTAACCTGGAAAACAGCAATGCAATAATACAGCCATTTGGAATTTACTCCCTGTTCAGTGCTGTCCTGAGTTCCCAGGGGATACAAAAGGACCACACTGGCCGGGTGTGGAGGCTCACACCTGTAATCCTAGCACTTTGGGAGGCCAAGGTGGATGGATCACCCGAGGTCAGGAATTCGAGACCAGCCTGGCCAACACGGTGAAACCCTGTCTCTACTAAAAATACAAAAAAATTAGCCGGGCATGGTGGCAGGCACCTGTAATCCCAGCTACTCAGGAGGCTGAGGTAGGAGAATCGCTTGAACCCAGGAGGCAGAGGTTGCAGTGAGCCAAGATTGTGCCATTGCACGCCAGACTGGGTGACAGGGCGAGATTCTGTTTCAAAAAAAAAAAGAACTACACTATCTTTGAGGAGCTTTCATTTCAGTGGGAAAGACAAGATAAATGTACACGAAACTATAATGCATTTATTAATGAAGTGGACAACTCCCATTTGCTGCAAGTCACTGTATTATAAATTATTTAGTCCTTACAACTATTAAATGAGATAGATATTATAACCACTTCACAGATAAGAGAACAGAAGCTTTGAGAAATTAATAAACTTGCTTAAGATAGCAATCCACAAGTGACTGCCTGGATCCAAAGCAAATTCTTTTTTTTTTTTTAATAAATTAAAAAAAAAATAGAGATGGGGTCTCGCTATACTGACCAGGCTTGTTTTAAACTCCTGGCCTCAAGACATCCTCCCATCTCAGCCTTCCAAAGTGCTGAAACTACAGGCATGAGCCATCATGCCTGACCTCCAAAGCAAATTCTTTTCCCCCTCCACCACTCAGATTATCTGGTCCACTCTCCTCCATTTAAGAAATAAAGAGTTAGCATGGGGAAAGCAACTTATTTTCTTCCTAATTTATAACAATAGCTGTTGTTAAAATGAGGTAACAAGAATAATGTGCTTAGGCAAAAAGGTCATGCTGATGTAAGAAGCTTATACCAGACAATTCATTCATAAGAATATGTTTTGCATGGGGTAAATGCTATAAAGAAAAAACATTTAAACTAAAATTTAAAATATTTAATCTAAATTTAACTTAAATTTTTAAAATTTTGCATTTAACTCTAAAGTTATTTTAAAAGGAAAGCTACAGTGCTAGAATCTACCAAGGAAGGTAGATATAATTGTGATTTGGTGCCTATCATGCTTGCAGAGATCATTTAAGTCAGTCCCCAGAAGACCATGTCAGCCAGGCCTCCAAGGTTTGTTTCTGGCAGACTAGGAAGAAACCAGAATGTCTCCTACTTAGATTTGCAAAAGGGGTAGCTCATTTAATTAAAGTTCCTGTTGGTCAGCACTGATAATGTCATCAATAGGTCAAGGCCAGGCTGCCACCAGGGTATTCAACATGTAGGCCCATGCCAAAATATGCCAAAATTCATAGGACTTAGAATGGAAGGTGGAGAGAGCATTATCATCCCCTAAAGAGCTTTGTCCAGAGATTCAGTGAGATTAGGAAATGATAACATAGACACAAAAAAAGTAAAAGTAAGGGGGAATCTTGCCTAGGATGATCGGCAAAACAACCAATTAATCAAGATTATGATAGGATGTTGTGATTGATGGTTACACATAACAAAGTACTTAGGATTATTTCTAAAAATAAGTCTTATCTTGTGTGAGTGTATAATGGGAACTCTCTGAACTATCTTTGCAAATTTTCTGTAAATCCAAATTATTCCAAAATAATTAGAGAAAATAGTTGAAGAAAAAATCTTATCACTTCCTTGATGGGATTAAAGAGCAGAGGAGTCTGGCGGGGGAGTTAGGGGTGGAGGGTAGGGAAAGCAGGGGTGTTGGAGGGATGCATCCCCCTTCCCCAGCAATGTATTTTGGAAGCCCCAAGAAACCCACGAAATCCTAATAGTCTTTTACTGTTAGAATGGGAAGTAAAAGCACTGGGAAGTTACCCTAAGAAGCTAACTATCCTATATGTAAACTTAAATAATCAGTATTTGTGGCTGGGCACGGTGACTCAACGCCTGTAATCCCAGCACTTTGGGAGGCCGAAGCAGGAGGATCACTTGAGGTCAGGAGTTCTAGACCAGCCTGCTCAACATGGTGAAACCCGGGCTCTACTAAAAAAATACAAAAATTAGCTGGTCATGGTGACAGGTGTCTGAAGTCCCAGCTACTAGGGAGGCTGAGGGAGGAGAATCGCTTGAATTTGGGAGGCAGAGGTTGCATTGAACCAAGATTGCGCTACTGCACTCCAGCCTGAGTGACAGAGCGAGACTTGGTCTCAAAAAAGATTGTATTAAAAAAAAATAATAGGCTGGGCATGGTGACTCATACCTGTAATCCCAGCACTTTAGGAGGCCGAGGTGTTCGGATCACTTGAGGTCAGGAGTTTGAGACCAGCCTGGCCAACATGGTGAAACCCTGTCTCTACCAAAAATTGAAAAATTAACCAGATGTGCTCGCTTGGACCCAGGAGGCAGAGGCTGAGGTGACTGAGATTGTGCAACAAAGAAAATCTGCCAAAAAAAAAAAAAAAAAAAAACAAATTGTTCTCACATCCAAATATTTTTTTTGAGACGGAGTCTCGCTCTGTCGCCCAGGCTGGAGTGCAGTGGCGCAATCTTGGCTCACTGCAAGCTCCGCCTCCCGGGTTCACGCCATTCTCCTGCCTCAGCCTCTCCGAGTAGCTGGGACTACAGGCGCCCGCCACCACGCCCGGCTAATTTTTTTGTATTTTTAGTAGAGACGGGGTTTCACCGTGGTCTCGATCTCCTGACCTCGTGATCCGCCTGCCTCGGCCTCCCAAAGTGCTGGGATTACAAGCGTGAGCCACCGTGCCCGGCCTAGTTTTTGTTTCAATTTTATTTACACTGTTAGTGCAATAACTCTTTCAAGATCCCCTGCAAAATAGACAATTAAAAGTTACATTATTTACCTTTTTTTTTTTTTTCTTTTTTTTTTTTTTTTTTTTTTTTTTTTTTTTGAGATGGAGTCTTGCTCTGTTGCCAGGCTGGAGTGCAATAGCGCAATCTCAGCTCACTGCAACCTCTGCTTCTCGGGTTCAAGCGATTCTCCTGCCCCAGCCTCCTGAGTAGCTGGGACTACAAGCATGCACCACCACACCCAGCTAATTTTTGTATTTTTAGTAGATGAGGTTTCACCATGTTGGCCAGGATGGTCTCGATCTCTTGACCTCATGATCCACCCGCCTCGGCCTCCCGAAGTGCTGGGATTACAGGCATGAGCCACCATGCACGGCCATTTACATTTTTAAACAACTGAGGCATTATAATAAGGAACGGAATAAAGTTATAGTACAGTAAAGATTTTCTAAAGTGTTCAATATAAAACCAGTTTGCCTAGGAGCAAGATTCAGAGACAAAAACTTTCTATAAATCTCCAGCCAGTAAAAAAGTGGCGGCAAGGCCGGGCGCGGTGGCTCACGCTTGTAATCCCAGCACTTTGGGAGGCCGAGGCGGGCAGATCACGAGGTCAGGAGATCGAGACCACGGTGAAACCCCGTCTCTACTAAAAATACAAAAAATTAGCCGGGTGTGGTGGCGGGCGCCTGTAGTCCCAGCTACTCGGAGAGGCTGAGGCAGGAGAATGGCGTGAACCCGGGAGGCGGAGCTTGCAGTGAGCCGAGATCGCACCACTGCACTCCAGCCTGTCTCAAAAAAAAAAAAAAAAAAAAAAGTGGCGGCAAGTTCTGATGGTAGATCTGACAGATTTAAAAGTGTTTTGTCACCACCCTACACTGTTTAGCAAAGTTTGAGAACAGCCTGGCCAAAGTGGTGAAACCCTGTCTCTACTGAAAATACAAAAATGGCTGGGCACAGTGGCTCATGCCTGTAATCCCGGCACTTTGGGAGGCCGAGACGGGTGGATCACGAGGTCAGGAGTTCAAGACCATCCTGGCCAAGATGCTGAAACTCCGTCTCTACTAAAAATACAAAAAAATTAGCCAGGTGTGGTGGTGTGTGCCTGTAATCCCAGCTACTCAGGAGGCTGAGGCAGGAGAATCGCTTGAACCCAGGCGGCAGAGATTGCAGTGAGCTGAGATCGTGCCACTGCACTCCAGCCTGGGTGACAGAGCAAGATTCCATCTCAAAATAAAATAAAATAAAAATACAAAAATTAGCTGGGCATGGTGGCACATGCCAGGCGTCCCAGCTACTTGGGAGGCTGAGGTGGAAGGATCACTTGAGCCCTGGAGGTGGAGGTTGAACTGAGCCGAGATCATATCATTGCACTCCAGCCTGGATGGCGGAGTGAGACCCTGTCTCAAAAAAAAAAAAAGAAAAAAAATTATGTAATGCATACAGTGTTTCAAAGCATGGTCTATGGCCAGATGCATCAGAATTACCCAGGCTACAGGGTGAAAATGCTAATTTTGGGGTGCTGCCCAGTCTCTGATCAATTGAATCATAATCTCTGGGGTGGGGTCTGGTAATATGCCCATTTAACCAGTTGTCCCAAGTAGATTTTTTTTTTTTTTTTTGATACAGAGTCTCGCTCTGTTGCCAGGCTGGAGTGCAGTGGCACGATCTCGGCTCACTGCAATCTTTGCCTCCCAGCTTCAAGTGATTCTCCTGCCTCAGCCTCCTGAGTAGCTGGGATTACAGGCATGCACCACCACACCCAGCTAATTTTTTTTGTTTTTTTACTAGAGATGGGGTTTCACCATGTTGGCCAGGATGGTCTCGATCTCCTGACCTCGTGATCCTCAGCCTCCAAAAGTGCTGGGATTACAAGTGTGAGCCACCTCACCCGGCCGTCCCAAGTAAATTTATATGGATTTATTTATTTATTGAGACAAATAAATTTATTTATTTATTTATTTATTGAGATTTATTTATTTATTCACTCTCGTTGCCCACGCTGGAGTGCAATGGTGCGATCTCAGCTCACCAAAACCTCCGCCTCCTGGGTTTAAGTGATTCTCCTGCCTCAGCCTCCCGAGTAGCTGGGATTACAGGCATATGCCACCACGCCCGGCTAATTTTGTATTTTTAGTAGAGATGGGGTTTCTCCATGTTGGTCAGGCTGGTCTCGAACTCCTGACCTCAGGTGATCCACCCGCCTCAGCCTCCCATAGTGCTGGGATTCCAGGCTTGAGCCACTGCACCCAGCTTTATATGCATGTAGTATGAAAAGAGAGTGGGGCAGGGAGTGAGGTGGCTCATGCCTATAATCCCTGTAGTTTGGGAGGCTGAGGCAGGAAGATTAATTGAGGCCAGGAGTTTGAGACCAACCTGAGCAACATAGCAATTCTCGTCTCTACAAAATATTTTCTAAAAAATTAGCTGGGCATGGTGGTGTGTGCCCAGCTATTCAGGAGGCTGAGGTGAGAGGACTGCTTGAGACCAGGAGTTTCAGGCTACAGTGATCTGTGATCATGCCACTGCACTCCAGCCTGGGTGCCAGAGTAAGACTCTGTCTCAAAAAAAAAAAAATAAGTGATTTTTTCAACAGTCCATCCATATTTTTTTAAAAAATGTGTCTTTTTAAAAAACATTTAGCAGAATAGAGACAAAATCTCACTATGTTGCCCAGGGTGGTTTTGAACCTCTGAGCTCAAGTGATCCTCCTGCCTCAGCCTCCCAAAGTGCTAGGACTACAGGCATGAGTCACCATGCCTGGCCATAAATTATGCTTTTTAATAACTTTTTTTTACATTACTTCAAGTTACACTATGGGTTTGTTGTTGTTGTCATTTGTTTGTTTTGAGACAGGGTCTGGCTGTTTCACCCAGGCTGGAGTGCAGTGGCTCAATCTTGGCTCACTGCAACCTCTGTCTCCGGGGCTCAAGTGATCCTCCCACCTCAGCCTCCCAAGTAGCTGAGACTACTGGCATGTGCCACCATGCCCGGCTAATTTTTGTATTTTTTATAGAGATGGGTTTTGCCATGTTCTCCAAGCTGGTCTTGAACACTTAGACTCAAGTGATCCGCTTGCCTTGGCCTCCCAAACTGCTGGGACTACAGGCATAAGCCACCATACTGAGTGATCCACACTTCTTGAACTCATGTCCTCCCACAGCTGCTGCCAAGAACTCTCAAAGTCAATCACTTCACTTTGATGGATCTTTGTTGGTAGCCTTGAACTCGAGGTCGTTAGGGGGAAGCAAGCGTTTCTCGGTTAGAAATGTAAATAATAACAGTAACAAGAATTAGAGGCAGGGCATGGTGGCTCATGCCTGTAACCCCAACACTTTGGGAGGCCGAGGCAGGCAGATCACCTGAGGTCAGGAATTTAAGACCAGCCTGACCAACATGGAGAAACCCCATCTCTACTAAAAATACAAAATTAGCTGGGCATGGTGGCACATACCTATAATCCCAGCTACTCAGGAGGCTAAGGCAGGGGAATCGCTTGAACCCAGGAGGTAGAGGTTTTGGTGAGCTGACATCGCACCATTGCACTTCAGCCTGGGCTACAAGAGCGAAACTCTGTCTCAAAAAAAAAAAAAAAGAGTTAGAAATTACAGATATTTTATTTTATTTTACTTTACATTTTATTTGTTTTATTTTATTTTATTTTATTTTATTTTATTTTATTTTTTTTTTTTTTGAGACGGAGTCTCGCTCTGTCGCCCAGGCTAGAGTGCAGTGGCGCAATCTCGGCTCACTGCAAGCTCCGCCTCCCGGGTTCACGCCATTCTCCTGCCTCAGCCTCTCCGAGTAGCTGGGACTACAGGCGCCCGCCACTGCGCCCGGCTAATTTTTTGTATTTTTTAGTAGAGACGGGGTTTCACCGTGGTCTCGATCTCCTGACCTCGTGATCCGCCCGCCTCGGCCTCCCAAAGTGCTGGGATTACAAGCGTGAGCCACCGCGCCCGGCTATTTTATTTTATTTGAGCAGGCTGGAGTGCAGTGGCATGATTTCGGCTCACTGCAATCCCTGGCTCAAGCACAGATCACATTTTAAAAGCAAGTAGATACGGCCGGGTACAGTGGCTCAGGCCTGTAATCCCAGTACTTTGGGAGGCCGAGGTGGGCGGATCACGAGGTCAGGAGTTTGAGACCAGCTTGGCTAACATGGTGAAACCCCGTCTCTACTAAAGATACAAAAAATTAGCCGGGTGTGGTGGCGGGCGCCTGTCATCCCAGCTACTTGGGAGGCTGAGGCAGGAGAATGCCTTAACTTGGGAGGTAGAGGTTGCACTGAGCCGAGACTGCGCCACTGCACTCCAGCCTAAGTGATAGAGGGGAGACTCCATCTCAAAAAAAAAAAAACAAAGCAAAGCAAGTAGCTACAACAGCTTAGTTGTTGCCTTCCATTGTTACAGATGGCTTCTCCGAGAGACGAATGTACTTGGCCTTCCTACATAGCATGATGCTTTCAACACTTGATGCTATTGAAGATGTAAGTATTTTCCATCTTCTCCCTCCCCTTTCATTTTCCTTCCTATTTCTTCCCCTGTGGTTTCTCTTTTCTCTCTCTGGTATAAAAATGCTGGAAAGTGATACACTAAAATGTTAACTGGTTGTCTCTAGTGAGTGTGACTGTGGATAGGTAATTTTCATTACCTCTCCACTTTCTACTTTCACCTTTGCCAATGTTAAGTCAGTCAGCAAACTTAAAAAAACAAAAAACAAAAAACATGTGGCTGGGCTTGGTGGCTCACGCCTGTAATCTCAGCACTTTGGGAGGCCAAGGTGGGTGGATCACTTCAGGTCAGGAGTTCAAGACCAGCCTGGCTAACATGGTGAAACCCTGTCTCTACTAAAAATACAAAAATTAGCTGGGCAAAGTGGTGGGTGCCTGTAATCCCAGCTACTCAGGAAGCTGAGGTAGGAGAACTGCTTGAACCCAGGAGGTGGAGGTTGCAGTGAGCTGAGATCGTACCACTGCACTCCAGCCTGGGCAACAGGGAGAGACTCCATCTGAGAAATCAACAACAACAAAGCCACATGTATATGAGAAGGGAGAACCCTGTGGAAGGGACCACTGGCTAACTTAAAAAGAGGGAAAGTAGGGAGACTCGTGATATGTTTGTGTTTCTTCACCACTTATATGTAGTTTTTGAAAATAGTAAGGAAAAATTAAAACTTTCTCTAGTTTTTTTTTCCCTGCTCCATTTTCCTCCTTTTCTTGCTGATCCTATCTTCTCACCCTCCCCAACTGAGAATTCTTTATTAGCAAAGCCGCTGGCTGACACTTGCTGGAATGAAAGAGCCACTGTCCAGTCTTGCTATTTAAGTTTAAGCCACACTGCATTTATGTATAGCCTCTTTCTCCTGGAGGATTGAGATATCTCTTTATAATTCCACTGCTATTTTTAACATCCTCACAGAGCAAAGAGAAAGCTAGTCCCTTCATCTTTGAGCTGGTCACTCGTTTTCTGAATCTCCATTTTCCCAGGGCAGATAATACAGAGCAGAAGAGATCTTCACAGTTAGAACGTGGTCTTGGGTCATTACCTCTTTCCATACTCTTAAAGAATCCAGACCTCTTAGTTATTAAAAAAGCCATAGGGCAATCAGGAAAACACATGCATACTGTTTTGTATTGGGAAAATGATCTCATAATCATTTATAACCTCAGCAGCATCACACAACTTTGCTTTCTAATCCTGAGTGAAGAATGCCCCAGACAATGAATAGCTCAGTACATCCGGGAAAGGCAAAAGATATTCCAGCAGGCGCTCCAGGCTCTCAGTCCCCGGGCCATATGGCCTTGATAACTTCCCCAATTACTCTGGAAACTGTTAATTTTTCAGTCTGCACTTGAAACAGAGCTATAATTGTCCAGTGAATGCAGAGGAAGAAGGTAAGTCAGCCCCTGGAGAAGGTACCCTGAGCACTGCCCTGTTGCCATGGCTGTGCCCAGGGCGCTCGGCTTGCAGGCAGAGAATTATACCCAAGAATAGGAGGCCCAGGCAAGCTGCCTCGCCTGTGCCCTGCTTGGTGAAGAAGGAAACGAATTTTAACTCCAGACGCAGCACTCACTTTTAGCTATGGGGATTATTTTAGGTATCTCCAGTTCTCTAGTCTGGGTTTGTGTTCCAAGTGTGAAGACATCAACCATCCCTCCCACCTCGACCCCTTTTTTTTGAGACAGGGTCTCGCTGTGTGGCCCAGGCTTGAGTGCAGTGGGGCGATCAGGGCTCACTGCAGCCTGGACTCCCGGGTTCAAGGGATCCTCCCAGCTCAAACTCCTGGAGTAGAAAGGATCACAGGCATGCACCACCACACCTGGCTGTGTGTGTATGTGTGTGTGTACCATGCCTGGCTGTGTGTGCGTGTGTATGTGTGTAAAGATGGGGGTGTCACTATGTTGCCCAGGCTGGTCTGGAACTCCTGGGCTGAAGTGATCCTCCCCCTCAGCCTCCCAAAATGTTGGGATTACAGGTATGAGCCACTGTGCCCAGCTTAAATATTTTTATTTTTTATTTTTTATTTTTTTTTTTGAGACGGAGTCTTTCTCTGTCCCCCAGGCTGGAGTGCAGTGGCGCGATCTTGGCTCACTGCAAGCTCCGCCTCTTGGGTTCACGCCATTCTCCTGCCTCAGCCTCCCGAGTAGCTGGGACTACAGGCGCCCGCCACCATGCCCGGCTAATTTTTTCTATTTTTAGTAGAGACGGGGTTTCACCGTGTTAGCCAGGATGGTCTCGATCTCCTGACCTCGTGATCCGCCCGCCTCGGCCTCCCAAAGTGCTGGGATTACAGGCTTGAGCCACCGCGCCCGGCCTTAAATATTTTAAATAGTCCTAAAGGCAGAAGTCCCTTGACTCTTCAGAAAAATGGGAAAATAGTTTAAGGCATTCTCACCACCACAAATGACTGTGGCAGTACGTTCACATTTATAGTTGTCAGGGCATTTATAGTTGGTTAGGGACTCGTCCTTCATACGACTACTTCAACCAATCTTGCTCTCATCTTTCTTTTGATTTTGGGTTACTTTTTTACATTAGAGACTAAATGTAGGCTAGTGGATGAGACTTCAGGGAGAAACAGAAAATGGGAAGTTTTAATCAGGGTTGTAAGCTGAAAGGAATATTTTAACTTGAATTGCCCAGTATAAATATACATAGATAAACCAAAAGCAAAAAAGATTTGGAACCTCTCTATTTGCTACATTTATGCATAAGAAAGCCTAGCTAAAATCAGATTCTCTTATCAACAGTAATCTATATGCTTCTCCCAATTAAAAGAACTTTAACACTCCAGTGGGTGTTGTGATGAATGACTACTGATGTCATTCAACCACATTAATTCACCCAATATGCCCCAGGGAGTAGCTGCAGCCTTAGTGATCCAGAAACACAAAAGACAGGTCGGTCAGGTCCTTCACCCTCTGGAGGGCAGGTGGGGGTGGACTGATGGCACTGGAGGGGACAAGTGTGAACCTATTTCAGTATGGTATTAATAGGCCCCCACATCCTTCCAACCTTGAAATATGAGGTTTCTGGGCAGCTCAGAAAAGGGATGTCTTACAGGGTTGGGGGTGTCTAGGACAGAGCTTAGTTATTGTCTTGCTTTGCCCAGGACCGTTACAGAGCGGGGGAAGGGAGGGGGAGGAGCCCCATCCTCCAGGAGGGGGAGCAGCACCTGGGGTCTACTAGGGAACAGCTCAGCCACACTGAAGACAGGCTGATTTTCCCTCACGTTTTTTCTTTCTTCGCTAATTTGACCTCTGCTGTTACAGAGGTCAAATTTTGTTCTTTCTCCATCCTCATTCCCTACCTTGCCCCTTCCTTTGTTCTCACTAAACAAAAATAACAAAGAGCCTTGGGCTCTATACTGTGGTATGTTGCAGGTGGTGGGCTTGGTTAGTTAAGGTTCTAGAGTCTAGGGCTGCACTTGGTCCTGTTGTTTCTCTCTAATCATAGAGAAACTTCCATACTTCTAAATTTTCCTTTCTTCCTTTTTTTTTTTTTTTCCCCAGACAGCGTCTTGCTCTGTCACCCAGGCTGGGTGCAGTGGGACGATCTTAGCCCACTGCAACCTCCCACTCCGGAGCTCAAGTAATCCTCCCACCTCAGCTTCCTGAGTAGCTGGGATTACAGGTGTGTGCCACCACATGCGGCTAATTTTTGTAGCGATAGGGGGTTCTCTCCATGTTGCCCAGGCTGGTTTTGAACTCCTGAGCTCAAGAGATTCTCCCGCTTTGGCCTCCTAAATTGCTGGGATTAAAGGCGTGAGTCACACTGCCCGGCCTCACTCCTTTCTTTTCTAAGTGAGTGTGTGTGTGTGCATGTGTGTGTGTGTGTGTTTGTATTTTATTGTATTTATTTTTTTATTTTTGAGATGGTGTCTTGTTCTGTCACCCAGGCTGGAGTGCAGTGGCGCGACCTCGGCTCACTGC
This sequence comes from Hylobates moloch, assembly GCF_009828535.3. Taxonomy (NCBI): domain Eukaryota; kingdom Metazoa; phylum Chordata; class Mammalia; order Primates; family Hylobatidae; genus Hylobates; species Hylobates moloch. The sequence goes on along the minus strand of NW_026652277.1, from coordinate 90,309,542 downwards.
AACCTCTGCCTCCCGGATTCAAGCGATTCTCCTGCCTCAGCCCCCCGAGTAGCTGGAATTACAGGCGCCGGCCACCACTCCTGGCTGAGTGCTTTTCTTTTTTTTGAGACGGAGTCTCGCTCTGTCACCCAGGCTGGAGTGCAGTGGCGCGATCTCGGCTCACTGCAAGCTCCGCCTCCCGGGTTCACGCCATTCTCCTGCCTCAGCCTCTCCGAGTAGCTGGAATTAAAGGCGCCCGCCACCACTCCTGGCCGAGTGCTTTTCAAAATGGCTACCAAACCTTTTTGCCTCGTTTGGTTACACACTTCACCTAGAACCCGGTTCTTCCCATTGTTGACTCTTGGCATTAACAAAATGAACAGGTCGGGCGCCGTGGCTCACGTCTGTAATCCCAGCACTTTGGGAGGCCGAGGCAGGCGGATCACCTGAGGTCAGGAGTTCAAGACCAGCCTGGCCAACAAGGTGAAGCCCTGTCTCTACTAAAAAAACAAAAATTAGCCGGGTATGGTGGCGGGCGCCTGTGGTCTCAGCTACTTGAGAGGCTGAGGCAGGAGGATCGCTTGAACCTGGGAGGCGGAGGTTGCAGTGAGCCGAGGTCGCGCCACTGCACTCCAGCCTGGGCGACGGTGAGACTCTGACTCAAAAAAAGAAAAAAGAAAACCCCAAATGAACAGAAATATGTGTTTTATTGATATAGGATCTGTGACATCATCCTTGAAAAAACCCAGGAAAAGCCCACAAGTACCTATGAAATAGCTTTGAAGCATTTTTTAAAAAAAATTACTTGGCAGAAGGCCTAAAAAACTCCGAGGTAGCTGGTGATATTTTCTATTTTAAATACTAGGGAATTAAGGCACAGAGGTGACTAAGGTTTACACAGCAGAAAGCTGCAGCGCCTAGAGTCAACGCAGGTCGTTGTTAGCCCTGGACTATTTCTGCCACTACCAAGGTTTTCAACAAAGAACAGTAAGTGTGACAAAAATCCATCTGTTTGTTTCTCTTTTTGAATTACTTAACCTTTGAATATTCAACCTTTTGCCCTGTTTTGCTTTATGTTTTCATACCATCTTATCCTCAAAGAAGGGGAAATACTTATCTTCTTTTGTAAGCCTTTGTATCTAAGAACACAAATGAAGTATTTAGGGACAATTGCTTTGACTTTTACAAGAAAACTCAGTGGCTATTTTGGGTGACAGTATGCTTTGCTAGCAAATAGAAATAGAGAAAATCTGGCATCTGAAGGTGAAATGAGAGTAAACAGTTTCCAGAATTTTCTCCCTCTCTCCTTCCTTAATAATTGCAAATTGCCACTGCTTATAACCATAATAGAAACTAGACATGTCTCCTGGCCTTCCTCAATGAAAAAAATAAAAAAGAAAAGAAACTAGACATGACATAGAGATGTCACTTATGAAAAAGAAAAAAAAATTCAAAGGAATCTCACTTCTGCTTTCAACATTTCTTACCAAATCCAGTTTCTAGGACACAAATCATTCCGCAACCCCTCCTTCCAATTTCTAATCCTATTTTAATCACTGAAATGGGCAGAGTCAGATTTTATGTATGACAATTAATCCCCTATGCAAAGTTAAAACTAATTTTAGAGTAAACAAAAAGTTAACTTCAAAGAGCTAGGGGCTGGGCGCGGTGGCTCACGCCTGTAATACCAGCACCTTGGAAGCCGAGGCGGGCAGATCACTTGAGGTGAGGAGTTCAAAACCAGTGGCCAACATGGTGAAACCCCGTCTCTACTAAAAATACAAACATTAGCTGGACGTGGTGGCAGGTACCTGTAATCCCAGCTATTCGGGAAGCTGAGGCAGGAGAACCGCTTGGAGCCGGGGGGTAGAGGTCGCAGTGAGCCAAGATCAGGATATTGCACTCCAGCCTGGGTGACAGAGTGAGACTGTGTCTCGAACAAACAAACAAACTAACAAACAAACAAAAACACACACAAAGAGCTAGGAATTAAAATCTCAGTAAACACCCTAATCCCATCACTCTATTACCGTAGCTTTCTTGATACCTGACTGATAACTAAATGTCAGTGCTAATAGCTCAAGCTCTATCTCTAAAGTTTAGAATTTCCTTTTTTTCTTTTTTTTTTGAGACAGTCTCACTCTGTTGCCCAGGCTGGAGTGCAGTGGCACGATCTTGGCTCACTGCAACCTCCACCTCCCTGGTTCAAATGATTCTTCTGCCTCAGTCTCCAGAGTAGCTGGGACTACAGGCACACGCCACCATGCCCAGCTAATTTTTGTATTTTTAGTAGAGATGGGGTTTCACCATGCTGGCCAGGCTGGTCTCAAACTCCTGACCTCATGATCTGCCTGCCTCGGCCTCCCAAAGTGCTAGGATTACAGGCGTGAGCCACTGCACCTGACCAAGTTTAGCATTTTCTAAGTCACCAAAAGGCTTTGACATTTTAACCATTGACCCAGACATTTGACAGAGGCCCCTTTACAATTGGGAAACGACTTGAAAAATAATAATGTTCACTTGCCACTGGAAATTTTCAAAGGGATTAGTTGAATTTATCCAACAGTGCATGAATACCTAGTGTCACCAGGAACCAATTAGGGGCTACATGGGTACATTCAGGGGTTACTACCCTCTAACCTTATCAGAAGGTGACTAGGGAATGGATAAGCAAGGAATTCATCCTATTCCTGTCATTGGCCTAGTGACTATTCCCCAAAGAGAATGAATGGAATCTCATTCCCATTTGCCTTTTTTCTTTTTTAATCTTTTTATGCTTTAAGGGGGCGTATAATGTAAGAAATGATTTGCATTTCTGCTCCTGGATGTTATAGTTTTGGAGATTTAGGCTCCAATCTCTAAAGTTCGTATCTGCGATTGTACAATCATTAGGTATTATTTTATTTGTCTATGAAGTATGACTACAGTTGTATCATAAAACAGAATTATTAATAGTAAATCTCAGTTGAGATCTTTTCATTTATTTTTATTTTTATTTTTATTTTTATTTTTTTTGAGACGGAGTCTCGCTCTGTCACCCAGGCTGGGGTGCAGTGGCACCATCTCGGCTCACTGCAAGCTCCGCCTCCCGGGTTCACGCCATTCTCCTGCCTCAGCCTCTCCGAGTAGCTGGGACTACAGGCGCCCGCCACCACGCCCGGCTAATTTTTTGTATTTTTGGTAGAGACGGGGTTTCACCGTGGTCTCGATCTCCTGACCTCGTGATCCGCCCGCCTTGGCCTCCCAAAGTGCTGGGATTACAAGCGTGAGCCACCGCGCCCGGCCGGTGTTTGATTCTTAATGAATATTCTTAGATAACAAACAGATAAATTTTTGTCGAGTAAACAAATAAATGTTCCAGTGAATGATCTTTTTGGAAATTAAGTTGATTCCTAAATTACAATGGAGAAATTTAAACAAAAACCATCTTATGGTTCCTATTGTAAAAAGTGACATGCTGGGCACGGTGGCTCACGCCTTTAATCCCAGCACTTTGGGAGGCCAAGGTGGGTGGATCATGAGATCAGGAGATTGAGACCACTGCTTGAACCCAGAAGGCATGGGTTGCAGTGAGCCGAAATTGTGCCACTGCACTCCAGCCTGGCTACAGAGCCAGATTCTGTCTTAAAAAAAAAAAAAAGGGACAACATAGGTTGGTAACTCACATCTGTAATGGGCCTTTGGGAGGCCCAGGTGGGAGAGTCACTTGAGCCCAGAAATTTGAGACCAGCCTGGGCAACACAGTGAGACTCCGTCTCTATTTATATACAGAAAAAAAAAGAAGTGACAACATGGACATATTAGGCAAATATTATCCAAGTAATTGTTAGCCAAGAACTTAATAATATGTGGTATGAGGAACTGTGTGCATGAAATGGACCATAGAAAACAATAATAATTCTAAGGTCGGTTTTTACAGAGGAGACAGAACTGAACTGAGCCCTAATTGCAGTTTGTAGAAAGCAAAGGAGAGAAGCAAAAATATTCCAGTGAAGGGGATATGTCACAGTAGGCTAGGAACAGTGAGAAATCTGCTTGACTAACCTGGAAGTGGGAAGGCTCAGAATAAAATGCGAAAGGGTGTGTCAGATACTAGAGGGCCTTGAAGATCACACAGAGGTGTTTAAACTTGATCCAGTGGGAAACAGGGAGCCACAAGGGGTTTTAATGGGATGACTAAATTAATGAAAATAATGTATAAGGAAGTTAGCTGGAAAGGCCAATAATATTAATTTCCTTCTATTGAAGACCTGATGTGTGCCAGGCACTAGGCAAACAGCCCTAAGATAAGAATTTTTGCTCCCATGTAACGGTTTAGTTAAATGAGAATCCAAGAGGTGACTTACTTGAGCCATAGAGTTAGTAAATGGCTGAGTTAAGACCCACACTTGGGGCCGGGCGCAGTGGCTCACGCTTGTAATCCCAGCACTTTGGGAGGCCGAGGCGGGCGGATCAGGAGGTCAGGAGATCGAGACCACGGTGAAACCCCGTCTCTACTAAAAAAATACAAAAAATTAGCCGGGGGTGGTGGCGGGCGCCTGTAGTCCCAGCTACTCGGAGAGGCTGAGGCAGGAGAATGGCGTGAACCCGGGAGGCGGAGCTTGCAGTGAGCTGAGATTGCGCCACTGCACTCCAGCCTGGGCGACAGAGCAAGACTCCGTCTCAAAAAAAAAAAAAAAAAAAAAAAAAAAGACCCACACTTGGGTCCCCATGTCAGAGGCGTGTGAACCACAGCAACTCCATCTTGAATAAGGGCTAGGTAAAATAAGGCTGAGACCATCTGGGTGGCATTCCCAGACAGTCTAAGTCACCAGATGAGATGCAGGGTCAACACAAGATACAGGTCATAAAGACCTTGCTGATAAAACAGGTTGCACTAAAGAAGCTGGCCAAAACCCATCAAAACCAAGATGGCGACGAGAGTGACCACTGGTCGTTCTCAGTGCTATACTCCTACCAGAACCATGACAGTTTACTAATGCCATGGCAATGTCAGGAAGTTACCCTATATGGTCTAAAAAGGGGAGGAACTCTCAGTTCTGGAAACTGCCCACCCCTTCCCTGGAAAACTCATGAATAAGACACCCCTTGTTTAGCATATAATCAAGAAATAACCATAAAAGTGGGCTGGGTGTGGTGGTTCATGCCTGTAATCCCAACACTTTGGGGGGTCAAGGCAAACAGATCACCTGAGGTCAGGGGTTCGAGTCTAGCCTGGCTAACATGGCGAAACCCCACCTCTACTAAAAATACAAAAAAGTTAGGCTTGGTGGCGGGTGCCTGTAATCCCAGCTACTGGGGAGGCTGAGGCAGGAGAATCGCTTAAACCAGGGAAGCAGAGGTTGCAGTGAGCTGAGATCGCACCATTGTACTCCAGGCTGGGTGACAAGAGCAGAACTGTGTCTTAAAAACAAAAACAAAATAAAAAAACACCATAAAATAACCAACCAGCAGCCCATGCTGCTGCTCTGCCTGTGAGGAGCCATTCTTTATTTCTTTACTTTCTTAATAAACTTACTTTCACTTTGCTCCATGGATTCAGCTCAAATTCTTTCTTGCTCGAGATCCAAGAACCCTCTCTAAGGGTCTGGGTCAGGACCCTTTGTGGTAATACCCCTATGATTTACATGTTCTCTGTCTGTTTTCATGCTACAACAGCAGAATTGTGCAGTTGGACAGAGACCCTATGTCCCACAAAGTCTTAAATTTGTACTATCTGTCCCTTTTCAGAAAAAGTCTGCTGACTCCTGTAGAGCTTTGCTATTCAGTGTGGCCTGTGGACCAGGAACAAGGGACAACCTCTGGGAGTTTGTTAGAAAGGCAGCATCTTGGGCACCCCTTAGACCTGTTGAATTCAAATCTGCATTTTAGCAAGATCCCAAATGAATCTGTATGCACGTTAAGTATAAGAAGCATTGTTGGCCAGGCACGGTGGCTTACACCTGTAATCTCAGCACTTCGGGAAGCAGAGGCAGGTGGATCACCTGAGGTCAGCAGTTCAACACCAGCTGGCCAATGTGGTGAAACCCCGTCTCTACTAAAAATACAAAAATTAGCCAATATGGTGGTGGGCACCTGTAATCCCAGCTACTTGGGAGGCTGAGGCAGAAGAATTGCTTGAACCCGGGAGGCAGAGGGTGCGGTGAGCCGAAATTGTGCCGCTGCGCTCCAGCCTGGGTGACAGAGCAAGATTCCATCTCAAAAAAAAAAAAAAAAAAAAAGCATTGTTAAAATACTGTGCTATTTTGGCTGAAGAGTTAGAGAAGGACAAGCCTAGCAACTAGGACATTGGGTAGCTTAAGACTAGGAGACAGAGGCGGAAGGGACAGGGTCCACAGACATTTAAAGAATGTCTGCCATTTGAGTGTGCACAGGCAGCTACACATTCCTGCCCCAGGCCTCTGGGATTCCTGCATATTTAGTGTAGAGAATAGGAAGCCATATGCAAGTTAAAATACAAATCTGTATTCCTTATTATTAAAGTGTGTTTCGCCATGGCATTTTGAACCAACAATAATCAAATGAGCCAATATTCAACTTCCCACCTCCCCAAAATTGGCCTGAAGGACTGCTTGGAGGGAAGTTTTAAGAGATAGTAGCTCAAACATTTTGCTAATGCAGTTTTGAAAGTGCTAGAGTAGATGTGGGTAAGATGATGTAGCCTGCATCTTCGTCAAAGGTGCCATTTGATGGTTTTCTAATTTCCTTTCTTTCTTTTCAGAGTCTCACTCTGTCGCCCAGGCTGGAGTACAGTGGTGCAATCTCAGCTCACTGCAACCTCCACCTCCTGGGCTCAAGTGATTCTCCCACCTCTCCCGAGTAGCTGGGACCACAGTTGCACACCACCACGCCTGGCTAATTTTTTGTAGACATGGGGTTTCTCCATGTTGCCCAGGCTGGTCTTGAACTCCTGAGCTCAAGGGATCCATCCACCTTGGCTTCCCAAAGTGCTGGGATTACAGATGTGAGCCACCGTGCCCAGCTTCTAATTTGCTTTTTAATCATTACTCAAATTCAAGGAAGAATTTACTGGCTCTCCAGTTTGAAACCACCCTGGAATTTACATTCATAACCTCCTGTTATATGCCACTAAACATCACAGTATTTCCATTTGCTGAGACTGTGGTTCCAAACTATATATTTAAGGATGAATTTGCATTTGCTCAACTAATAGATAATATGCTAGGCCCCAAGGATATGTATGTATAAACAAGACAGAGCAAAAAGGTCTGAATTCCAGAAAGTTGACAGTCTAAAGAGAAGATAGATATTATAAAATGTAAACAGCAAAACATTTTGGGCCAGCACAGAGAAAGAAACAAGTGACTCTGACTATAAATTCTGGTAAAGATATATATGTTATGCATTTCAAATATTTTTATTTTAAAATATTATATATACATATACATACATATACACATATATACAAATATCGTATATATGTATATATTGTATATGTATGTATATGTATATATTGTCTCTTTGTATGTATCTATATGTATATATTGTCTCTTTTTTTTAAGAGACAGGTCTTGCTCTGCCATCTAGGCTGCAGTGTAATAGCACAATCATAACTCACTCCAACCTTGAACTCCTCAACTCAAGCAACCCTTTGCCTCAGCCTCCCCAGTAGCTGGGATGCTGCTGGGATTAAAGGAGTGCACTACCATGCCCAGCTTTTTTTTTTTTTTTTTGAGACTGAATCTTCTTCTGTTGCCCAAGCTGGAGTGCGGTGGTGTGATCTTGGCTCACTGCAACCTCCGCCTCTAGGGTCCAAGCGATTCTCCTGCCTCATCCGCTGGGATAGCTAGGATTACAGGCATCTGTCACCACGCCCAGCTGATTTTTGTAATTTTTTCAGTAGAAAGGAGGTTTCATCATGTTGGCCAGGCTGGTCTTGAACTCCTGGCCTCAAGAGATTCACCTTCCTTGGCCTCCAAAGTGGTGGGAAAACAGGCATGAGCCACCGCGCCTGGCCTGATTTGCTTTTCATAATTTGATTTCAAGTCCTAGCGTGGTGGCTCATGCCTGTAATTCCAGCACTTTGGGAGGCTGAGGTAGGCAGATCACCTGAGCCCAGGAGTTCCAGACCAGCCTGGGCAACATGGAGAAATTCTGTCTCTACAAAAAATACAAAAAGACTAGCCAGGCATAGTGGTGAGTGCCTGTAGTCTCAGCTACTTTGGAGGCTGAAGTGGGAGGATCACTTGAACCTGGGAGATCGAGGCTGTGAGCTCTGCTTCTGCCACCGCACCCCAGCCTGGTTGACAGAAAGAGACTGTGTTTCAAAAAAAAATTTTTTTTTTGATTTCCCATTATTTTGAGGGAGCCAGGATAACACATCCTAGCTGGTGGCCCCACAGTTATTCCCGGGAGGTGGGGCTTCCTGGTGTGTTTCTGGTGTATTCTTGGTGTGTTCTCGGCTCACAGAGTGGAGTCAGGTTTTCCTCATGCTCAGCCAGCTTGGTGACAAATTGAGGTTGCGTAAGGGAGCAGGGTACAAAGTACATGTGTTGTGCTTCAGTTTGCTTCCGCCTGGTCTGTTACACATATTATCTGGAAAATACTGTGGGGTGGGTGGTGTGAGGGCAAATTGGGAAGAAGAATAAGTGAAGCATTAAGGTGAAGCTGAGCAGAGGTGGGGAAGGGTATGGGACTAGCAGCCAAGGATTTGGGATTTAGACTGCCAAAGATTGTGAACTGAGGTAGAAAATGGGTTCTTGGAGTGACCATGATTACAGTAGGCCAACTGGGGCTGCCTGGTTTCAGATTCCATGCAAGCCAGGATGATGATGATCTGCTTGATGTCTTTACTCTGGAGCTACGGTGGAAGGCTCCAGCACTCTAAAATAATGTTTGTCATACCTCACAATACACCCACCACATTACCTGGAGGCCAGGTGAACTGAAAACACAGATTGGTGGGCCCAGAGTTTCTAATTTTGTAGGTTTGGGTGGGACTCAGTAATTTGCTTTTTTTTTTTTTTTTTTTCAGACGAAGTCTCACTTTGTTGCCCAGGCTGGAGTGCAGTGGACTGCAACCTCTCCCTCCTGGGTTCAAATGATTCTCCTGCCTCAGCCTCCCGAGTCACTGGGATTACAGGTGCCCACCACCACACCTGGCTAACTTTTGTATTTTTAGTAGAGATGGGGTTTGGCCATGTTGGCCAGGCTGGTTTCAAACTCCTGACCTCAAGTGATCCTCCTGCCTTGGCCTCCCAAAGTTCTGGGATTACAGGCATGAGCCACCGTGCCCAGCAATAATTTGTATTTTAACAAGTTTAAAAGTAATGCATATTCTTTGAAACTACTGGTCCTTATAGCACACTTTAAGAACCATTGCGGGCCGGGCGCGGTGGCTCACGCTTGTAATCCCAGCACTTTGGGAGGCTGAGGCGGGCGGATCACGAGGTCAGGAGATCGAGACCACGGTGAAACCCCGTCTCTACCAAAAATACAAAAAATTAGCCGGGCGTGGTGGCGGGCGCCTGTAGTCCCAGCTACTCGGAGAGGCTGAGGCAGGAGAATGGCGTGAACCCGGGAGGAGGAGCTTGCAGTGAGCCGAGATCGCGCCACTGCACTCCAGCCTGGGCGACAGAGCAAGACTCCGTCTCAAAAAAAAAAAAAAAGAACCATTGCTTGAATATGATGACTGGTTAAGAAACTCTTTGCCTTGGCCAGGTGTGATGGCTCATGCCTGTAATCCCAGCACTTTGGGAGGCCGAGGCGGGCAGATCATGAGGTCAGGAGATCGAGACCATCCTGGCTAACACGGTAAAACCCTGTCTCTACTAAAAAAAAAAATACAAAAAAATTAGCCGGGTGTGGTAGCAGGTGCCTGTATTGCCAGCTACTCGGGAGGCTGAGGCAGGAGAATGGCATGAACCTGGGAGGCGGAGCTTGCAGTGAGCCGAGATCACGCCACTGCACTCCAGCCTGGGTGACAAAGCGAGACTCTGTCTAAAAAAAAAAAAAGAAAAAAAAAAAAGAAACTCTCTGCCTCAGAAATCAGACTCAGAAACCAAGTGGCTTGCTGGGTGGTCAAGAAGTGTGCCCCAGGACCAGTTCTATAAATTTCCAAGCTTCTTCCTTCCCCAAATCCTGCCAGCCTGCAACCATCAATTCAGAAATAGTTATTTCCCAGTCATTTTGCCCTTGTTACATATCTTCCAGTTAGTTTATGTGCATGTTGAATATAACAGTTGAACAAGTATGTCTTTGAATATAATAATGTCTTTATGTCTTTTTTTTTTTTTTCTTTTGAGACAGAATCTCGCTCTGTCACCCAGGCTGGAATGCAGTGGCGTGATCTCCGCTCACTGCAAGCTCTGCCTCCCGGGTTCACGCCATTCTCCTGCCTCAGCCTCCCGAGTAGCTGGGACTACAGGCGCCCGCCACCGCGCCCGGCTAATTTTTTGTATTTTTAGTAGAGACAGGATTTCACCGTGCTAGCCAGGATGGTCTCGATCTCCTGACCTTGTGATCCACCCGCCTCGGCCTCCCAAAGTGCTGGGATTACAGGCGTGAGCCACCGCACCTGGCCTTTTTTTTTTTTTTTGAGATGGAGTCTCGCTCTGTCGCCCAGGCTGGCTGGAGTGCAGTGGCACAATCTTGGCTCACTGCAACCTCTGCCTCCCAGGTTCAAGCGATTCTCCTGCCTCAGCCTCCCAAGTAGCTGGGATTTCATGTGTGTGCCACCACGCCCGGCTAATTTTTGTATTTTTAGTAGAGACAGGGTTTCACCATGTTGGCCAGGCCGGTCTCAAACTCCTGGCCTCAAGTGATCTGCCCACCTTGGCCTCCCAAAGTACTGGGATTATAGGCGTGAGCCAGCATGCCCTGCCAGATATAATAATGTCTTTATAAATCAAGAATACCACTAGATAGCCTGTAGGATAATTTCAAAGAATTCATACTTATAAAATGGAATATTAGACTACTCTCTTAGTAGGACTGCCTTTGGGAAGCACATGGTCAAATCCTGTGGGTTCCAGCAATCTCGCTAGAGTCTCCTTATTACATTACCTGCCCTTTATTGTGGCTCCTAGCTGTTGCCGTTTTCCTCTCAGCTCACCTGAATATGCGTATTGGCCTACAGTGTTCTCTGGAAAAACTTGTGGGAACAGAGCAGTCTGGGAACTGAACAGCAGGATTTGGGCAAGGCATGATGAGGAAGCAGGCTTTCAACTGAGGCAATCGTTCATCATTGTAAAAATTACTGCCGCTGCACTGATCTTGCTCCAAACTCCAGAGGCACATAGCTCCAGGGACTCAGAAGGGGCAAGAACCCTAGCATGGAAGCCTAGCTGTGTTTGGCACACGTAATCCACATCTCCCTGTTTAACTTAAAGGGATACTTGGTTAAGTGCTTCCTCTTTGGGTGTGTATACATTTTACTTAACTACTTGGCTGTAAATTCCCTGGTACATAAGCAAATGATTTTATTTTTAATTTTTATATATTTATTTATTTATTTTTGAGATGGAGTCTCACTCTGTTGCCCAGGCTGGAGTGCAGTGGCACGATCTCGGCTCATTGCAACCTTTGTCTCCCAGGTTCCCCAAAGCGATTCTCATGCCTCAGCCTCCTGAGTATCTGGGATCATAGGCGTTCACCACCATGCCCGGCTAATTTTTGTATTTTTAGTAGAGTTGGGATTTCATCATGTTGGCCAGGCTGGTCTGGAACTCCTGACCTCAAGTGATCCACCCGCCTTGGCCTCCCAAAGTGCTGGGATTACAGGTGTGAGCCACCGTGCCCATATTTGCCTGTGTATGCGTGCATCTGCACGTGTATGTGTGTGTGTGTTTTCTAGTTTAGTGTGCAGGGCCAATTATTCTGCGAGCCAGGCTGATGTAGCATGTTCTCCTTCAACTTTAGATACAGGGGACCAAGAAGCTTAGTTCCATGTGGTATGTGTTTCCTTGGCTGGGACAGAAGGTGTCTGTGAGCCATGGGTATTAGGGTTAGAAGGAAACAAGACGTGGTACCATTCAGAAGGCCTAGGGAGCTGGATCCTACGTCTTGGCAAACTGTTTTACAATTAGATGCTATAACTGTTTTGGAGTGTCACCCTTGATGTATAAGCCTTATTTTTTACATTCTTTTTTTCGTTTTCCTTTTTCTTTCTTTGTGAAATGACCAGGAAGAAGACGTATAAGACTTAAAGCTTAGTAAACCTTTGGGTTCCATGCATTTGGCCATCATTCCAGTCGTCAGCATTGTGCAGGACAGGTACTCGAGGTCTGTTTTTGTAAACCAGGAACCCGAGGCACAGAGCAAGTAAGTGGATGGAAACAAATGCTGTAAGAACAAATAATTGTATTTAAAAATTTATGTTTTTCATTTATTTTTCAGAAGAAGCATTAATGAGTAGGTAGTAGTTTCTGGGTATTAAAAAACCATCAGAAGGCTGGGCGTGGTGGCTCACGCTTGTAATCCCAGCACTTTGGGAGGCCGAGGCGGGCGGATCATGAGGTCAGGAGGAGATCGAGACCATGGTGAAACCCCGTCTCTACTAAAAATATAAAAAAATTAGCCAGGCGTGGTGGCGGGCGCCTGTAGTCCCAGCTACTCGGAGAGGCTGAGGCAGGAGAATGGCGTGAACCCGGGAGGCAGAGCTTGCAGTGAGCCGAGATTGCGCCACAGACGAGACCTCCAAAAAAAAAAAAAAATATCAAAACATTTTTTTTCTTATAAAAAATTATAAATAAATTATACATTACTTACTAAGGTTTCACTTATAACCCACACTTTACAGGCTGAGAGGGAGGACCATTGAGGCCAGGATTCAAACCACCTGGTAAACACAAACCCTGTCTATTAAAAAATAAAAACCTAATCCCAGCACTTTGGGAGGCTGAGGCGGGCGGATCACGAGGTCAGGAGATCGAGACCATCCTGGCTAACACGGTGAAACCCTGTCTCTACTAAAAACACAAAAAATTAGCCGGGCGTGTTGGCGGGCGCCTGTATTCCCAGCTACTCGGGAGGCTGAGGCAGGAGAATGGCGTGAACCCAGGAGGTGGAGGTTGCGGTGAGCCGAGATCACGCCACTGCACTCCAGCCTGGGGGACAGAGAAAGACTCCGTCTCAAAAAAAAAAAAAAAAAAAATAATAATAACAATAATAAAAACAAAGGGTTTCACATGTGTTTTAGAAATTAGACCTTCTGAAGATGTGAGATTTGTAATAATGTTCATTTTAGAGACTAGAAAACTAAGCCTCATGAAAGCTATGTGACTTGTCCACCGTTGCACCAGTGCTAAGTGGCAGATCTCTGGTCTGGAAGCCACATTCTTCTCACTATACCATGTTGCCATTTTTCACCAACTGTTGCAGGATGCACATTCTCCAAGACAGAAGGGAAGGAGGCTTGATTAATTGTAGCTCAGCCTTTCCTCGTAGTTTTGGGGCTGTAAGACCTGTGCATTGTAAGTGAACCATAAGGTCTGTTTGCCTCAGAGCAGGTTAGTTCACACCCTGCTGCTGCTTTTAAGCAATGCAGGATGAACGGAGCTTGGGAGCAATTTTCTCTCAGTCCCATGGTGGCATCTCTTCAGCTCACTTTCTTTGTGCTGCTCCTCTTAGGTTTATGGCCGTGCAGTTGTCAGTGCTCCTGTCCATCTTTCCAGCCTTCCCTCTAAATTCCTGGCACCAGCAGTTGGCCTAGAACATGCTGATCTTCAGCACCCTGGCAGAAAAGGCTGCTGTCACAGTGGAAAGTGTGGCTTCCTGGGCTGCCTCTTGGCAAAGGGCTCTCGCTTGTCCAGATTTGGGTCAGCCCCAGGGTCTATCAGTTCCAGGAGAGGTGTTGAAGGGCTGTGACAAATGCCTGCCCTGGCAGATGGAGGAAGCTCTGGCTAGCTTGAGAGCGCAGTGTAATAACAGCTGCCCTGAGAAGGGACTTCCAGCCATTCTTGTGCTCTGAGATGACATCAGCAGCTGTGCTGACCCACCTGTTAGGTGAGGCCTTCACAAGCACTAGCATCTGTAGGGATCTTTACTTCCAATTCATTGGCAGTTACCACTGCTGTGCTACAGAAAGAATCAAAGAGGGATCCAAAAGAATTAGCCAAAATTCGGCTGGGCATGGTGGCTCATGCCTATAATCCCAGCACTTTTTGAGGCTGAGGTGGGTAGAACATCTAAGGTCAAGAGTTCGAGACCAGCCTGGCCAACATGGTGAAAACCTGTCTCTACTAAAAATAGAAAAATTAGCTGTGTGTGGTGGTGTGCACCTGTAATCCCAGCTACTCGGGAGGCTGAGGCAGAAGAATTGCTTGAACCCAGGAGACAGAGGTTGCAGTGAGCTGAGATTGCACCACTGCACTCCATGCTGGGCCATGGCCACAGAGCAAGACTCCATCTCCAAAAAAAAAAAAAAAAAAAGAATTAGTCAGAATTCTTTCTTGAGAGCCATCCTTGTCAAGAAACCTGGGTGTAGGAGGCTGTAGACTTGGAGTCCAGGGTTAGCTCTGATGTTGGGATATTGTTGGATGCTACAGAAAACTGACTCAGTCTGGCTTAAACAAAGGGGAAATTTATTATTTTTCATAACCAGAAATAGGGTGAGCTCTAGGCCCAGTCTGATCAATGGCTCAGCAATGTCATTAAGGGCCCAGGGTACTTTCTGTCTCCCTACTTCTCCTCAACGTTGGTGTCATCCTAACACCAATGCTGCTGATTTTGGCTGGGCGCGGTGGCTCACGCTTGTAATCCCAGCACTTTGGGAGGCCGAGGCGGGCGGATCACGAGGTCAGGAGATCGAGACCACGGTGAAACCCCGTCTCTACTAAAAATACAAAAAATTAGCCGGGCGTGGTGGCGGGCGCCTGTAGTCCCAACTACTCGGAATGGCTGAGGCAGGAGAATAGCGTGAACCCAGGAGGCGGAGCTTGCAGTGAGCCGAGATCGCGCCACTGCACTCCAGCCTGGGTGACAGAGCGAGACTCCGTCTCAAAAAAACAAACAAACAAACAAACAAAAATGCTGCTGATTTTTCCTTATGGTTCCGAGATGATTCCTACTAACGCTGCCAGTAGCAATCAGAGTTATAGGCTTCTCTTGTAATTACCAGCAGGCAGAACCCCTCCTATTATGGACTATAAATCCTTTGTTTCAGTCTGATCAGCCCAACTTAGGCCTCCAGCCTACACTCCTGGATCAATAAGTGTCACCATGGGAATGTTGTGCTAATGGGCTCAGAAGTGCCCTGTCCAATATGGAAGCTACTAGTCATATGTGGCTATTGAGCATTTAAAATGTAGTCCGAATTAAGTTGTAAGTGTAAAATACTCCAAAAACTTCAGCTGGGCTTGGTGGCTCATGCCTGGAATCCCAGCACTTTGGGAGGCCGAGGGGGGCTTGAGCCCAGGAGTTCGAGACCAGCCTGGCCAACACGGTGAAACCATGTCTCTACTAAAAACATAAAAATTAGTCGGGTGTGATGGTACACGTCTGTACTCCCAGCTACTCAGGAGGCTGTGCTTGAACCCAGGAAACGGAGGTTGCAGTGAGCCAGGGGAGATCACGCCACTGCACTCCAGCCTAGGCGACAGAGCGAGACTTGGACTCAAATTAAAAAAAAAAAAAATTCCAAAAACTTCATAACATACACGCACGTAAAATATCTATTTAATGTTTTTTTCTTTTAAAAATTAGTTTTATTTTTATTTTTTACTTAGAAACAAGGTCTTGCTATGTTGGCTAGGCTGGTCTCCAACTCCTGAATTCAAGTGATCCTCCTGCCTCAGCCTCCCAAGTGCTGGGATTATAGAAGTGAGCCACTGTACCCAGCTAATTTATTGCTTCTTTATATTGATTACATGTTGAAGCCTAGGTGTGCAGGCTCACATCTGTAATCCTATCACTTTGGGAGGCTGAGATAGGCAGATCGCTTCAGGACAGTTTGAAACCAGCCTGGCCAACATGGTGAAACCCTGTCTCTACTAAAAATACAAAAATTAGCTGGGCGTAGTGGTTCATGTCTATAATCCCAGCTACTCAGGAGGCAGGATAATTGCTTGAACCCATGAGGCGGAGGTTGCAGTGAGCTGAGATTGCACCATTGCACTCCAGCCTGGGCGACAGAGCAAGAACCTGTCTCAAGGTCGGGCTTGGTGGCTCACGCCTGTAATCCCAGCACTTTGGGAACCGAGGTGGGCGGATCACGAGGTCAGGAGATCAAGACCACCCTAGCTAACACAGTGAAACTCCATCTCTACTAAAAACACAAAAAATTATCCAGGTGTGGTGGTGGGCGCCTGTAGTCCCAGCTACTCAGGAGGCTGAGGCAAGAGAATGGTGTGAACCCGGGAGGCGGAGCTTGCAGTGAGCCAAGATTGCGCCACTGCACTCCAGCCTGGGTGACAGAGTGAGACTCCATCTCAAAAAAAAAAAGCAAAAAAAAACCAAAAACAAAAAATAAAAAACCAACAACAAAAACAACCATGTTGAAATAATATTTTGGATATATTGAGTTAAATAAAATTTATTATTAAAATTAATTTAACTGTTTATTTTTTTTGATCTTTTTTTTCATGTTTGTGGAGGATGAGGCCTTGTTATATTGCCCAGGCAGGTCTCAAACCCTTGAGCTCAAGCTATCCTCCTACCTCTGCCTCCCTATGTGTTGAATTTACAGGCACGACTCTTTGTGTTTGGCTATTTTAAATTTTTTTATTTTATTTCATGTTGTGGGAAGTCAGGGACCCGAATGAAGGGACTGGCTGAAGCCATGGCAGAAGAACGTGGATTGTGAAGATTTCATGGACATTTATTAGTTCCCCAAATTAATACTTTTATAATTTCTTATGCCTGTCTTTACTGCAGTCTCTAAACATAAATTGTGAAGATTTCATGGACACTTACCACTTCCCCAATCAATACCCTTGTGATTTCCTATGCCTGTCTTTCCTTTAATCTCTTAATCCTGTCATCTCATAAGCTGAGGAGGATGTATGTCCCCTCAGGACCCTGTGATGATTGCATTAACTGCACAAATTGTAGAGCATGTGTGAACATGCTGAACAATATGAAATCTGGGCACCTTGAAAAAAGAACAGGATAACAGCAATGTTCAGGGAACAAGAGAGATAACCTTAAACTCTGACCGCCAGTGAGCTGGGCAGAACAGAGCCATATTTCTCTTCTTTCAAAAGCAAATGGGAGAAATATTGCTGAATTATTTTTCTCAGCAAAGAACATCCCTGAGAAAGAGAATGCGCCCCTGAGGGTAGGCCTCTAAAATGGCCCCCTTGGGTGTGGCCGTCTTCTATGGTTGAGCTGTAGGGATGAAAGAAGCCCCAGTCTCCCATAGTGCTCCCAGGCTTATTAGGACTAGGAAATTCCCACTAAGAAATTTTTGATCAGACCAGTTGTCTGCTCTCAAACCCTGTCTCCTGATAAGATGTTATCAATGAAAATGGTGCCCGAAACTTCATTAGCAATTTTAATTTTGCCCCAGTCCTGTGGTCCTGTGATCTCGCCCTGCCTCCATTTGCCTTGTGATATTCTATTACCTTGCGAAGCACGTGATCTCTGTGACCGACACCCTATTTTTATACTCCCTCCCCTTTTGACAATCACTAATGAAAACTTGCTGGTTTTGCGGCTTGTGGGGCATCAGGGAACCTACCAACATGTGATGTCTCCCCCAGACGCCCAGCTTTAAAATTTCTCTCTTGTGTACTCTGTCCCTTTATTTCTCAACCCGGCCGATGCTTAGGGAAAATAGAAAAGAACCTACGTGACTATTGGGGGCAGGTTCCCCGATAATTTCATTTTTGTTTTTTGAGATGGAGTCTCACTCTATTGCCCAGGCTGGAGTACAGTGGCATGATCTTGGCTCACTGCAACCTCTGCCTCCTGGGTTCAAGTGATTCTCCTGCCTCAGCCTTCCCAGTAGCTAGGATTACAAGTGTGAGCCACTATGCCTGGCTAATTTTTGTATTTTCAGTAGAGACAGGGTTTCACCATGTTGGTCGGCTGGTTTTGAACTTCTGACCTCAGGTGATCCACCCACTTCGGCCTCCCAAAGTGCTGGGATTACAGGTGTGAGCCACCTCGCCTGGCCTATTCTTTATTTTTTTGAGACAGAGTCTCGCTGTGTGGCCCAGGCTGGAGTGCAGTGGTGCCATCTTGCCTCACTGCAACCTCCACCTCCCGGGTTCAAGCGATTCTCATGCCTCAGCCACCCAAGTAGCTGGGATTACAGGCGTGAGCCACCACACCCGGCCTATTTTTAATTTTTTAATGTGGCTACTAGAAAATTTAAAATTACAGGCTGGGTGTGGTGGCTGATGCCTGTAATCCCGGCACTTTGGGAGGCCAAGATGGGCAGATCACTCTGAGGTCAGGAGTTTGAGACCAGCCTGGCCAACATGGTGAAACCCCATCTCTACTAAAAATACAAAAATTCTCTGGGCTTGGTGGCATGCACCTGTAATCCCAGCTATTTGGGAGGCTGAGACAGAAGAATCGCTTGAACCTGGGAGGCAGAGGTTGCAGTATGAGCCGAGATTGCACCACTGTACTCTAGCCTCGGTGACAGAGCAAGACTCTGTCTCAACATAAATAAATAAGATAAAATAAAATTATATTTGTAAGTTGATTTCTGTTTCTGTTTGATAGCACTGGCTCAGACAAATCAGGATCTATTTCCGGAAGTGGAGAGGGATAAATTCCTGAACAAAATCATGTTTTTTTTGTTGTTGTTGTTTTGTTTTGTTTTTTAAGAAGGAGAAAGTATTTTCTTTTTGAAATAATGCATTATATTTCTCTACAGATATTTAACAGAGAGGATGGATGAAGGGCAAACAATGAGAGACTATACATTCACTGAGAACTATTTATGTGCAAATGTGCTGTGCTCAGTGTTGTGGGGAAAAGAAATTGCTGACCACGTAGGGGAGATAAGATATGTAGGCATGTGAGTGGTGAAGACAAAGCCTGTAGAATTTCAGACTTCAGAGATATTCTGTCTTGTGTGACAATGAATGCTAGCTTGATCTGGGCCTTGAAGGTAGATGGGGTTTCAATAAAAGAAGTCAGGTGGAGAGAGATGGCTTGGGAGGCATTCTAGGTGGAGAGAAAAGCACAGAGAAAATGCTGAGGCAGGAAAGCATAAACTGAATTTTAGTTTAGCCAAAGCTGAGTGCTAGAGAGAAAGAAGACTGGGTCACACTGCTAAAGGCCTTATAGCACCAAGCTGAATCTTAGTGGTAGCTTTATTATAGGATGCCCGAAGGGAGCATTTATTAGAGGCATAGGCAGCAGTAAAACACATCTTACTGTACTTTAGTAAAGGAGCTTAATTAGGCCAGGTTGCACCTCTCCTATTGCTCTTAGGAAGCATTCACAGGTCAGATCAGCATAATTTAGTGCTTGGGAGCATGGTTCTAATCCCACCTGTGCAATTTTACTAGTTTTGAGATTTTGGGCAATTTATTTAACCTCTCTTTGCCTCAGTTTCCCTACCTGTAAAAATGGAAATGAAGGCCGGGCGAGGTGGCTCACGCCTGTAATCCTAGCACTTTGGGAGGCCGAGGCAGGTGGATCACTTGAGGTCAGGAGTTCAAGGCCAGTCTGGCCAACATGGTGAAACCTTGTCTCTACTAAAAATACAAAAATTAGCTGAGTGTGGTAGTGCATGCCACTTGGGATGCTGAGGCAGGAGAATCGCTTGAACCTGGGAGGTGGAGGTTGCAGTGGGCCAAGATTGCGCCACTGCACTCCAGCCTGGGCGACAGAGGGAGACTCCGTCTCAAAAAAAAAAAAAAAGGAGGGGGGGAATGATAATATTAGTAGCTACTTCATAGAGTTGTGAGAATTAACTGAATTAACATATGGAAGAGTAAGACTACACAGTGTCTGCACATGCAGTATCTACTATAAGAGTTTGTTTAAAAAAATTTGGTTTGCTATTGCTAACTACACATAGGCAGCTAGGAAGCCACAGCCAGGAAAAAAAATCTTTTTTCCCCCAAATCTGTATCTATGTAAGTGATAACTCATGTGTGTAAAGATAACGCACAGAGAGAATCCTGTGGGAAGAAATACCACTGTTAGGTCAGTCTGGCTAGTTCTACATCCCCTGCAGCACTTGCTAACCCTGCTTCGCTGATGTCAACAGAAATTGTTGCGTGCGTTTACAGATAAATCTCCAAGTATTTAACAAAAGTGGAGCAAAATACACTTACTAGGTCTAAGCATTTTTAACAAAACAGGATATTTTTCAAAGTGTAGTGCTGAATTAGGCTGTCTTTTTTTTTTCCTTTTTTTTTTTTTTTTTGAGACAGAGTCTCGCTCTGTCGCCCAGGCTGGAGTGCAATGGCGTGGTCTCGGCTCACCGCAACCTTTGCCTCCGGGTTCAAGCGATTCTTCAGCCTCAGCCTCCCCAGTAGCTGGGATTAAAGGTGCCTGCCACCACGCCTGGCTAATTTTGGAATTCTTAGTAGAGATGGGGTTTCACCATGTTGGCCAGGATGGTCTTGATCTCTTGACCTCATGATCCGCCCACCTTGGCTTCCTAAAGTGTTGGGATTACAGGCGTGAGCCACTGCACCTGGCAGGAAGGAAGATTTAGAGGGCAATTTGTCAATTTGGATGGCATCCTGGGCTGTGGGGCTGGCAAGAAGCTGTCCTGGACAGGGCACAGTGTGGCCAGGACAATAGGGAGGAGAGGCACCGGCCGGGGAGATTTGCCAGAGGCGATGCCTCCCTTCCCCAGCAGGGCATGTGCTCCAGATCTTGTGCCACTTGACATGCAGAGCCTGGGTGCAACCCGCAGAAACCACGTGGGCTGTGCCCCAGCATTGGGGTAGGTGTGGACCTGGTCTCCCTGGGGACACTGGAAGGGCCTCTGGGAGATATTTAGGGCGCAGCCTGGACATCTTCTATACCATGCACTGGCAAACACACAAACAACAAAAAACCAGGGTATTCAATATATTCTATTGATTTTTAAATGTTGGCTGCAGCTGCTACATTCCTAGAGAGTAACTGAGTCCCACACAAGAAACCCTAAGCTCAACAGATTCTCTGTTAGATGATTGCATTTTTTCAGAAACAATCTCCTAACCACCAGGCCTCTGGCCAATTTCTTTTCTGAGTTCCTGTTCCTGCCAGAAAGGGCAAATTCATTATCCTGTGAGGTCCAAATTGGCCTCTCGGAAGTACAGCAAAGCCTTTTACCCCTGGCCTGGAAGCAAAGGCTTGCCATGTGGGGCCTTTGGGCTTTTTTTTTTTTTTTCGATAGTTTTCTGGCGAGTTAAAAAAACGTGCTGAGTCCTACCCAACCCCACCCCTATCCCCAGCCCAGGCGAGTTGATGTGTGGATTCCTGGCATTTGTTATTTGCTGCCCAAGTGACCCTGGCCTCTGGAAATGAGGATCCAGACCTTTGCTTTTAGGTCCCAGAGCTCCTGTGAGTTTTACAAAATTATCATAATTATATTTCAATCTTAAGAGCTAGTTCTGCATTTTAGGCTAAAAAGCAAGAAATGAGGGACAAGAAAGACACTTTTTGCCTAGTGTCCCCGCTGCCCCCAGCGGTCAGCAGCCTCTGGCACTGAGGGTGTAGATCCGGGTTCTGAGGCCCCAGTGTGACTTTCCTTTGTTCGCAAGGCCCTCACCCGCTGCGCCGCCCGGGCTGAGTCATTCTAAATGCCTTTCTTTGTGTTTTCTCTCTGCAATCGCGCAGAAATGGTTGCTCCACTAGTCATCTTCTTTCCTTAAACCAAAAAGAAAGAAAAAAAAATCTAGCCTTTGATAGTTCTTATTCACGAATCAGCTAAAATATGAGTCAAACACAAGTTTCCTGAGAGCTATAAATATTTGCTGTACCCCACCCTACTGGGAAATACCCACAGTCCGTGTTTCACCACTGAGTGGCTCAAATCTGGAGAATTTCTTTGGTGTCCGGGGTAAAACGATCCCTGCTGTGAGTGGTTTTTAGGGCAGTGAAACTGTAATGTATTCCAAGCTTCTGAAGACAGAGAGGGGGGGTGTGTGTGTGTGTGTGTGTGTGTGTGTGTGTGTATGTGTGTTTATGCTTTAACAATCGGTTCTTTAAAACGTATTTTTTTAAATACAAAGTCCTTATGGTGAAAGTTATGGACATTGACACTGGGATAAGAGAGTGGAGAAAGTAGTGAACTGAATGGTATCCTCCAGGAGTGTCAGCGTTTTGTTTTTTGGTGTTTTTATTGGCAAGTAAATATGGGTCATTTGGCATGGCCAGTGGGCTGACATGAATATCAACAAGGGCCACTTTGTAGGCCACAGAAGCCACCTTATCATCCAGTCTGAGGTGTAAAGTTTGAGGGTAGATTGGGGAGGGTCACTCCAGCCTGAAGCCCAAGGGCCAGAGACCCTGGATTTGGGGTTCTAAAGTCAGGCGGAACAGTTTTGGGGCTGACCTTGAGTTTTTGTATTTGTTTTTTTACAATGCATTCTTTTTCTGATTGTTATTATTATTTTTAACGACCCAAAGCAATCTATAGTCAATGCAATTGCTATAAAAATACCAATGACATTCTTCACAGAAATAGAAAAAAAAATCCCTAAAATTAATATAGAACCATAAAGACCCCAACTAGCCAAAGCTATACTGAGCAAAATGAACAAAGCTGGAGGTATTACACTATCTGATTCAAAATATACTACAAAGTGATAGTAACTGAAACAGCATACTATTGGTATAAAAACAGACACGGACCAATGGAACAGAATAGAGAACCCAGAAATAAATCCACATATTTACAGCCAACATTTTTTTATAAAGGCACCATGGACATACACCAGGAAAGGGACACCTCCTTCAGTAAATGATGCTGGGAAAACTGGATATCCATATGCAGAAGAATGAAACTGGACCCCTCACCATCTGTGGACACACTGCTTATGAGTTAGCCCTGCTCCTCACGCAGCAGCAGGAAAAAAAAAAAAGCAACTCGACCCCTATTTCTTACCATATACTAAAATCAACTAGTCTGGGTGTGGTGGCTTATGCCTATAATCTCAGCACTTTGAGAGGCTGAGGCAGGTGGATCACTTGAGCCCAGTAGTTTGAGACCAGCCTGGCCAATATGGCAAAACCCCATCTCTACTAAAAATACAAAAATTAGCCAGGCATGGTGGCACGTGCCTGTAGTCCCAGCTACTCAGGAGGCTGAGGTACGAGAATCACTTGAACCCAGGAGGTGGAGGCTGCAATGAATCAAGATCACACCACTGCACTCCAGTCTGGGCAACAGAGTGAGACGCTGTCTCAAAAAAAAAAAAACAAACAAACAAACAAACAAAAAAAACACCTGTACGTGAATGTTCTAGCAGTGTTATTCGTAACTGCCAAAAATTAGAAACATCAACCAATGAATAAACAAATAAATAATAATATATCCATTCAATGGAATATTATTTGGCAATAAAAAAGGAATGAAGTACAGATACATGCTACAGGAGAATGAACCTAGAAAACATGCTAAGAGAAATAAGCCAGTCACAACAGATCACGTATTCTATAAGAAATGCCCAGAATAGTCATATCTATAGAGACAGAAAGTAGGTTAGTGGTTGACTGGGACTGGGAAGAGAGAGGGAATGAAGAGTGACTGTGAATGGATATGAGGTTTCTTTACAGGGTGATGACATGTTCTGTAATTAGACATTTAATAGTTGCACAACCCTGAATACACTAAAAAATCACTAAATTGTACACTTTTTTAAAAAAGATGGGGTCTTGCTATGTTTCCTAGGCTCAAATAATCCTCCCTCCACAGCCTCCTGAGTAGCTGAGCCCTACAGGCGCACTCCATCATGCCCAGCTGAATTGTACACTTTTATTTATTTATTTATGTATTTATTTATGAGATGGAGTCTTGCTGTGTTGCCCAGGCTGGAGTGCAGTGGTGCAATCTCAGCTCACTGCAACCTCCACCTCCTGGGTTCAAGTGATTCTCCCGTCTCAGCCTCCCGAGTAGCTGGGATTACAGGCATGCGCCACCACATCTGGCTAATTTTGTATTTTTATTAGAGACGGGGTTTCACCATCTTGGCCAGGCTGGTCTCAAACTCCTGACCTCAGGTGATCTGCCTGCCTCGGCCTCCCAAAGTGCTGGGATTTCAGGCGTGAGCCACTGCGCCCGGCCTACTCAACATTTTTGAGGTCTCTATATGGTCCTGAATTATATTATTCCATAATAAACATCCACCAGATTTAACTTATATTTCCCTAATCGTGGACACGTGGGTTGCCTCCAACTCTGTCACAATAAACAGTGTGGAGCATATGCTTTCTTAGGGACTTCAGCAAATCACTCTGGGACATATACCCAGATGTGGGGCATATATACAGTGCCAAAGGACACATTTTTATTTAATTCAAATACAAACATTTTGCTTTCTGGAATGGGTTTGTCAGTTTATATCCCACACTCACTCCCTTTGTGGACAAGAATTTTTGTCTTCCCACATCCTTTGCCAACACTTAGCATCAGGTTTTATAATTTTATTTTTTTTTAGACAGAATTTTGTTCCTGTTGCCCAGGCTGGAGAGCAATGGCGTGATACTGGCTCACTGCAACCTCCGCCTCCTGGGTTCAAGTGATTCACCTGCCTCAGCCTCCCTAGTAGCTGGGATTACAGGTGCCCGCCACTACACCCGGCTTTTTTTTTTTTGGTATTTTTAATACAGACGAGTTTTGCCGTATTGGCCAGGCTCAGTCTCGAGCTCCTGACCTCAGGTGATCGCCTGCCTCAGCCTCCCAAAGTGCTGGGATTACGGGCGTGAGCCACCATGCCCGGCCATATTTTCTAATTTTTGCCAATCTGATGGATCTAAAGTAATATTTCATTATAGTTTAGTGTGCATTTCTTTTCTCCTTTCCTTTCCTTTTTTTTTTTTTTTGAGACGGAGTTTTGTTCTCGTAGCCCAGACTGGAGTGCAGTGGCGCCACCTCGGCTCAATGCAACCTCCATCTCCCGGGTTCAAGCAATTCTCCTGACTCAGCCTCCCTAGTAGCTGGGATTACAGGCACCCACCACTACGCCCGGCTAATTTTTGTATTTTTAGTAGAGACAGGGTTTTACCATGTTGGCCAGGCTGTGTTTGAACTCCTGACCTCAGGTGATCCACCTGCCTTGGCCTCCCAAAGTGCTGGGATTACAGGTGTGAGCCACTGTGTCTGGCCTTCTTTCTTTTTTTTTCTTTACACATTTTTTCTTTCCTTTCTTTGTTTTATTTTATTGTTTTATAGAGGAGAGGGTCTCAATTATGTTGCCCAAGCTGGTCTTGAATTCCTAGGCTTAAGTGTCAGCCTCCCAAAATGCTAGGATTGCAGATGTTACAGACGTGAGCCAACACGCCCAGCCTGAAATATCTTCTTAGTGTTAAAAAAAAAAAAAAGAGAGAGAGAGAAGTGCATTATAACAGATATTGTAGGCCGGGCGCAGTGGCTCACGTCTGTAATCCCAGCACTTTGGGAGGCCGAGGTGGATGGATCATGAGGTCAGGAGTTGAAGACTAACCTGGCCAAGATGGTGAAACCTGGTCTCTACTAAAAATACAGGCCGGGTGCGGTGCCTCACGCCTGTAATCCCAGCACTGTGGGAGGCCTAGGCGGGTGGATTACGAGGTCAGGAGATCGAGACCATCCTGGCTAACATGGTGAAACCCCGTCTCTACTAAAAATACAAAAAAATTAGCCAGGCATGGTGGCAGGTGCCTGTAGTACCAGCTACTCGGGAGGCTGAGGCAGGAGAATGGCGTGAACCCAGGAGGCGGAGCTTGCAGTGAGCCGAGATGGCACCACTGCACTCCAGCCTGGGCAACAGAGCAAGACTCCGTCTCAAAAAAATAAATAAATAAATAAATAAAAATACAAAAAAATTAGCGAGGTGTGGTGGTGGGCGCCTGTAATCCCAGATACTGGGGAGGCCGAGGCAGAGAATTGCTTGAACCCAGGAGGCCGAGGTTGCAGTGAGCCGAGATCGCGCCACTGCACTCCAGCCTGGGTGACAGAGCGAGACTCTGTCTCAAAAAAAAAAAAAAAAATTAGATATTATATGGGTGATTTATTCAATATACAGACTTGAATTTCTTCTAACAGCATTCATTACTTCATACAAAACAGTTCTTTTTTTGTTTTTTTTTTCTGAGATGGAGTCTTACTCTGTTGTCCAGGCTGGAGTACAGTGGTGTGATCTCGGCTCCCTGCAACCTCCACCTCCCGAGTTCAAGTGATTCTCCTGCCTCAGCCTCCTGAGTAGCTAGGACTACAGGCTCACGCCACCATGCCCAGCTAATTTTTGTATTTTCAGTAGAGACAGAGTTTCACTATGTTGGTCAGGCTGATCTCAAACTCCTGATCTTAAGTGATTCTCCCACCTTGGCCTCCCAAAGTGCTGGGATTGTAAGCGTGAGCCACCATGCCCAGCCCAAAACAGTTCTTAAACATTAAAAAGATCAGACTCTTTATCCTTTCCAGATCACTTTTAATATCAACAAAACTTCTGGGGGAAGTTCGAGTTTCAGACTGTAGAGTGAAGGCTATAAAATGTGCTTAACACAAGGGGCTATTTGTAGTGCTCTAAAGCATGATTGGGACCAGGATGCACACTTGATCGGAGAGGTGATAACACTGTTGGACATGTTAGCATATTTCAGTTGTTTCTCACGGTGAGAGTGCTTAAGAAAAAGATTTAATACAATATATATGTATATTCCTACCCCTCTACCAAAGTCTAGACGATTACGGACTGAGAATGTGTATTAAGGGAAATGATAGTTTCAATAGTTTTTCAGCTCAGTTGTGCAACAGTGGCTTCTCACTCACAAGCACAGGACTGGCAGTGATATAACACTTCTAAGTTTCCGCCTCCCCCAACATCAAGATAAAGTGAAAGTAAACAGGCACTTGGAAAATTACTAGTGTTCTTCCTCCTCCAGGCACATAAGAAAAGGGGGCAGAAAATTCCTTACATTTCATTTCTTTTCAGTATTGCTTATGCTCACAGCTTTCCATTGCACGGCTCCTAGAAAGAATTTTCTATATTATCCTTTGAGAGTAAAAACTTTTATAATTGGCTTTTCTGCTTATGGTTGCTCTAAAAGGCAGAGGCATCTGAAAAGGCTTTGTGATCCATCTTAATTTACATGTCTATGAGAAAGACAATTTATTCTTTAACTGAAATTAGACATTTACCCCATGTCTCTTCTTCTGAGGCAGTAACATACTTTTACTGAGAGGAACGAGGCCATTTCCTATAGTGGTCTTCCTGCCTTCAAATTTAAATATTACATCAGTCTTTTTCTGTTTGGGGGAACTTCTCTCTCTCTCTTTTCTTTTTTGTGAGACAGCGTCTGGCTCTGTCACCCAGGCTGGAGGGCAGTGGTATGATCTTGGCTCACTGCAGCCTTGACCACTCGGACTCAAGCTATCCTCCCACCTCAACCTCCTGAGTAGCTGAGACCACAGGCGTGCACCACCATGGCTGGCTTTTTTGTTTGTTTTGTTTTTGTGATAGCTTTGGTCCCAATATTTGGGGGAATTTTATTTTGAACATCCAGAGGGGAGATAAGATAATTTACTCTGCAACGGAGTCTAAACTCAGATATCTCTATTTCTGATTTCCTGAAAATGAAACAAAGGCTGAAGTAAGAAAGACATTACCATAGCTAATACAAACTGCTGTCTTCAGCGTTTGTCTCAAGTTCTTTCATAAACTGGACTCTCGAGGTCAGCTGGCACGCTTCTTTCCCATTGGATTTGCTTGTTGGGTGGATAATAATGCTTTTACATGAGAGGTTTTGAAGGCTGGAGCTTATAAAAAAAAATGCTTGATAAATAAAAATGTGAGCTCCAGGAGAAAAGGGACTTGGCTTATTTCTTTTTTTTTCCACTTCTATGTTGTCGTGCAAAAAGTGATGCCTGGTACATAGTGGATGCTCAGTAAATACTTGTTAAATAACTAGGAGAAGTATTTTGCACATGCAAAACTAAGCTATTCTCAAATACTTTCAAAACTATTTGCTAATAATTACCACTTATAACTTATTTTGATGTTAGCATGTTTATTCACTAAAAGCTTGCACCACTGTTGACCTCCTGGAGCCTTATTGAAAAAAAAATTAAAAAGCAGTTGGCACATTTACTTAATTTTTTGGGGCAGCAGAAAACATATGAAAAAAAAATATGAGATCAAAAATTTCTATTTATTGGCCAGGTGCAGTGGCTCATGCCTGTAATCCCAGCACTTTGGGAGGCCTTTGTGGGCAGATCACCTGAGGTCAGGAGTTCGAGACCAGCCTGGCCAACATGGTAAGCCTCATCTCTACTAAAAATACAAAAATTAGCCAGTGGCAGGCACCTGTAATCCCAGCTATTTGGGAAGCTGAGGCAGGAGAATCGCTTGAACCCGGGAGGTGGAGGTTGCAGTGAGCCAAGATCGTGCAACTGTACTCCAGTATGGGCAACAAAAGCGAAACTCCATCTCAAAAAAAAATTATGTATTTATTTATTATTTTTGAGACAGGGTCTTGCTCTGTTGCCCAGGCTGGAGTGGCTTGGTGTGAACATGGCTCACTGTGGCCTCAACCTCCTGGGCTCAAGTGATCCTCCCACCTCAGCCTCCTGAGTAGCTGGGACCACAGGTCTGTGCCAGCACACCTGGCTAAGTTTTTAGAAAATTTTTTGTAGAGATGGGGTCTTGCCTTGTTGTGCAGTCTGGTATTGAATTCCTGGGCTCAAGCAATCCTCCTGCCCTCAGCCTCATAAAGTGTTGGGATTACAGGTGTGAGCCTTTGTGCCTGGTCAAAAATATCAACTTATAGTCTATTTAACTAAAGGGTTGTTATTTAATAAGCATCCTAAGTGAACTAAGCACATGTTGTTATGAGTGAGACCATGCTGAGATGAATGGAATGGACCCTGCCCTCAAGATGCTTGTGATGAATCTATTACTGGGACAGACACAGACATGTGTTCATAAGTATTATAAAGAAAGAGGGCCGGGTGCAGTGGCTCATGGGAGGCTGAGGCTGGCGGATTGCCTGAGCTCAGGGGTTCGAGGCCAGCCTGGGCAACAAGATGAAACCCCGTCTCTACTAAAAATACAAAAATTAGCGGCATGGACCTGTAGTCCCAGCTATTCGGGAGGCTGAGGCAGGAGAATTTCTTGAACCTGGGAAGCAGAAGTCACAGGAAAGCGGAGATTATACCACTGCACTACAGCCTGGGCAACAGAGCAAGACTCTGTCTCCAAAAAAAAAAAAAAAAATGAGGAAGGGGATCAAGGAGTCAAGGAGTCAGAAGGAGCTCCAGGGAGGGAAAGGGCTGTGTCAGATGCATCTTTGTATCCTTGTTGCCTAGCAAAGGGTAGATACTTAGTATTCGCTGAATGAATGAAGAAATTCTCTCTTCCACATAACTGAGCCTAAATCCTTGAGTTTAAAATAAAGGAAAACCCCAAAATAAATAAATAATGTGGCACTTTAGTAGGTTAAAGGGAGACACCACATCTAGATCAGGGAGGGTGAAGAAATTAGGGGTCATGAAGGAGGTGGCAAGGTTGAGGAGAGACCTTCCAGGCCCAAGGAAGGAAATTAATAAAAGTATGAAGAGGAAAGGGAAGATGGAGGGAATGCATGGGGAAGTGAAGCAGCCAGATCGCTGCAACAAGGGATGGTTCCCACCATAAGATAAGGGTAGGGTAGGCTGAACCTGGGGGTGAGGAGGGCACAGCTGCTGGGTGGGAGAGTTTACTGGGTAGGCCCAGTGAAGCCATGGGGCTCACCATGGGGCTCACCATGGGGGAGCACCTTAATCAGAGAGATTAGTTGTATCGGGACGATGAACTCAACACTGGCGGGAAGCTGGGATAGAAGAGGGCAAGACTAAAGGCAGTGATACCACTTAACTTTTCTATTCTAGGTGGAAACAAAAGCCACTAGACTCTTATTTAGGATATGACAGAGGGTTTTTTTTTTTTTTTTTTTTTTTTTTTTTGAGAAAGACTCTCGCTCTGTCACTCAGTCTGGACTGCAGTGAGATCTCAGCTCACTGCAGCCTTGACCTCCTGGGCTCAAGTGATTCTTCCAACTCAGCCTCCTGAATAACTGGGGCTACAGGTATGCACCACCATGCCCGGCTAACTTTTTGTATTTTTTGTAGAGACCAGGTTTCACCATGTTGCCCAAGCTGGTCTCAAACTCCCGGGCTCAAGCCATCCATCCACCTTAACCTTCCAAAGTACTGGGATTTCAGGTGTGAGGCACTGTGCCTGGCCTGGAAGAAGGATTAAGAAAAAAAAAAATTCCAGGCCGGACATGGTGACTTACACTTGTAATCCCAGCACTTTGAAAGGCCGAGGCGGGAGGATCACTTGAACCCAGGAGACTAGACTGGACAACATAGTGAAACTCCATGTCTACAAAATACAAAAATTAGCTGGGCATGGTGGTGTAGACCTGTAGTACCAGCTAGTCTGGAGGCTGAAGTGGGAGGATCTCTTGAGCCTTTGGGGTAGAGGCTGCAGTGAGCTGTGATCATGCCACGCCCTCCAGCCTGGGTGACAGAGTGATACTCTGTTTCAAAACAAATAAAAAATTCCAGAGACATGAAAAAACTGAAGTGGAAGAGGCAGGTGTTTTTTTTTGTTGTTTTGTTTTTTTTTGACGGGGTCTCCTTCTGTCGCCCAGGCTGGAGGGCAGTGGTGCGATCCCGGCTCACTGCAACCTCCAACTCCTGGGTGGAAGAGATTCTCCTGCCTCAGCCTCCCGAGTAGCTGGGAACTACAGGTCTGCACCACCATGTCCAGCTAATTTTTTGTGTTTTTTAGGACTAAAGGCGGGCGCCACCATGCCCGGCTAATTTTTTTGTATTTTTAGTAGAGAAGGGGTTTCACCATGTTAGCCAGGCTGGTCTAGAACTCTTGACCTCAGGCAATCAGCCCCCCCTTGGCCTCCCAAAGTGCTGGGATTACAGGTGTGAGCCACTGTGCCTGGTCGGCAGGTGGTTGTTTTGACACAGAGTAGGGGGTTTGGTGAGAGGCTAGGGAGGAGGAACAAAAATGACTTTGGGCCAAGCCTAAGTGACTGGGGAAATGTACTTTTAAGAGAAATAAGAAGGTGGCAGGAACAGCCAGTTTTATTTAGAATGGGGGTTGGGGAGTGAGGTTGGATTTAAATAGTCTCAGGTGCAAGGAAGGATAGCCAGTTGGCGATGTCCAGCAGGTAGTTGAAAACCTAGCAGTTATTACACAACAGCTTGGGCAACAGGTCTTTTGTTTTTAAAACAATATATTTGGCCAGGCACGGCAATCCCAGCACTTTGGGAGGCCGAGGTGGGCGAATCATGAGGTCAGGAGTTCATAGACCAGCCTGGCCAACATGGTGAAACCCCATCTCTATTAAAAATACAAAAACTAGCCAGGTATGGTGGCGCATGCCTTTAGTCCCAGCTACTCAGGAGGCTGAGGCAGGGTAATCACTGAACCTGGGAGGCGGAGGTCGCAGTGAGCAGAGATCGCGCCATTGCACTCCAGCCTGGGCAACAGAGCAAGAGTCCGTCTGAAAATAAATAAATAAATAAATAAATAAATAAATAAATAAATAAATGAAACAATATATTTATTTGAATAGGTTATACTGCCACATTTGGTAAAGTGAAAATTAATTCTCCTTCCTATCCCTAGTTGCTGATTTTATCTCTATAGAGGTAACTGTTGTTTGTGGAAAAATCCACTCAAACTGTGGTTTTTTTTTCTTTTTTTTGGGACTGAGATTCGCTCTTGTTGCCCAGGCTGGAGTGCAATTGCATGATCTTGGCTCACCACAACTTCTGCCTCCTGGGTTCAAGCGATTCTCCTGCCTCAGCCTCCTGTGTAGCTGGGATTACAGGCATGTGCCACCATGCCTGGCTAATTTTGTATTTTTAGTAGAGACGGGGTTTCTCCATGTTGGTCAGGCTGGTCTCGAATTTCTTTTTTTTTTGAGACGGAGTCTCGCTCTGTCGCCCAGGCTGGAGTGCAGTGGCGCAATCTCGGCTCACTGCAAGCTCTGCCTCCCGGGTTCACGCCATTCTCCTGCCTCAGCCTCTCCGAGTAGCTGGGACTACAGGCGCCCGCCACCACGCCCGGCTAATTTTTTGTATTTTTAGTAGAGATGGGGTTTCACCGTGGTCTCGATCTCCTGACCTCGGCCTCCCAAAGTGCTGGGATTACAAGCGTGAGCCACCGCGCCCGGCCGGCTGGTCTCGAACTTCTGATCTCAGGTGATCTGCCCACCTCAGCCTTCCAAAGTGCTGGGATTACAGGCGTGAGCCACCGTGGCGGGCCAAATGTGGTTTTCTTTTTTTGACTCATCTGTCCTCCAGGTGCCAAGTGCAGTGGGTCGTGTAGTCCCCGGTTGCCTCCCGAGTAGCTGGGACTACAGGTACCTGCCACCATGCCCGGCTAATTTTTTTGTATTTTTAGTAGAGGCGGGGTTTCCGCGCCCGGCCCAAATGTGTTTTTTTCTTCTCTCTCATTCAACAACAATAAACACAGAAGACTTCTGCGATTAAAAGGGTGTGGGTTTTTCCTCATACACCGACTAAGCAATCAGTTCTGCAATAGACACCAGCTGGGTGTCTCACAATTCAGTGCTGACACTGTCTACCTGGAGGTAGCATCAGATTCCACAGGTTGAAGGCCCAGTCCCCAAGATTGCCCACCACTGGAGACACCAGTCCCAAGTCTAGGCTTCTGGAACTTGTGACCTGCTGGCTTCAAGCTGAGGTTTTCACAACTGCCTCTTTTGGTTCAATCAATTTGCTAGAGTGGTTCGAAGAACTCAGGGACACACTTATGTTTATCATTTATTATAAAGGATATTACAAAGGACACAGATGAAGAGATGCACAGGGCAGTGTCTGGGGAAAGGGATGAGGAACTTCCATGCCCTGTCTGGGCGTGCCACCCTCCAGGAACCTCCATGTGTTCAGCTCTCAGTAGGCTCCCCAAACCCTGTCTTATTAGGCCTTTTGTGGAGACTTCATTGGATAGTCATGATTAACAACCATGTAGAAATGTGATTGGACAGAAAGGGTGTGATCTAACACTAATAGACTCAGAGGGAAACCCAGCAAGTCCTGTCCAGATTCTTCTTGGCCATTCCTTCCTCCAGGGTATGGAGAGGACCTCTTCTCAAATGTGGGCATGGGGTCTTATGACCTACAGTCCAACAAGGTAGGCCACAGAATTTTTTTTTTTTTTTTTGAGATGGAGTCTCACTCTGTCTCCCAGGCTGGAGTGCAGTGGTGCAATCTCGGCTCACTGTAACCTCCGCCTCCTGGGTTCAAGTGATTCTCCTGCCTCAGCCTCCCAAGTAGCTGGGACTACAGGTGCCCACCACCGTGCCTGGCTCATTTTTGTATTTTTAGTAGGGACGGGGTTTCACCATATTGGCCAGGCTGGTCTCGAACTCCTGACCTTGTGATCTGCCTGCCTCAGCCTCCCAAAGTGCTGGGATTACAGGTGTGAGCCATTGCCCCAGCCAAAGAATTTCTTTATGACCAGTTCCAAGACAGAAAGGTGGGGGAAGATTCCTGCCTTGGGAGAAAAAGCAGCAGGTGAAAGGAGGGCAGGAGAGGATCAGAGAGATTCTGTTTCCTGAGGCTACTTCTGAGGGCTGAAGGCACTCAACATAACAAGAGCTATGGGAGTTATGAGCCTCGAACCATGGATGAAAATCTGTATCTATATCTATATCTATCTATAAAATCACACAGTTTTCCAGTTTCTTGAGTATTATCTTAGAGATATTCTGTACACTTGTGATTTAATGTCCCCAGGAGACTTCTGTATTTTTATTTAAGGACTAGAGAAGACGTGTGTATCTCTGAGATAGAAGGAAAAGAACAAGGGGGGAGACTGAAGAAGTAAATGAAAGAGGAGCTACTAACTGGGCATGATAGCACAGGCCTGTGTAGTGCCAGCTACTTGGGAGGCTAAGACAGGAGGATCGCTTGAGCTTAGCTTGGGCAACAAAGCAAGACCCTGTCTCAATTATTAAAAAAAAGAAGAATTACTGAAGCAAGTCCTTAGAGGAGGTGGGAGAGAGAGAATCAGTGTAGTGTGGGCATATGCTATAGCAAGAAGGACTGACTATTCAGAGCTAGGAAGGGCAGGTTGATGGCAACAGAGATTTCTGATGCTGTATCCCTTAGGAGGCCCAAGTTCCTCGGCTTTGTGGTAGCAGAAATGTGTGTAGAGAAGACGATGGCTCCAGCAGGATGCAGAAAAGATGTCAAAGAGTCACTGTGGACACTAGGAAATATCACAGAACTGTCAGATCCAAAAATCAATTCACAAAGGTTTATTTTGATGATTTATGAAAGAAACATTGCCATAGCAATTTAAAGCTATTTACAAATTTAAAAATAAATTTACATAAATGTATTCACATCACATTAAACAGTTTTAAAATATTACAGGTAGTGCTGAACACAAAACATAAACTAAGTTTTAAGCCACATAGGTGTTCTGAAAGCATGCTCAACAACCATAACCACTGGAGGATGGTCCACTGGAAAAATATGATTTCAGGAACTAGAAGTAAAGATGATTACCCTAGTCTCAGGTGATGTGGCCTTTAAAAGTCACTTTAACTTTAACCTGCAACCACAAACTTAGATGAAGACAGACTGAACAAACAGTGAGAATTAATTTTTAAAAAAATTCTCGTGTACCTTAAAAACACAGAACAGGCTGGGCACAGTGGCTCATGCCTGTAGTCTCAACACTTTGTGAGGCCGAGACAGGAGGATCGCTTGAAGCCAGGAGTTCAAAACCAGCCTGGGCAACAAAATGAGACCCCATCTCTACAAGATACAAACAAAACACAACACACAGAAATTTATACTGTGATCCACATGAGAGTAGATTTAAACCAGGATGATCTTATTTGTGATTGACTGGGCATCGCACTTTTCTTTCTTTTTTCTTTTTTTTTTTTTGAGACAGAGTCTCGCTCCATTGCCCAGGCTGGAGTGCAGTGGCACAATCTTGGTTCACTGCAACCTCCACCTCCCGGGTTCAAGAGATTCTCCTGCCTCAGCCTCCTGAGTATCTGGGATTACAGGCGCCCACCACCACACCCAGCTAATTTTTTGTATTTTTAGTAGAGGTGGGGTTTCACCATGCTGGCCAGGCTGGTCTCGAACCCCTGATCTCATGATTCGCTCGCCTCAGCCCCCCAAAGTGCTGGGATTACAGGCGTGAGCCACCATGCCCGGCCGCTTCGCACTTTTCTTTTGCAGGTTGCATGCCAGCTGATATTCCTCTGTGCTGGGAAGGGAAAGTTTGAGGATGTATCAAGACCACAGCAGTGGATCCCACTGCTCTTGCCTATTCAGGGCTTTATCTACACATTAATAGCCCCTCAGAGGAAAGGCACCAGCCGAAGAGTCGACACTGGCTTTGGGCTTGGATGCAGCCTCTGATAAACGCTGGGCACTCTGACCCTGAAGCCAGGGAAGGAGTGCTTGGCAGCTGCCTGGGCACACTCCCCTCAGTCCAGTTGCCAGGCCAAATTATACAGTGAATGGCAGCTCCACAGAGATGCCAAAGTTTGATATCTAAGTGTCAGAGAGAGCTGACAATTTTTATGAGGAAAGTGAACAACAACAGGTGTTTATCAGTACCTGAGAATTATCATCTAGTTTAATTAAGCAAAGGTATTAGGAGGTCTTTTCAGCTCATTCCCTTTAGTATGGCCCTAAAAAATCAACAGAACTCTCCTACTTCATGTTGCCCGACTTGTAGGCAGGTATGTGAACCTAAAGTAGAAGTCCTAGCATATATATTATTCATAATTAAACATGGTTCATTTTATTAATCTGGCAACTAGTGATATTTCATGATTACAGGCCTTAAAAATCTAATACAAGTACAATTAAAAAAAGACATAGAATGCTTACACAATACGGAAGGCACTTTGAGGTTACATGATAAATAAAAATACATTAATAGAGGCAGGATTATTTATTGGTTCCTTCAGTGTCTGTGTCCATGGTGATCATTGAGAGCCCAGTTTTGTACTTCACCTTTGGCGAATAGTGTAAAGAAAATGGCGCCAAAAACGTTAATAGCAGCAGCAATATAGAACACGGTTTGCCATTCTCCAACAGTGTTCTATAAAGAAAGAAAAAAAATGCAAGTGAAATAAAATTTTGTTTGTAGTTCACTTCATTAAAAAGATAGTGTCACAAGACTGTTAAAACAGCCACATTATTCATAAAAGCCTCATCCTTGAAACAACCCAAATGTCCACCAGCAGTAGGATAGTGGTATATTTGTTCAATGGCATACGATACAGCAAGGAGAATGGGCTACAACATCATAAATACAGCTCACAAACAAAATATGAAGCAAAAGAAGCCAGACAAAAAAGGTACATACTAAATTATTCCATTTATATAAAGCCCAAAGTCAGACCATACTAATCTATGGGGTTAAAAGTTGGGAGAGTGGTTCCTCTTGGTGAGGGTGAAGGAAAAATAGCAGGAAGTGGTACCTGGGGTCTTACTGAGGGAGGTAATACTCTGTTTCTTGATTGGGTGCTGGTTACACAGATGTATTAACTTTGTGGAAATTCATCTAGCTGCACACTTTAGATTTGTGCATTTATTTTTGTTTTTATTTTTGAGACAGAGTCTCACTCTGTCACCCAGGCTGGAGTGCAGTGGCGCAATCTCGGCTCACTGCAGACTCCACTTTCTGGGCTGAGGCAATCCTCCCAACTCAGCCTTCCAAGGAGCTGGGATTAGAGGTGCATGCTACCATGCCTGGCTAATTTTCTTTGTGTATATATATATATATAATTTTTTTTTTTTTTTAGTAGAGATGGGGTTTCGCCATGTTTCCCAGGCTGGTCTTGAACTCCTGGGCTCAAGTGATCCGCTCACCTCAGCCTCCCACAGTGATGGTATTACAGGTGTGAGCCACCACGCCTGGCCTGGATTTGTGCATTTAAAAAAAGTTATACTTCAATAAAAAGTTTACTGACGATAGATAGATATACTTCAATAAAAAGTGGGCCGGGCGCGGTGGCTCACGCTTGTAATCCCAGCACTTTGGGAGGCCGAGGCGGGCGGATCACGAGGTCAGGAGATTGAGACCACGGTGAAACCCTGTCTCTACTAAAAATATAAAAAAATCAGCCGGGCGTGGTGGCGGGCGCCTGTAGTCCCAGCTACTCGGAGAGGCTGAGGCAGGAGAATGGCGTGAACCCGGGAGGCGGAGCTTGCAGTGAGCCGAGATCGCGCCACTGCACTCCAGCCTGGGCGGCAGAGCAAGACTCCGCCTCAAAAAAAAAAAAAAGGGTACTGGCATGTCCCTGAATCATGCCTAACACTAACTAACACTAAGAAAGTCTTATGCCTGTGCACGGTCTCCCAGGTTCTCAGGTGAAAGTTGTCAGGTGGATCAAGTAAATACAGTTAAGATAAACTCAAGTTCAGCTTTGAGGATCTGAGACATCAGAGAGAGGCCCGGCAAGTATAAAAGATCTTGAATGGCATACAAAGCAGGATATAACATGGGATCTGTCAGTAAGACAACTGTTCAGTGTATAACCCTGTGGCATAAAAATACCAGACAGTTATCTAAATTTCTGGGTCATGTGACTACCTTTAACAACCATTTTTTGGATTTTTTCAATTTCAGTCTAACCAGAGTGGTGACTATATTTGCAGCATTAAAAAAAACACACGGCCAGGCGTGTGTAATCCCAGCACTTTGGGAGGCCGAGGCAGGCGGATCATGAGGTCAGGAGATCGAGACCATCCTGGCTAACATGGTGAAACCCCGTCTCTACTAAAAATATAAAAACTTAGCCAGGCGTAGTGGCCGGCGCCTGTAGTCCCAGCTACTCGGGAGGCTGAGGCAGGAGAATGGCATGAACCCAGGAGGCAGAGCTTGCAGTGAGCTGAGATCGCTCCACTGCACTCCAGCTTGGGCAACAGAGCAAGGCTCCCTCTCAAAAAAAAAAAAAAACAACAACAACAAAAAAACAAAACTGGCTGGGTGTGGTGGCTCATGCCTGTAATCCCAGCACTTTGGGAGGCCGAGGTAGGTGGATACATTGAGCCCAGGAGTTTGAGACCAGCCTGGGCAAGGTGGTGAAACCCCATCTCTACAAGAAGTAGAAAAATTAGCTGGACGTGGTGGTGTACACCTGTAGTCCCAGCTACTTGGGGGGGCTGAGGTAGGAAGATCACCTGAGCCTGGGGAGGTTGAGGCTGCAGTGAGCCATGATCGCGCCACTGCACTCTAGCCTGGAGGATGGAGACCCTGTCTCAAAAAACAAAGAAACAAAGAAACAAACAAAAAACCCAAACAAACAAGCAGTAGAACTAGCAATGAGGAAGTGAAAGAGAAGGCACTGGGAAGCCAGTATGAGGTCATTTATTTGGGAAAAAAGGAGAAACATGAAGAAAGAAACACCCTGTGGTGGTTATACTTGTCTGAGATGAATGCATTTTAGTGAAAAAAAAATCTTAGATACTCATCTTAAATTCTGCTGAGGAATCAGTCAATAATTGCATCTTATACCAGAAAGAAATGTTTGAAACAGCTTCTTAGGATTACTAAGACAAAGCTGCCATGTGTGGTCTCTGGGATAAAATAATACTTCAGTGTTATCTGAAGGCAATGAGTGAACTTAAAATCAATCATTGTATTACAAGTCTCACACAGCTCCTAGTTTGTTTTTTAACAAAAATTCCACCAGTTTTTAGAGAATACTGTTTTGTTTATAACAACATTGAACCTCAGACACACTTTGAATTTTAATTATTGCATTATTTATTTATATGCTGACTCATTCCACAAAGTTTTTGAGGCAGTGCTCAAAGTAAGAAATTACAGGCTGGGCGCGGTGGCTCATGCCTGATATCCTAGCACTTTGGGAAGCTGAGGTGGGTGGATCATTTGAGGTCAGGAGTTCGAGACCAGCCTGGCCAACATGGTGAAACCCCATCTGTACTAAAAATACAAAAATTAGCCAGGTGTGGTGGCACGTGCCTGTAGTCCTAGCTACTTGGGAGGCTGAGGCAGGAGAATTGTTTGAACCCGGGAGGTGGAGGTTGCAGTGAGCTGAGATCACGACACTGCCCTCCAACTGGGGGACGAGTGAGACTTCATCTCAAAAAAAAAACAAAAAAAAAGAAAGAAATTACAATTGTGAAGGCAAGTGTGTGCTTTTCCTTTTTAAAAATAATATACTTTAGAGTTTTATTTGGCTGGGTGCAGTAGCTCACTCCTGTAATCCCAGCACTTTGGAAGGCCGAGGTGGGCAGATCACCTGAGGTTGAGAGTTCGAAACCAGCCTGACCAACATGGAGAAGCTCCATCTCTATTAAAAATACAAAATTAGCTGGGCATGGTGGTGCATGCCTGTAATCCCAGCCATTCGGGAGGCTGAGGCAGGAAAATTGCTGGAACCCGGGAGGCAGAGGTTGTGGTGAGCCGATATTGCGCCATTGCGCTCCGGCCTGGGCAATAAGAGCGAAACTGTCTCAAAACAAACAAACAAACAAACAAACAAAAACACACACACACACAAACAAAAAACAAAAATTAGCAGGGCATGGTGGTGGGCGCCTATAGTCCCAGCTACTCGGGAGGCTGAGGCAGGAGAATTGCTTGAACTTGGGAGGCAGAGGTTGCAGTGAGCTGAGACTGCACCACTGTACTCCGGACTGGGCAACGGAGTGCGACTCCATCTTGAAAAATAAATAAATAAATAAAATAAGTTTTATTTTATTTATTTTTTTGAGACAGGGTCTCCTGCTCTCACCCAGGCTGGAATGCAGAGGCGTGATCATAGCTCATTGCAGCCTCAAAACCCTGGGCTCATGCATCCATCTGCCTTAGCCTCCTAAGTAGCTGGGACTACATGTGCAAACCACACCCAGCTAAAACAGTGATATCCTTTTAACAGCATTAAACAAATGCTGTAACATATCCCAAATCAAGCGCAGTTCCCACTTGTAAACATACAAGACTTTAATTCAGGAATCCATATTTCCCTAGCAGAAGTGCTGGCATTATCAGTAAGTGAAATGAACACATGGTACTGAGCTGACTTAGGTTCTGGTGTTGCTACCCTGCTCCATGAGGACAAGGTTAAACATTTTGGACATGTCCATATTGAGACACAGAACTTTAGAAAAAGCATTTCTACAACATTCCTCTTTATTAAGTGAGAGGAATTAGTAACAGGGAGGTACCGTGTCACTTAAGGAATTAGAAATGGTAGATGTGGAGAAGAAATAGGAACACTATCTGTGGGGAACACATATATGTCTGAAATCAGTATATTTGGTAATAAAGTCTGTAAGCATGTCCTGAAATTCTTTTTTTTTTTTGAGATGGAGTCTTGCTCTGTTGCCAGACTGGAGTGCAGTGGTGATGTTGGCTTACTGCAAGCTCCGCCTCCTGGGTTTGAGCGATTCTTGTGCCTCAGCCTCCTGAGTAGCTGGGACTACAGACACCTGCCACCACACCGGCTAATTTTTGTATTTTTAGTAGAGACGGGGTTTCACCATGTTGGTGAGGCTGGTATTGAACTCCTGACCTTGTGATCCACCTGCCTCGGCCTCCCAGAGTGCTGGGGTTACAGGCATGAGCCACTGTGCCCGGCCAATATCACAACTTTTAACTACTTGTGTGGTTTCAGCTACAATGTCTTCATTTGACTTAGTTCAATTGTTTTGTCTAAAATCCAAAAAGTGTTCTTTGAAAATATACTTTCCCATCCATTAAGGCATTTAGCTTTTTGTTGCTAAAAAGAATTTCATAAGAACATTTAGAATTTTACACTTAATTAAAATACACTGAACTTTGACACAGATGTGCAGCTCCAAAACCTTTCCAGTTTACAAGTAAATTATCTACTTACATCAGGGGTCAGACTTTTAGCAATGACGGGCCCAACCATTCCTGGAATAGTGGCAAATGTATTTGTGATGCCCAGGAGGATACCAGCATACCTGTAGGAACATTTTCATAGAAGTTTATTATTGTGAGACACATTTAAACAGCTTCATTCTTTCCTTCTTTTTTTTTTTTTTTTTTTTTTTTGAGACAGAGTCTCACTCTGTGGCCCAGGCTTGAGGGCAGTGGCATGATCTCAGCTCACTGCAGCCTCTGCCTCCCAGGTTCAAGCGTGCCTTAGCCTCCTGAGTAGCGGGGACTACAGGTATCCACCATCATGCCAGCCTAGTTTTGTATTTTTAGTAGAGCCGGAGTCTCACCATGTTGGTCAGGCTGGTCTCGAGCTGCTGACCTCAAGTGATCTGCCTGCCTCGGCCTCCCAAAGTGCTGGGATTATAAGTATGAGCCACAGGGCCTGGCCGCTTCTTTCAATAGACAGCTATTCTGCTCCAGGTTGTGTTCTTGTGAAATTTTATGTCTAAATGACATGTCTTATTGAAATGGGATTTTATATTCAGCTGGTGAAAAACTTGCATTTCAATAGTTAAGTAGCATTTTAACATTACATAGAGGAAGGCCAGGCACGGTGGCTCACGCCTGTAATCCCAGCACTTTGGGAGGCCGAGGCGGGTGGATCATGAGGTCAGGAGATCAAGACCATCCTGGCTAACATGGTGAAACCGCGTCTCTACGAAAAATACAAAAAAAATTAGCCGGGCGTGATGGCAGGCACCTGTAGTCCCAGCTACTCGGGAGGCTGAGGCAGGAGAATGGCGTGAACCTGGGAGGCGGAGCTTGCAGTGAGCCGAGATCACGCCACTGCACTCCAGCCTGGCCGACAGAGCGAGACTCCGTCTCAAAAAAAAACAAACAAAAAAAAACCAAAAAAATTACATAGAGGAACACAGCCATGGAAATAACTCCTTTTATAGTGATATAGGAAAGTTCTGAGATATCATTTTAATACAGAAAGCTTGGCATGTCTAGCTTAAAGTTTTTTAAGTTAAATTTATTTCCTGATTTGAAAATTCAATTGCAATTAATTTTTGAAAATTAATAAGAAAAAAGAAAAAATAAGGAAGTAAAATTACCTATAATTCTTCCCCATAGAGATGATCAACATTAACATTTTCATAAATATCCTATTTTTTTCTATCTGTATATATTTCTAATATGTTATTATAGACATGAGATCATATCAAACATACAATTTACTTGTTCCATTAATTACACGTGCTTTTTTTTTTTTTTGAGACAGAGTCTCTGTCGCTCAGGCTGGAGTACAGTGGCGCGATCTCAGCTCAGCAACCTCCACCTCCTGGGTTCAAGTGATTCTTCTGCTTCAGCCTCCTGAGTAGCTGGGACTACACGTGTGTGCCATGTAGGTCAGGCTGGTCTCGAACTCCTGATCTCAGGTGATCCACCTGCCTCAGCCTCCCAAATTGCTGGGATTAGAGGCGTGAGCCACTGCACCCGGCCCGATAATTCATTTTTATAATTGCTGCCTTTTTTGTTTGTTTTTGAGACAGAGTTTTGCTCTTGTTGCCCAGACTGGAGTGCAATGGCGTGATCTCGGCTCACTACAACTTCCATCTCCCCAGTTCAAGTGATTCTCCTTCCTCAGCCTCCTGAGTAGCTAGGATTACAGGCATGCACCACCATACCTGGGTAGTTTTGTATTTTTAGTAGAAACAGGGTTTCACCATGTTGGTTAGGTTGGCCTCGAACTCCTGACCTCAGGTGATCCGCCTGCCCTGGCCTCCCATAGTGCTGGGATTACAGGTGTGAGCCACTGCGCCTGGCCTAAAATTGCTGTCTCTTTACTAGGATGTTTGTCCTGCATATATTCATGAATTCTGGACTTCGAAGATTGTATCTCTTAGGTATCATTTCACATAATCTTATACCTCCTGTATTTCCTGTACACTGATAGTTTCTAGACTCTAGATCCTAGGGGGTTCATTAGATTTAGGTTTAATGTTTTTGGTAAACAAACAAACAAACAAAAAAAACACTTAAAGGTGAAGGAGGAGTTCGGTTAAAAAAAAGTGCTGCTTAACTAATTCAGTTATGTATAAAGATCACAAAGTTTTATGTTCAAAACTTGTGCATACACACAACACTATAACAAAACCATGAAGTACAGATCTTTTTGGCTTATCCCCTTTAGGGATGTATCTAAATTAACCAAGCTTGGCAGAGCCTCTCTCTTTTTTTTTTTCTTTTTAAACCATTAACACCTTGGCAGTAAGACGAGTCAACTGCAATGTTGCCAGCCTTTCCAGTGACAGATATTAAGTGCAGACGAATGCCGTGAAATTCTAAATGTCAGCAACAAGAAGCTCATTCAAGTACTTATATTTCACTTGGCCAGGACAGGCCATGAAAGATTGATGACTACTTGGAAGAAAACAAGTTGTATGGACTCAGTCTGGATTCTGTGCTGTTGGAGTACTATTGGAATTAATAGCTGAAAATCTATCTAATTCCCATGAATTCGGGCAACAAAATTACCATAGAGAAATCTCTATTTTGGGGTTGGGTGTGGTGGTGCATGCCTGTAATCCCAGCATTCTGGGAGGCTGAGGTGGGCGAATTGCTTGAGCCCAGGAGTTTGAGACCAGCCTGGGCAAAATGGTGAAACCCTCTCTCTACAAAAAATAAAAAAACACACAAAAAATTAGCTGGGTGTGTTGGCTCAGGCTGTAGACCCGCTACTCAGGAGGCTGAGGTGGGAGGATTGCAGGAGGATTGCTTGAGACTGCAGTGAGCCGTGATCTTGCTACTGTATTCCAGCCTGGGTGACAGGGTGTGACTCTGTCTCAAAAAATAATAAATAAATTAATAAAATAAAATCTCTATTTCAGTCTATAGAAGTAAAGGCCTATAAAATCCAAGTACACATTTATATGTTAATAGGAATATTATTTATTGGAAAACCTTGTATCTATTTAC
This sequence comes from Hylobates moloch, assembly GCF_009828535.3. Taxonomy (NCBI): domain Eukaryota; kingdom Metazoa; phylum Chordata; class Mammalia; order Primates; family Hylobatidae; genus Hylobates; species Hylobates moloch. The sequence continues at coordinate 90,265,629 of NW_026652277.1, read as the reverse complement.
TATTTATTGGAAAACCTTATATCAGACATGTTTATAAGGGTTTTATATATCATATTATATCATTTTAATTATAAAATCAACCCCATGAGGATGGATTATCTTCATTTTATTTTTTAAATTTTAAAATTTTGTTAAGTTTTTTAGAGACGGGATTTTGCTATATTGCCCAGGCAGGTCTTGAACTGTTGGGCCTAAATGATCCTCCCACCTTGGCCTTCCAAAGTCCTGGGATTACAGGCCACTGCACCCAGCTGGATTATCTTCATTTTATAGATGAAGAAAAACCAAAAAATGTCACCTAATTTGTCTGATTCTGAATCAGTACTTCATATTATAATGTTAAAATCTACAATGCTACCTTGTTAAAAAAAACAAAACACAGTAATCACTGAACCCAATCTGTAGGAAAGATCAATTTTCTCATGCTTCATTTTCCACCACAAGCCCTGGTGGTGAACTTGTTTACGGCTTCTTTATGGTCCTCAAGTGCTCCTGTTTTAACTAGTAGAGTGTTACACTGAATGGGCCCCAAGTTGTTGTTTTTTTTTTTTGAGACGGAGTCTCGCTCTGTCGCCCAGGCTGGAGTGCAGTGGCGCAATCTCGGCTCACTGCAAGCTCCACCTCCCGGGGTCACGCCATTCTCCTGCCTCAGCCTCTCCGAGTAGCTGGGACTACAGGTGCCCGCCACCACGCCTGGCTAATTTTTTTGTATTTTTAGTAGAGATGGAGTTTCACCGTGGTCTCGATCTCCTGACCTTGTGATCCGCCTGCCTCGGCCTCCCAAAGTGCTAGGATTACAAGCGTGAGCCACCGCGCCCGGCCTGGCCCTCAGTTGTTACCACAATAAAAAGCAACTATGAAAAACATAAGATATGTAATCCCCAATAAGATATGTAGCCAAGACTCCCGCAACTAGAAATAACTGGTGTGCTTTGAACGAAGAAATTCCAGTTGGAAAAGAAAAAAAACTAAAAAGCTCATCTGAAGAGCTGAATCAAAATATAAGAAAGTTATCCTTTGAGCTAGAACTGCAAGGTTTAAACACACACACACACACACACACACACACACACAAAGGGAGATAAATAATTTCGACTTTGGGCTGGGCATGGTGGCTCACGCCTGTAATCCCAACACTTTGGGAGGCCAAGGCTGGCGGATCACCTGAGGTCGGGAGTTCGAGACCAGCATGACCAACATGGAGAAATTCCATCTCTACTAAAAATACAAAATTAGCAGGGTGTGGTGGCACATGCCCGTAATCCCAGCTACTCGGGAGGCTGAGGCAGGAGAATCACTTGAATCCAAGAGGCAGAGGTTGCGGTGAGCCGAGATTGCACCATTGCACTCCAGCCTGGGCAACAAGAGTGAAACTCCGTCTCAAAAACAAAACAAAACAAAAAACAAATAATAATAATAATTTTGACTTTGATGAGATTTATTTATTTATTATTTATTTTTTTGAGACTGAGTCTCGCTCTGTAGCCCAGGCTGGAGTGCAGTAGCACAATCTCTGCTCACTGCAACCTCCAACTCCTGGGTTCAAGCAATTCTCATGCCTCAGCCTCCTGAGTCACTGGGATTGTAGTTGCCCGCCACCACACCTGGCTAATTTTTGTATTTTTAGTAGAGGTGGGGTTTCATCATGTTGGTGAGGCTGGTTTGGAGCTCCTAACCTCAAATGATCCAACCGCCTCAGCCTCCCAAAGTGCTGGGATTACAGGCCTGAGCCACTTCTCCCAGCCTACTTACATTTGAATAGTTGTGTCTCAGTCAGCTGAGAACAAGTACAGCAGTCCTCATTATCTGAGGCATAAGGGCACTTGCTTACCATCCTCCCAACTGCTACAACTATTTGCTGGCGTTATTTATGTTATTAAAACTGTTTAGCTTCTTATGATACCTAGATAAATGTCTTTTTCGGCTTATAAGACAAATAAAATTTCAGGGTTGGACCTGGGTCTTTAAGATGTAGACTTCAACCACCCACCTGATGCTTGAAGCTCAGGCACAGGGTCCCCCTGCTGCCTGTCCAGCATTATACTTCATGACATGACCCACCATCCTCCAGGCCAGCTTAAGCTTATACAGAGGCCAGCAGGAATCATGTTACTTTCATGTTTGTGTCTTCAACATCTGGTACAGTGCCTGACACAGTGTTTCTCAAATGACTAGATCCGTGAATGAGCATGCTATTACACTGAAATTTAGTAGTGACAAATTTATCTAATGGTACATCCAATTCATCTTTCTCCACCTTGGCCAAAAGGGTATCTACCATAGGAGACCTGGCTGAAGTCCTGACATATCAAATCTACTATATTTTCTTAATTCTATTAGGCTAAAAGTTATGTTGAGAAGTTAGACTGTTTTGCCATTTTGGCTCTTAGTGACCCAGTGGTGGCTCTTTAGTGGTCAGCATTTTCCTTTCTGAAAGCACACCAATCATCACTTTAATATTTTACTTGGATTGATCTGTGACTCTGGTCACCACACCTGACTCAAAGTTAGCCAGAAAATAATTACATTTATTGCATTATATTCAAATACCTTTATTGCATTATGAGCAAAGTGTTCTGTGTGTGTTCTATTTAATCTTCACGATGATCTTATAAGGTAGGTACCATGGATATTTGGTTTTCTTTTTCTTCAGCATCTATTTTCATCTTTTGACAATAGCACTATTTTTTTTTTTTTTTTTTTGAGATGCAGTTTCACTCTTGTCACCCGGGCTAGAGTGCAATGGCTCACTGCAACCTCCACCTCCCAGGTTCAAGTGATTTTCTGCCTCATTCTTCCAAGTAGCTGGGATTACGGGTCCTACCACCCCACCTGGCTCATTTTATATTTTTAGTAGAGACAGAGTTTCACCATGTTGGCCAGGCTGGTCTTGAACTCCTGACCTCAGGTGATCTGCCCACCTTGGTCTCCCAAAGTGCTAGGATTACAGGCATGAGCCATTACACCCGGCCGACCATAGCTCCAATTTTTATGTGATGATCCAATTTTCTTTCATTGCTAGTTCAAGAGAGCAGGGTTGGGGGCCCTATCAGATTCCAGAGATTCTGACAAGACTTCAGGAACGTGATAAATCCTAAGCTACCTTTTAGATTTATTAAATGGAGTGGGTGACTTACCAAACCTTCTGGCTGGATGGCTGCTGAACCAATTTTATGTTCCTTATAATTTTTTTTTTTTTTTTGAGATGGAGTCTTACTTTGTTGCCCGGGCTGGAGCACAGTGGCGCAATCTCGGCTCACAGCAACCTCTGCCTCCCGGGTTCAAGCGATTCTCCTGCCTCAGCCTCCTGAGAAGCTGGGACTACAGGTGTGCGCCATCACACCCTGCTAATTTTTGTATTTTTAGTAGAGATGGGGTTTCACCATGTTGGCCAGGCTGATCTTGAACTCCTGACCTCAGGTGATCCACCCGCCTCAGTCTCTCAAAGTGTTAGGATTACAGGCATGAGCTACTGTGCCTGGCTCAAAATGACTCATGTTTATTCACATCTTCATGTGTTATAGTGGATGTTACTGATGGATTCCTCAGCGTCCATTCCCACTCCCCACCCCCATCTGTGTAGCAATAATGATGTCTGAGGGGCACTGACCCTTTGACTTCTAACTTTTGGGGTAGGTGCTGATTGTCCTAAAGTCACATGATATTCTCTTGGCCATTGGGGTTGGTTCATTTGACTCAGTTTGGGTCAACCAAAATGAAGCCCAGGACTTATTTCCATGGTTGAGAGAGGAAAAGATCCTTTTCTTTCTGCTTGATGTGAATGAAGAAGCATGTAGTCCTGATTGTTGCTGGCAATCATTTCATTGTGTGATTTTTATAAGCAGACCCAGTCTTAGGACAAAACTACTACTGTAAAAGACAGAGAGTGAGAAAGAAACAATCTGTGGTGATACTAGTAGGCAGCTGGATATCAACTCTTGCCTGAAGCCTATTATCTCTGGATACAATTAAGTGAATCAATAGATTATGCTGTTTAGCCCAGTTTAAATTAGAATTTCTATACTTCAACTAAAAACATCCTAAGCGATAACATAGCCTAGAACTATTTCTTGCCAAAACTCTCAATTCCCATATCCCTTTGACTATTCGTCAACCCTAGGCTTGACAAAACCTCAAGTCTTAGCCAGGTGCTGTGGCTCACGCCTGTAATCCTAGCACTTCAGGGGGCTGAGGCGGGAAGATCACTCGAGGCCAGGAGACTGAGACTACCCTGGGCAAGATAGGGAGACCCCATCTCTACAAAATATTTTTTGAAAAATTAACCAGGCATGGTGATGTGTGCCTGCAGTCCCAGCGACTCAGGAGGCTGAGCAGGAAGGATTACTTGATCCCAGGAGTTCAAGGCTACAGTGAACTACAATGGCGTCACTGCACTCTAGCCTGGGTGACAGAGTGCAGCTTATCTTAGAGTATTTATTGAAGGGATAGGAGACTGAGGATTCATAGAAATCAGAAGATTCTGTAGCAGTCCAGGTGTGAAGATTTTGAGGTAGTGAAAAGAGGGTAAGAGTCCATCTGTCTTTTCTCCAAAATAAATTCATATCTATTTTTACAAATAAAGTGTATTAAAACTTTTGGGTTAAAATATTTACATAGCTCCCTTATTTACCTTGTCAACTGGCACAAAATGGTTTTAGAAGTATGTGGCTCAAAGAATGTTTCCAGAGAGGTAGCTATAGAAAGAATTTTGGGTTTAAAAGTAAAAATTTTAGGTTCAAGTTTTGGCTCTATCATTTATTATATTAGCTGTGTGCTGTAAGATAAATCACTTAACTTCTCTTAAGTTTCTTTAGCATTCAAATAGGGCAAAAATACTTACTTCAAAGGAATACTTTAAGGATAAAATGGATAGTGCTTATGAAAGTGATGTGTAAACTATCAAGTGCTACACAAATATATTTGCACATGGGTAATATAGTCAGACAAATCAATTGGTCTACTCTTTGACATTCATTCATCTGACAAAACGCCTACTACATGCCAAGTGCCATGGAGAGCCCTGAGGACAATAAAGGAGTTTCTGCCTTCACAGAGTTCCTAGTCTAGCTGGGTGAACAGACACAGTTATAATGAGTTATTGCAATGTTCTAATGAGAGCACTGTGGACAGAGGTGATGATAGTTAAAAGTTTAAATTTAAAAACTACTTCCTGCTTTAATTATTGTGTAAATTAAAATCTTGTTAACAATTTAAAGTCATTCCTATAGTAGTCAAATCCATAGAGGCGGAAAGTAGAATGTTGGTTGCCAGGGCCTGGGAGGAAGGAGAAATGGGAGATGGTGTTTAATGGGTACAGTTTCTATTGAGAAGATGAAATTGTTCTAGAGATTGTTGGTGATGCTAGTTATGAAACAATGTGAATACTTAATGCCACAGAACTGCATACTTAAAAATGATAAGTTTTATATCATATCTATTTTATCAGGTTTTTTTTTTTTAGATGGAGTCTCACTCTTGTTGCCCAGGCTGAAGTGCAATGACGCGATCTCAGCTCACTGAACCTCTGCCTCCTGGGTTCAAGCAATTCTCCTGCCTCAGCCTCCTGGTAGCTGGGATTACAGGTGCCCACCATCATGCCTGGCTAATTTTTGTATTTTTAGTAGAGACAGGGCTTCGCCATATTGGCCAGGCTGGTCTCAAACTCCTGACCTCAGGTTATCCGCCTGCCTTGGCCTCCCAAAGTGCTGGGATTACAGGCATGAGTCACCGCCTCTGGCTTTTTATCAGGATTTTTAAAAATATAATTTAAAGTCAATCACAGCAAATCTTTATATTAGTACTCACGAAGGAGCAATATCCAGATGGTTGATGCTAAATCCAGAAGAGCAAAAGCCTCCCAGTGTTGTTGATATAGTTAGGAAAGCAACGGCCAAAGAATAATCACAACCAATGAAGCCAGCAGCTACCAGGAATACTGCAGGTCCAATCATTCCTGGAGTTAAAAAGTTATAAAAGGGAAAAAAACCCCAGCATTAATATTTGCTCTAGCTTAATATGGTATAAATCTGAAATTTGAAATTGCTGCCACCTACTGTAGAAACACTATATTGCCTGAAGACTAACAAATTTCATGAAAAAAAAAACAAAACAAAACTACTGGAAAACATGGGCATAATACAACCAATACACTATAAAAGGAAAATCTCATTATGCAATGTTATTAAATCTACATGTGGCCAAAACTCAGCTAAAATTCCATGGTGTTAGAGAAGAAAAAGACAAGAACAACTTAAAAATATGTTTCTAGAGAGAAGCAATAGCTGACACAGAATGTGATTTAAAATACATGTAACCAAAGGAGATAAACTGAATAATAAACTCTGTTGGATGAGGTTAGAATAATACTCCATCTTGCCCAGATGTGGCAGCTCACACCTGTAATACCAGCACTTTAGGAGGCTGAGGCGGGAGAATCACTTGAGGCCAGGAGTTTGAGGCCAGACTGGGCAACACAGCAAGACCCTGTCTCTACGAAATATTAAAAACAAAATTCTCCAGGCATAGTAGTGCACACCTGTAGTCCTGGCTGCTCAGGAGGCTGAGGCAGGAGGATTGCTTGAGCCCAGAAGTTCAAGGTTACAGTGAGCTATGATGGCACCACTGCACTCCAGCCTGGGTTGTCAGAGGGAGACCTTGTCTCTTAAAAAGATTTTTAAAAATCTCTGTCTTCATTCTCTCTCTCTGTCTCTCTTTTTTTTTGAGCTGGAGTCTCGCACTGTCACCCAGGCTGGAGTGCAGTGGCGTGATCTGGGCTCACTGCCACCTCCGCCTCCCAGGTTCAAGTGATTCTCCTGCCTCAGCCTCCTGAATAGCTGGAATTACAGGCCTGGGCCACCACACTCAGCTAATTTTTGTATTTTTAGTAGAGATGGGGTTTTGCCATGTTGGCCAGGCTGTTCTCGAACTCCTGACCTCAAGTGATCCACCCACCTTGCCTCCCAAAGTGCTGGGATTACAGGTGTAAGCCACCACGCCCAGCCTTGGTTTTTTTTTTTTTTTTTTCTGCTCCACATAATCTGCAGAAATCCTCCCTAGTATTAACAACTGATAAGAATACACATTGGTCATTACAGGCAGTTAAGCGTAAAATATGAGAAGGGACTTAATGAGTGGGCTGTCAGTTTTTCTATGTCTACAGCGGTGCTATCCAATAGCTCTCTGTGATGATGGAAATGCTGTATTTGTATATACTGCAACTGAGGAACTTTAAAAAAAATTTCAATTACATTTATTTACTTATTTATTTATTTTATTGTTTTTTTGAGACAGGGTCTCACTGTCATCAAGGTGGAGTGCAGTGGTGCGATCATGGCTCACTGCAGCCTTGACTTCCCAGGCTCAAGTGATCCTCTGCTCACTTGATCCTCTGCCTTGGCTTCCTGAGTAGCTGGGACTACAGGTGCACACCACCATGTCTGATTTAATTTAATTTCATTACTTTTATTTATTTATTTTGAAATAGGGTCTCATTCTGTTACCTAGGCTGCAGTGCAGTGGCACAATCTGAGCTCACTGCAACCTCTGGCTCCCAGGTGTAAGCAAGTCTTGTGCCTCAGCCTCCTGAGTAGCTGGGATTACAGGCATGTGCCACCATGCCTGGCTAATTTTTTTTTTTTCACACTTTTTGCCCAGACCGGAGTGCAGTGGCGTAATCTTGGCTCACTGCAACCTCCGCCTCCTAGGTTCAAGCAATTCTCCTGCCTCAGCCTCCCGAATAGCTGGGACAGCCACACACCACCATGCCAAGCTAATTTTTGTATTAGAGATGGGGTTTCACCATGTTGGCCAGCCTGGTTTCGAGCTCCTGACCTCAAGTATCTGCCCGCCTCCGCCTCTGCCTCCCAAAGTGCTGGGATTACAGGCAAGAGCCACCGAGCCCAGCCAGGGTCTTTCCATAATGTAATTACTCAAGTATAGCCACTGAGACTTCCAGGGTCTCTACTGGAGACCTTTAAAAAGTTAAATGGCCGGGCGCGGTGGCTCAAGCCTGTAATCCCAGCACTTTGGGAGGCCGAGGCGGGCGGATCACGAGGTCAGGAGATCGAGACCACGGTGAAACCCCGTCTCTACTAAAAATACAAAAAATTAGCCGGGCGTGGTGGCGGGCGCCTGTAGTCCCAGCTACTCGGAGAGGCTGAGGCAGGAGAATGGCTGGAACCCGGGAGGCGGAACTTGCAGTGAGCCGAGATTGCGCCACTGCACTCCAGCCTGGGGGACAGAGAAAGACTCCGTCTCAAAAAAAACAAAACAAAACAAAAAAGTTAAATGATTGTCTTAGATAGTTTTATTTTTATGTACTTCTCTTCTAACTATTTTTAGAGACAGGGTATTGCTCTGCTGCCTAGGTTGGAGTGCAGTGTTGTGATCATAGCTCTCTGCAGCCTGAACAACTAGGCTCAAAGATTTTCTCACCTTAGCCTCTGGAGTAGCTGGGACTACAGATACATACCATCATGCCCAACTGATTAGATAGTTTTAAAAGTTACCTTTCTAGGCCGGGCACAGTGGCTCACACCTGTAATTCCAGCACTTTGAAAGGCTGAGGTGGGAGGATCGCTTGAGCCCAGGAATTTGTGACTAACCTGAGCAACATGGTAAAACCATGTCTCTACAAAAAATCAAAAATAATTAGCCGGGTGCTGTGGTGTGACCTGTAGTCCCAGCTGCTCAGGAGACTGAGGTGGGAGAATTGCTTGAGTTTAGGAGGTTGAGGCTGCAGTGAACCATGGTTGTCCATCCTGGCCAATGGAGCAAGACCCTGTCTCAAAAAAAAAAAAAAAAATTACTTTTTTGAAAGCAGAGTCTGAAACACATGATTATTTATGGTTTCTTTGAGTTCTTTGATTTATAGCTCCTTATCTGATATAATAATGCTAGTAAATATTTTTGGATTGAAACTTAAAATGCATTCACTTAGAAAAGGGATGGAGGCTTAAAAATACTTTGATTACATCTTGTCTAAAGTTGATATAAAAATCTTCATTGCAAAGTCTGAGCTGAAAGCACAGTGATTTATAAAATTGTGAGGGGTGATGTTTGGCGCAGCAAGCCATTTTAAAAATAATTATAAGCCATGGTGGAGATAAATCTTTTATAAATCTTTTTTTTTTTGAGACAGGATCTCACTCTGTTGCCCAGGCTGGAGTGCAGTGGTGCGATCTCAGCTCACTGCAACCTCTGCCTCCTGGGTTCAAGCAATTCTCCTGCTTCAGCCTCCCAAGTAGCTGGGATTACAGGCACTTGCCACCACGCCCAGCTGATTTTTGTATTTTTAGTAGACAGGGTTTCACCATGTTGGTCAGGCTGGTCTCGAACTCCTGACCTTGTGATCCTCAGCCTCCCAAAGTGCTAGGATTACAGGCATAAGCCACCGCGCCCAGTGAATATTACAAATCCTAATCCTCAAAATGTACGATTCAAAAAGAAAAATATTGTAAAGAAATGCACTTAAATGCATCATAGTGTTTTGTTATGTGAACAAAATAAATGACTAATATTATCATTTTTATTTTGTCTTGAACTGTTGTGATATTGTGATTTTAAAAAATATGGCTGGGGGCTGGGTGTGGTGGCTCACACCTGTAATCCTAGCACTTTGGGAGGCTGAAGCAGCAGGATTGCTTAAGGCCAGGAGTTCAAGGCCAATGTGGGCAATAAAACGAGGCCTTGTCCCATTAAAGAAAAAAATTAAACAAATGGTTGGGGCTGCGTGTGGTGGCTCACTCCTGTAGTCCCAGCACTTTGGGAGGCCAAGGTGGGCAGATGGCTTGAGTTCAGGAGTTAAAGACCAGCCTGGACAACGTGGTGAAACCCCGTCTTTAGTAAAAATTAAAAAATTAGCTGGGTATGGTGGTGTGTGCCTGTAGTCCTAGCTACTCAGGAGGCTGAGGTGGGAGGATCACCTGAGGCTGAGGAGGTTGAGGCTGCAGTGAGTCAAGATCATGCCACCACACTCGAGCCTGGGCTAAGAGTGAGCCCCTGTCTCAAGAAAAGAAAAGAAATATGGCCAGTGTGGTGGCTCATGTCTGTAATCCCAACATTTTGGGATGCTGAGGCAGGAAGATCACTTGAGGCCAGGAATTCAAGACCAGACTGGGCAACATAGCAAGACCCCATTTCTATTAAAAAATTGTTTTAAAAAAGAAATATATATTTGGTCTCTGCCCCTGGTTTTTTGGCACACAGCTCCTAAAACTTTTGGAATTTCTGGAGTGGTAACAGTGTCTTTTGTATGCTAATGAGACAACTGGTGGCTGGGGGTCCCCATACAGCTTCAGGATGGTGGCTAGATTAGAGGTCTGGGACTTTTGGCACCACCCCCAAACTCCAGAGAGGGGAGAGGGGCTGAAGGTTGAGTCAGTCACCAATGGCCAATGATTTAATCAATCATGCCCATTTAACGAAGTCTCCATACAAACTCAAAGGGACAGGGTTTGGATGAACTTTTGAGGTCGGGGTTCTTGGAGGGTGGTGTTCCAGGAGAGGGCATGAAAACTCCCTACTCGGTCCCACATATGTTGCCCTATGCGGCTTTTCCATCTGGTTGTTCATCTATATCCTTTGCAATACCCTTTCTAATAAGTGGGTAAACATAAAATAAAGTGTTTCTCTGAGTTCTCTGAGATGCTCTAGCAGATTAACTGAACTTGACAAGAGAGTCATGGGAACCCTGATTTATAGCCGGTCAGTCAGAAGCAGAGGTCACAAGCTGGGACTTGTGATTGGTATCCGAAATAGGGGGGCGGTCTTGTGGAACTGAGCCCTCAACCTATAGGATCTGATGCTACCGCCAGCTGGACAGTGTCAGAACTGAATTACAGGATACCTAGCTGGTGTCCGCTGCAGAACTGGTTATGTGTAGGCAGAAATCCCCACAAACATTTTGGTGATCAGAGCGAAGTGTTCTGTGTTGAGTATTGTGTTAACTGTGTAAAACTGGGAAACACACTTTGTTTTCCTATCTCCAATAACTGTAAACATGGTAAATAACTGTAAAGCAAAACAAAACCTGATTTGCTTCACTTACCTATAAGGCTAAAAATTCTGCGAACACATAAAGTTGAAAAATTCCATTTTGCCCTTAAATTGTCAGCAGCTTGACCAGACAGGATCATACATAACCAAGAGCCTAAATAAGGCAATGAAGACAAAAACCCATTCTGGAAGGAATAAGAAGATACAGGATTAATTACAGTGAGAGAAAAAAACAAAACATACACATTCATCACAGCCAATGACCACCAATCGAAAGCAAAGGAAATGCATAGCAATATGTTGTTAATTTTTTAATATAATTACAGTAAGTAAGTCTGGCTTTCAGAAGGATTATAGGGTTCAGTCCAAGGCAGTCCCTAAGAGTCTGTCTCAGAGGGAATAAGGCTTGCCCTAGTCCTGTCTGCTTCGGGTAATCTTGACTGTTTCTCTGGGATTTGGGTTGTGGGAGAAGACAAGCCTTCCTGTTAGCCTATGGATTCTCCCTACTGAACATTTTCATCTTCCATTCTCACTTATTTATTTAAAATAATTTTTTTTACTATAAAATAAAACGCAGATGCAGAAAACCACATAAGTCAAACATAGCTTAATGAATCATTCTTTTTTTTTTTTTTTGAGACGGAGTCTTACTCTGTCGCTCAGGCTGGAGTACAGGGGTGTGATCGCGGCTCACTGCAACTTCTGCCTCCTGGGTTCAGGTGATTCTCCTGCCTCAGCCTCCTGAGTAGCTGGGGTTACAGGCGCCTGCCACCACACCTGGCTAATTTTTGTATTTTTATTAGAGACGGAGTTTCACCATCTTGGCCAGGCTGGTCTTGAACTCCTGACTTTGTGATCCACCCGCCTTGGCCTCCCAAAGTACTGGGATTACAGGCATGAGCCACTGCGCCTGGCCTCCTGAGTCTTTCTAATGACCATCTAGGTCAACAAATAGAACTTTGCCAGCCTCGCCAGAAGACCCTTCATGGTCCTAGTCCTATCACAGCCCCCTTCCTCCCCCCTTAAATAAACATTAACCTCGTTTTGGTGTATAGTAATCATGTACTCACTTTTATTTGTAGTTACATCACCCAAATGTACATCCCTAGACACTTCAGTTTAGTCTTGGCCATTAAAATTTTTTTGATTTGCCTTTTATGTCTCTTTAAATCTGTAAGTTCCCTTCCATTCATTTTTTTCTTACAATTTATCTATTAAAGAACCTAGGCCACATTTTGCTTTTAAAAGATCGGTGCCCAGTAAAACCATAACTCAAAAGTGCATTACATGTTCATTTACTACACACACACACACACACGTTTATTTTTAACAGAACTGGAGAGTTGTTTTTTTTTTTTCTTTTGAGACAGAGTCTTGCTCTGTTGCCTAGGCTGGAGTGCAGTGGCGTGATCTCGGCTCATTGCAACCTCCACCTTCCAGGTTCAAGCAATTCTCCTGCCTCAGCCTCCTGAGTAGCTGGGATTGCAGGCGTGTGTCACCACGCCCGGCTAATTTGTATTTTTAGTAGAGACGGAGTTTCGCCATGTTGGCCAGGCTGATCTCGAACTCCTGACTTCAAGTGATCTGGCCGTCTCAGCCTCCCAAAGTGCTGGGATTACAGGGATGAGCCACCGCGCCTGGCCTCTGGGAATCTTTCTTGATGGTTTCTTTTCCCTCATATTTCACGTCCAATCACCAAGCATTGCCTATTCTACTTCCTTTAAAAAAAAAAAAAAAAGCTTGGCTGGGCACAGTGGCTCATGCCTGTAATCCCAGCACTTTGGGAGGCTGCGGAGGGAGAATCACTTGAGGACGGGGCTCAAGACCAGCCTGGCCAACATGGCGAAACCCTGTATCTACTAAAAATACAAAAAATTAGCTGGGCATCGTGATACATGACTGTAATCCCAGCTACTTGGGAGGCTGAGGCAGAAGAATCGCTTGAACCTGGGAGGTGGAGGTTGCAGTGAGCCAAGATTGCTCTGGTGCAGTCCAGCGTGGGTGACAGAGCAAGACTCTGTCTCAGAAAGAAAAAAAAACAAAAAACAAGAAAAAAACCCCACTTCATTCCATTTAGACTTCTGCACAGTGGGATCACATATATCATTATCTGTGGCAAAATCCTGTGTAAGAATAAATGGTTTCAAAATATTAGTAGGAGAATAAAAAAGAATAAGCTGTAGTAAATCAGAGAAGTGAATTTTCTGATCTTGATTTTGTTTCCTGGTGGGATAAGGTTGATAATTCTTCACAGTTAGTAATTTTTCCACTTCAAGTTGCAATGTTAAAAACTGCCGGCCAGGCACGGTGGCTCATGCCTGTAATCCCAGCACTTTGGGAGGCCAAGGCAGGTGGATCACCTGAGGTCAGGAGTTTGAGACCAGCTTGGTGAACATGGTGAAACCTCGTCTCTACTAATAATACAAAAATTAGGTGTGGTGGTGGATGCCTGTAATCCCAGCTACTCGGGAGGCCGAGGCAGGAGAATCGCTTGAACCCGAGAGGCGGAGGTTGCAGTGAGCCAAGATTGCGCCACTGTGCTCCAGCCTGGGCAACAACCTAAATACACTAAAGTCTTCAGCATTTATACATTCCACAGGCATCTTCCACAGTTGTTAAGTTTTCTCTTCAAGGATATGATCCCTTGTATTCATTTATTTAAAAAAATTGATTCCAATTTTTTTGCAGGCGTGTTGGCTCACGTCTGTAATCCCAGACCTTTGGGAGGCCAAGGCAAAGGGATCACTTGAGGTCAGGAGTTTGAGACCAGCCTGGCCAACATGGTAAAACCATGTTTCTATAAAAATAAAAAATTTAGCCAGGTGTGGTGGCACACACCCGAAATCCCAGGTACTTGGGAGGCTGACAGAGGAGAATCGCTTGAACTCAGGAGGTGGAGGTTGCAGTGAGCTGAGGTCGTACCACTGAACTCTAGCCTGGGTGACAGAGCAAGATTCAGTCTTAAAATAAAATAAATTAAAATAAAATAATAAAATAAAATAAAATAAAATAAATAAAATAAAATAAATAAAATAAAATAAAATAAATAAAATAAAATAAAATAATAAAATAAAATATAAAATAAAATAAAATAAAATAAATAAAATAAAATAAAATAAAATGTTTCTGGTGGTGACGACCTACCCATGAGAACACACCTCTTGCAAAATATCTCCTCCATCCCTCTCCAGAAGAGGAGAAGAGGAAACACAAGAAGAAATGCCTGGTGCAGAGCACCAATTCCTATTTCATGGATGTGAAGCGCCCAGGATGCTATAAAATCACCACGGTCTTTACTCATGCACAAAGAGTAGTTTTGTGTGTTGGGTGCTCCATTGTCCTCTGCCAGCCTACAGAAGAAAAAGCAAGGCTTATGGAAGGATGTTCCTTCAGCAGGAAGCAGCCCTAAGAGCACTCTGAATCAAGATGAGTGGAAAACCATCTCAATAAACACATTTTAGATAAAAGATTTAAAAAAATGAGAGATATGTGACTCTTGCTTTCACTTGAATACTTGCAGGCCATTGTAGGGTTATTTATTTTGTTTTTCTGTACAGACGGAGTCTTGCTCTGTCACCCAGGCTGGAGTGCAGTGCTGTGATCTTGGCTCACTGCAACTTCTGCCTCCCAGGTTCAAGGAATTCTCCTGCCTCAGTCTCCCCAGGTGCTGGGATTACAGGCACGAGCTGCCACGCCTGGCTAACTTCTTTTGTATTTTAGTAGAGATGAGATTTCACCATGTTGCTCGGGCTGGTCTCGAACTCTTGAGCAAAGGCAATCCGCCTGCCTTGGCTTCCCAAAGTGCTAGGTGCATGAGCCACTGCGCCCGGCCACTGTAGGGTTATTAACCAGCCTAATTTCAATATTGTTGTGTCTCAGGGAATAGGGAAGCTCAAGGAGAAGGAAAGAGATGGGGTAATGGCTGGTTGGCAGAGCTGTCAGAAGACACTCAACATTTATTAAGTTTGCCATCTTTTATGGGGAAGGATTATGGTGCCCCCAAACAATTACAACACTAACATCAAGGATCAAGAGCCCTGAAGTGAGCACATGCTGTTGGAAAAATGAGGCTAACAGATTTGCTCCATGCAGGGTTAGCACAAATCTTTAATTAATAAAAAATACAGTATTTGCAGAGTATAATAAAGCAAAGTGCAATAAAAGGAGGCATGCCTGCACCATGCTTCTCAAAGCAAACTTTATTTTGAACAAAGGCCATTTGATGGCCAGGCAGGGTGGTTCACGCCTGTAATCCCAACACTTTGGGAGGCTGAGGCAGGAGGATCATTTGAGCTCAGGAGTATGAAACCAACCTGGACAACAATGGGAAACCCCATCTCTACTATTTAAAAAAAACAAAAACAAAAACACCTAGGCCATTTCATGAATGTAATACATTGATTTTCAAGAAAAAAATCCATTAAAAAATGGGCTATATAATTATAGAATTATTTTCAAACTCTATTCACATTTCTTTTTATTTTACAGACTGAAAGAAGGTCCTTTATTCACATTTCTTTTAATTTTAATTAAGATAAACCTTTTTGCCTATGAAAATGCAAGATAAAAGATCCCTGTTTTAAAGTACACAACAACAAAAAATTAGCCCGGCATGGTGGTGGGTGCCTGTAGTCCCAGCTACTCGGGAGGCTGAGGCAGGAGAATGGCGTGAACCCGAGAGGTGGAGCTTGCAGTGAGCCAAGATCGTGCCACTGCACTCCAGCCTGGGTGATAGAGCGAGACTCCATCTCAAAAAAATAAATAAATAAAATAAAGTACACAACATTAATTACTCTATTGATATTTTATTTCTTCCATACATAGTTTTTCCTGGAAAATCTCAAATAGAAACATCAGTGTAGTAATCTTTAAATATACTTTATAAGTAAAATAAGAGATTTTGTTAATATGATTTTGAGAATTTGCTTTTTTTTTTTTTTTGAGATGGAGTCTTGCTCTGTTGCCCAGGCTGGAGTGCAATGGCATGGCCTCAGCTCACTGCAACCTCTGCCTACTGGGTTCCAGCGATTCTCCTGCCTCAGCGTCTCGAGTAGCTAGGACTACAAGTGCCTGCCACCATGCCTGGCTAATTTTTATATTTTTAGTAGAGATGGGGTTTCACCATGTTGGCCAGGCTGGCCTCGAACTCCTGACCTCAAGTGATCTGCCCACCTCGGCCTCCCAAAGTGCTGGGATTACAGGTGTGAACCACCAGGCCCGGCTGGATTTGCTATTTTTAATCTTCCTGTGGATCTCAGTTTTACCCCAAATGATAATTACCAAATTAATCTTTCAATGCACAGTTGAATGCAATTAATCACTGTAGTAGTATATTATTTATTTTTTTCTTTTTTAAAAATCAGCCCCACTTTATAGTTGAAATGTAGTAGTAGATTATAATCAGGCTCTGTTAACAGAGAACTTGGGAAAAATAAGATTGCTCACAATGAATCCGTCCCATGATATTGCCAAAGCCTAATTTCAATTTAACTTCTGTCAGTGCAATTTGTGGATATATTTCTATATAGTGATCTTGTTTTTCAGAAGTAGACAGAGGAGTTCTTCACAGCTTAGCTGCCTGAAGTTTTAAGGTTTGGTCCACATAGCCAGGCCAATGTTTATAGTATACTTTGGAATGTGAGTGACTGAGGATTCACTTTAATAGTTTTTAAAGCAGGTAAGTCCATGCAGCCAATGCGGTTGTGCAGTCAGCCTTGTTAGTATTTTTTTTTTTTTCCTGGGACAGAGTCTTGTTCTGCTGCCCAGGCTGGAGTGCAGGGGCATGATCTCAGCTCACTGCAACCTTTGCCTCCTGGGTTCAAGAGATTCTCGTGCCTCAGCCTCCCTAGTAGCTGGGATTACAGGTGTATACCACCATGCCCGGTTAATTTTGTTTTGTATTTTTAGTAGAGATGGTTTTGCTGTATTATCCAGTCTGGTCTCGAACTCCTGGGCTCAAGCAGTCCTTCTGCCTCAGCCTCCCAAAGTGCTGGGATTATTTTTGTGTTATTATTATTATTTTTTGAGATGGACTTTCGCTCTTGTTGCCCAGGCTGGAGTGCAATGGCTTGATCCCAGGTCACCACAACTTCCGCTTCCCGGGTTCAAGCAATTCTCCTGCCTCAGCCTCCTGAGTAGCTGGGATTACAGGCATGCACTACCACACCTGGCTAATTTTGTATTTTTAGTAGAGATGGGGTTTCTCCATGTTGGTCAGGCTGGTCTCGAACTCCTGACCTCAGGTGATCTGCCTGCCTCGGCCTCTCAAAGTGCTGGGATTATAGGCGTGAGCCACCGCGCCTGGCTTTTTTTGTATTTTTAACAGAGACAGGGTTTCACCATGTTGCCCAGTCTGGTCTCGAATGCCTGGCCTCAAGTGATCCACCTGCCTTGACCTCCCAAAGTGGTAGGATTACAGGCGTGAGCCACTACACCCAGCCTGATGTCGGGCATGCTTAGATGTGCTTATTAGCCATCTGTGTAACTTTGGGAAAATGTGTATTCGTATTCAAGTCCTTTTAAAAACTGAGTTGTCTTTTTATTATTGAATTGTAAGAATTCTTAATATGTCTGGATACTAGACCCTTATCAGATGTTTGATTTATAAATGCTTTCTCCCATTCAGTGGGTTGTTTTTCATTTTCTTGATAGTCCTTTGATGCATAAGAATCTCTGAAATTTAGGACAGCAGAGTAAAATGGAAGATACAAAATAACTGAATTTTAAATAGATGAGAACAAATTCTGTGTATGGTCTTATACTATATATATAAGAAGCAGATGATTATTTTTTCTTACCTCTTGAACATTGAATCTTAGGATCTCCTTCATGTAAGTAGGCAATAACGTCAATAAAGTATAAAAAGTCCAGTTGTAAGAAAAGTGTGCGACTACAATAGCCCAAAGTGGCAGGGATTTTAAAATGGGTACCCACGGCACTGACTTCTGTGAAGAAAGCTGAAGAAAACAGGAATAATTAGGATAAACTACGGCTATGTTAATGCTTAGATCTGTACCGTACAGCTAAAACTCTATCCAGAATTCATACAGAATATCACCTTAATTAGTAAATTCCAAAGTTTTAAATCAACTCCTTTGAAATATTAAATAGCAAAATACATGATAAATATTTAATTGTTTGATTTTTTAAAAAATATATTAACTAGAAAGTCCATGATTCAGATTAGAGGAAAAAGTAAAAACGTATTCATAGAGCTATAATGTCAACCCTAAACATTCTTTATGAATGTCAGAAGTCACCTGCAGCATTGATTTATCTATTTATTTCTTTTTTGAGACGGAGTTTCACCCTTGTTGCCCAGGCTGGAGTGCAATGGCACAATCTCGGCTCACTGCAACCTCTGCCTCCTGGGTTCAAGTGATTCTCCTGCCTCAGCCTCCCAAGTAGCTGGGATTATAGGCATACACCACCATGCCTGGCTAATTTTTGCATTTTTAGTAGAAACGGGGTTTCGCCATGTTGGTTAGGCTGATCTTGAACTCCTGACTAGAAGTGATCCGACCCAAAGTGCTGGGATTACAGGCGTAAGCCACTGTGCCCGGCCTGAATTCTCTATTTCTAAAATATAGTTTCATAGTCAAATTCAGAGGTTGACATAAGGGTAAAGGAAAGAGATTGGAAGGTCCTGTTAGAATTCATGTTTAATTGCCGGGCGCAGTGGCTCACGCTTGTAATCCCAGCACTTTGGGAGGCCGAGGCGGGCGGATCACGAGGTCAGGAGATCGAGACCACGGTGAGACCCCGTCTCTACTAAAAATACAAAAAATTAGCCGGGCGTGGTGGCGGGCGCCTGTAGTCCCAGCTACTCGGAGAGGCTGAGGCAGGAGAATGGCGTGAACCCGGGAGGCGGAGCTTGCAGTGAGCCGAGATCGCGCCACTGCACTCCAGCCTGGGTGACAGAGCGAGACTCTGTCTCAAAAAAAAAAAAAAAAAAAAAAAAAGAATTCATGTTTAATTATCCAATCTTTATTCAATTGAAATGATCATAAGAATTAGGCAATACAAGGTTTCTGTATGCAGCCATATGCAGTAGTGGTCTTTAAGGCAGGGAAAAGCACCATGGGGTATGCAAGATGATCTGCTGGGGTGAGGAAAGACATATTTCTATTTATTTCTATTTTTACTCATTTTTATTCTAAAAATAAAAAAACACTCTATTAATATTTAATAAATATGTTGGCCCTGGAGTATGTCAGGTGATTACAAATTGTATGAGTCCCCCATTTCAGAGGGGTTAATAATGGCATCCTCACTTGTTTGTTTGCCCTCAGAGTATTATAGCATATTGCAGTTTAAGTACTATTTTATTTTATTTTAAGAGAGTCTTGCTCTGTCACCCAGGCTGGAGTGCAGCGGCGTGATCTCGGCTCACTGCAACTTCTGCCTCCCCAGTTCAAGCTGGATTCTCCTGCCTCAGCCTCATGAGTAGCTGGGACTATGGGCATGTACCACCATACCTGACTAATTTTTGTATTTTTAGTAGAGACAAGGTTTCACTATGTTGGCCAGGCTGGTCTTGAACTCCTGACCTCAGGTGATCTGCCTGCCTTGGCCTCCCAAAGTGTTGGGATTACAGGCGTAAGCCACCACACCTGGCCTATGTATTTTTTTTGAGATGGAGTCTTGCTCTATTGCCCAGGCTGGAGTGCAGTGGTGCGATCTCAGCTCACTGCAAGCTCTGCCTCCCGGGTTCAAGCGATTCTCTGGCCTCAGCCCCCCAAGTAGCTGGGATTACAGGTGTGCACCACCACATCTGGCTAATTTTTGTATTTTAGTAGAGGTGGGGTTTCACCATGTTGGCCAGGCTTGTTTCGAACTCCTGACCTGAAGTGATCTGCCTGCCTCAGCCTCCCAAAGTTCTGGGATTACAGGTGTGAGCCACTGCCCCCAGCGTAAGTGATTTATTTTAAGTATCTTTTATTTTTATTTATTTATTTTTTTGAGATGGAGTCTCACTCTGTTGCTCAGGCTGGATTGCAGTGGCGTGATTTCGGTTCACTGCAACTTCCGTCTCCCGGGTTCAAGTGATTCTCCTGCCTCAGCCTCCTGAGTAGCGGAACCACAGGCACGTGCCACCATGTCCGGCAAATGTTTTGTATTTTTAGTAGAGACAGAGTTTCACCGTGTTAGCCAGGATGGTCTCGATCTCCTGACCTCGTGATCTGCCCGCCTCAGCCTCCCAAAGTGCTGGGATTACAGGCGTGAGCCACCGTACCCGGCCGAGCTGCCACTTTTCTTGATGAGTCCTTTGTCAGCTACTTCACCAAGCAAAACAATGGCAGATCATTAACTATAACGTAGTCAAACACGTTGCCCCCTTTAAACATTATTATATTAACAAATTATGGCTGGGCATGGCGGCTCACGCCTGTAATTCTAGCACTTTGGGAGGCCGAGGCGGGCAGATAACTGGAGGCCAACAGTTCGAGACCAACCTGGGCAACATGGTGAAACCCTGTCTCTACTAAAAATACAAAAATTAGCCGGGTGTGGTGGTGCGCAGCAGTAATTCCAGCTGGTTAAGAGTCTGAGGCATGAGAATTGCTTGAACCCGGAAGGCGGAGGTTGCAGTGAGCTGAGATCACGCTACTGCACTCCCGCCCTGGGCGAGAGAGCGAGACTCCGTCTCAAAAAAAAAAAAAACAACAAATTATTTGTAATTTTTAAGTTATAGCAAAAAAGTTTTTTTCTATTAAGATATAAATTTTATGTATATTCTGTTTATTTCATCTATCCATCCTTTAAAAAGTCTATTTGTGTATATATTTTATGATATACATAAGTATCATAGTACATATAGATAACTTAAGAATAAATATATGGCCAGGCGTGGTGGCTCACGCCAGTAATCCCAGCACTTTGGGAGGCCAAGGCAGGCGAATCACGAGGTCAAGAGATCAAGACCATCCTGGCCAACATGGTGAAACCCCGTCTCTATTAAAAATACAAAAATTAGCTGGATGTGGTGGCGTGACCTGTATCCCAGCTACTCGGGAGGCTGAGGCAGGAGAATCGCTTGAACTCAGGAGGCGGATGTTGCAGTGAGCTGAGATCACACCACTGTACTCCAGCTTTGCGACAGAGCAACACTCCGTCTAAAAAGAAAAAAAAAAATATATATATATATATACACACACATACATTCAGATTGTGAGCCTCCCACCTGTTTATTGATTCTTGCATGATCAAGAAAGCTTGGATACCACCGATTTAGGGCATCAGATTTTTGTATTTCCTATACACTAAGACTGTTGTTTTTCTCAAAAGCAAGAGCAATCTATGTTTCTGCCTTCAGAGTTCACAGTTGCTGTTATTTTAAAAAGAGGAAGAACCAGTATTGCCCAACCTTCTTCTGGCCTTTTTCATATGGACTTTTTATTTGACATCTTTGTAGATATGCTCTTGTGTTTTTTAATTACAAATTTTTTAAAATTATTATTTATTTATGAGATGGAGTCTTGCTCTGTTGTCCAGGATGGAGTGCAGTCGCGTGATCTTGGCTCGCTGCAACCTCTGCCTCTGAGGTTCAGGCGATTCTCCTGCCTCAGCCTCCGAAGTAGCTGGGATTACAGGCGCCCGCCGCCACCCCGGCTGATTTTTGTATTTTTAGTAGAGACGGGGTTTCACCGTGTTGGCCAGGCTGGTGGCGAACTCCTGACCTCAGGTGATCCACCAGCCTCGGCCTCCCAAAGTGCTGGGATTACAGGCGTGAGCCAGTGAGCCATTGCGCTTGGTTGTATTTTTTTTTTATTTTTTTTGAGACGGAGTCTTGCTCTGTCGCCCAGGCTGGAGTGCAGTGGTGCGATCTCGGCTCACTGCAAGCTCCGCCTCCCGGGTTCACGCCATTCTCCTGCCTCAGCCTCTCCGAGTAGCTGGGACTACAGGCGCCCGCCACCACGCCCGGCTAATTTTTTTGTATTTTTAGTAGAGACGGGGTTTCACCGTGGTCTCGATCTCCTGACCTCGTGATCCGCCCGCCTCGGCCTCCCAAAGTGCTGGGATTATAAGCGTGAGCCAGGTTGTATTTTTTAATATGATCAAAGATGTACAGATATAGGGAAAGAGAAGGAGAGAGAACATTGATTCTTTTACAGCAGTGGTTTTCAACTCCAGCTATACTTTACAATTATAGGGGCCTGTGTTCTACTCTCTGCCTATTGAATAAACAAAATAAAAACAAGTAAAGCAAAAAAACTCTGAGTGTAGGGCCAAGGAATCTAAGTTTTAAAAGGCTTCACTGGTGATTCTATAGAGCAGTGGGTTCCCAAACTTTGCTGCATATAAGAATCATCCAGGGGAGCCTTAAAAACACCGAGACCAAGGTCACACCACAGACCAATTAAATAGGTTGTGGGAGGGTGGGAGGTAAGTATCCCTAGTTTTTGAAGATCCCTGGGTGATTTCAATGCGCAGCAAGTTTGGGACCCACTGCTGTAGAGATTAGTTTTTAAAAAGTCTGCCCTTATCCTTCTTGATTGAAAAGCTCAGGGCAGAGAGGATTTTAGAGTTTGCAGGAATTTGGAACATAGCTCTTTTTATATGGCTTTGAAATCCACAAAGGAAGTGAAATCATTCTTTTATGCTGAAAGGTACAAGCGTAAATGTATTTGATCTCTGAAAACTGAATATATTCTGAAGAATGTATCCTACCTCTTGGAAATATAACCTGAAATAAGAAATATTTAATTTTAGTCACAGTGGTATGTTTTTACAACCTATAAATATTAATTGAGTTTTTGATAATCTGATGTTTTTGGACAATCACCCAACCAAGATGAGCCCTACACATGGCAGGTTCTCAATAGCTGCTTATCAAACAAATACAAGGCCCACAGGGTTAGAGGCTTAGAAAGAAGAACGTGAAATGTATGTATTCCAGCTTAGTGTTCATTTGTAACCTAGGTACAACACAACAGTTTTCTGTTCTCCCAATATGAATTGTAAGATCAACTTACAGTATTTCCACATTACAAGTTATATTTCAGGGGGAAAGTCTTCATTTATAAAAACTTTCAAGTTAAAGATGAATTTTCAAATGTTACTAGGAGAAACTATCCGAGTATCTAGCAGACATTTATAAAAAAATCCTTCAAGAGTTGAAGGTAGTGCTGTCCAATAGAACTTTCCATGATGATGGAAATGTTCTATA
Organism: Hylobates moloch; assembly: GCF_009828535.3. NCBI lineage: Eukaryota > Metazoa > Chordata > Mammalia > Primates > Hylobatidae > Hylobates > Hylobates moloch. The sequence goes on along the minus strand of NW_026652277.1, from coordinate 90,242,465 downwards.
TGCACATTGTCCACAGGGTAACCAGTAGTTACATGCGGTTATTAAATCTTGTCCTTCTAACAGGTTGATGAAAGAAAATGAAGTGAAACAAAACCCTTGTCATATGTGTGACATATGTGTGACTGAATAACTAAATTTTTTTATTTTTAGACGGAGTCTTGCTCTGTTGCCCAGGCTGGAGTTCAGTGGAGCGATCTCGGCTCACTACAACCTCCGCCTCCTGGGTTCGAGTGATTCTCCCACCTCAGCCTCCCGAGTAGCTGGGATTACAAGCACTCACTGTCATGCCTGGCTAATTTTTGTATTTTTGTAGAGACAAGGTTTCACTAAGTTGACCAGGCTGGTCTTGAACTCCTGATCTCAGGTGATCTGCTCACCTTGGCCTTCCAAAGTGCTGGGATTACAGGCGTGAGCCACCACGCCTGGCCAGAACTAATTCTTTTTTTTTTTTTCTTGAGATGGAGTCTCGCTCTGTCACCAGGCTGGAGTGCAGTGTCATGATCTCGGCTCACTGCAACCTCCGCCTCCCAGGTTCAAGTGATTCTCTTGCCTCAGCTTCCTGAGTAGCTGGGACTACAGGCGCATGCCACTACGCCTGGCTAATTTTTGTATTTTTAGTAGAGATGGGGTTTCACCATGTTGGCCAGGATGGTCTTGATCTCTTGACCTAGTGATCAGCCCGCCTCAGCCTCCCAAAGTACTGGGATTACAGGTGTGAGCCACCGTGCCCGGCCAAAACTAAATTTTTAATTAAATCAGTTAAATTAAAAATATAACAGCCACGTGGGGACAGCACAAGGTTGGGCTTAAGAAGGTACAAAACAGCTTTTTTTGATGTTCTGGATCTAGAAATTATTATCTTGCTATTGTTTCTAACACACTACTATCTTGCCAATCAAGCAATGTAAACACATACTCTCAATGGCTTCATCATATCTAATTTCTAATTGTTGGCAAAAAATTAAAAATTATGAAAGCATTTTTTTTTTTTTGAGAAGGAATCTCACTCTGTTGCCCAGGCTGGAGTGCAGTGGCGCGATCTCAACTCACTGCAGCCTCTGCCTCCCGGATTCGAGCAATTCTCCTCACTCAGCCTCCTGAGCAGCTGGGATTATAGGCGCCTGCTATCATGCCCAGCTAATTTTTGTATTTTTAGTAGAGACAGGGTTTCACCACGTTGGGCAGGCTGGTCTAGAACTCCTAACCTCAGGCGATCCACCTGTCTCGAAAGTGCTGGGATTACAGGGGTGAGCCACGGTGCCTGCCATTTTTTTTTTGAGGCAGGGTTTCACTCTTTTGTGCAGGCTGGAGTGCAGAGGCGCGATCACAGCTACTGCAACCTCGACCTCCTGGGCTCTAGTGATCCTCTCACCTCAGCCTCCTGAGTAGCTGAGACTACAGGCATGTGCCACCACACCAGGTAATTTTTAAATTTTTTGTAGAAATGGGGTCTCCCTATGTTGCCCAGGCAGGTCTCTAACCCCCGGGCTCAAGTGATCCTTCCACCTAGGCCTCCCAAAGTGATGGGATTACAGGCATAAGTCACTGCACCTGGTCCTGAAAGTTCTTATTAGAGGGCTACATTATTCTAAAACACCATCGCTGATAAAAGAAAATATATATGCGTGGCTGGGCGTGGTGACTCACACCTGTAATCCCAGCACTTTGGAGGCCAAGGCAGGTGGATCACTTGAGGCCAGGAGTTCGAGACCAACTTGGCCAACAGATTGAAACCCTGGCTCTACTAAAAATATAAACAATTAGCCGGGAATGGTGGTGTATGCATGTAATCCCAGCTACTCGGGAGGCTGAGGCATGAGAATCACTTGAACCCGTGAAGCAGAGGTTGCAATGAGCTATAGATAGTGCCACTGCTCTTCAGCTCGGGGAACAGAGGGAGACTCTGTACTTCCCACCCCCACCCCCCAAAAAGGAAAATACATATGGGCAAAAAAATTTAAAATTGCCCAGATCATTTGCTCAGCCAACATTTTGAAAGCAAATATACTTTGGAGATTTAAATGATAATGGAATTTGTGAAGGAAAAATCAATGAGATCCTGAATCTTGTGTACAGAATGTATCATCGAATTTCTAATAATAGCTCAATCAACTTTTTTTACATATAAGTTGAAACAGAAAAGGACAAACTATAAAAATTATTTGTCATGAAATGTGTGAAATATAGAGGGTAAGATCACTCAACAAATACTTGAATATCTTCTAATATGCCATTTAAAAAAAATTTTCTTGTCAAATGCAAGTAACAGCAAATTGATTTAGCAAAGTTACATGTAAAAAACGCTCTTAATTTCTGTCTTAATTTGACAACTAAATATTCAAACCAAGCTCCCCATTTGATTTGCTTCGCAATGCTGCAAAATTGTATACTCTTCCTAAAAGGCATAAAGGAGAAGTAAAACAGTTACAAAACATGCTATCTTCAGGCTGGGCATGGTGGCTCATGCCTGTAATCCCAGCACTTTGGAGGCTGAGGTGGGCAGATCACTTGAGCTCACAAGTTCAAGACCAGCCTGGGCAACATGGCAAAACCCTGTCTCTACAAAAAATACAAAAATTAGCCAGGCTTTGTGGTACACACCTGTCATTCCAACTACTTGGTAGGCTGAGGTGGGAGGATGGCTTAACCCGGGAGGTGGAGGGAGGCTACAGTGAGCCGAGATCATGCTACTGCACTCCAGCCTAGGCAATAGAACCAGACCTTGTGTCAAAAAACAAAACAAAAACAAAACAACACAAAAACAAAAACAAAAAAACAAACCCAGAACCAACCAAACAAGAAAACCCCATGATATCCTCGGAATTAAGAAAAGAAGAAGAAGCCGGGCGCGGTGGCTCACGCCTGTAATCCCAGCACTTTGGGAGGCCAAAGCTGGTAGATCACCTGAGGTTGGGAGTTCGAGACCAGCCTGACCAACATGCAGAAACCCTGTCTCCACTAAAAATACAAAAAGTTAGCCAGGTGTGGTGGTGCATGCCTGTAATCCCAGCTACTTGGGAGGCTGAGGCAGGAGAATCACTAGAACCCAGGAGGTGGAGGTTGCAGTGAGCCGGGATTGCGCCATTGCACTCCAGCCAGGGCAACAAAAGCGAAACTCCATCTCAAAAAAAAAAAAAAAAAAAAAAGCAGAAAGAAAGAAGAAGAACAACAAAAATAGCAGATATATAGGAAAGAACACTTCAACGGGTGAAGTGGTAATGTCTTTCCACAATTCATTAAAAGGAGATCTTCAACATAGAGGAGTAGCTGATGATCTTAAAGCACTCACTAGTCATGAGATGGTCCTTCTGAATTTAACTGCAGTGTGCAATGACGATTTTTATTTCTCTCTTTTTTTTTTTTTTGAGATAGAGTCTTGCTCTGTCGCCCAGGCTGGAGTGCAGTGGTACGATCTCGGCTCACTGTAACCTCCACCTCCCAGGTTCAAGTGATTCTTCTGCCTCAGCCTCTCAAATAGCTGGGAGTACAGGTACACGCTACCACGCCTGGCTAATTTTTGTATTTTTACTAGAGACGGAGTTTCGCCATATTGGCCAGGCTGGTCTCGAACTCCTGACCTCATGATCCACCTGCCTTCGCCTCCCAAAGTGCTGGGATTACAGGTGTGAGCCACCGTACCCAGCCTATTTCTCTTCTTGTAGAAATTTCTGAATCAGAATTAGAACTATATATGCCATCATAATTGTAAAATCCACTTATTGTAAGAATGAAATCACATTTCTACCTATAAGTACTGACTTTTTCTTGGTTGGATAACTGAGAAAACATTCTAACTGCAACTCTTGCTTGTCTAGCTCAGATCTCCTTCGACATGACTGCCAGCATAAGCTATCTACAATGCAAACCTGATTCTGTCACTTCGAGCTTACAAATACTTCATGGCATCCCAGTGCCCAAAGGATAAAGGCTAAGCTCCTTAGGGAGGCACAGAGGACCCTCTGTGACCTGACTTCCACCTGTTCCTCCTCCTGCTGTTTTTTGCCTTTACCTTATGCACGAGAGCAACACCCAACAGCCACACTTCCTAGAAGGTGTCACTCTTTCTCTGGAAGATACCACTCTTTCTCTCAGGAAAGTGAGAAAGAAAAAAAGCAGTCAGGCCGGGTGTGGTGGCTCCTACCTGTAATACAAGCACTTTGGGAGACGAAGGCGGGCGGATCACCTGAGGTTGGGAGTTTGAGACCAGCCTGACCAACATGGAGAAACCCCGTCTCTACTAAAAAACGAGAAACATCTTCCTCTCCTAGCTAATATGAGTGACTGCTGTGCCCTTACTAATCACAGCTTTACCCCACCTTCTAGATAAAAATTCATCATAGAATTATCAAATCCAGAGCAAAATATTAATTCTTTAAACCCTTCCCAAAGTCCCCTAATGCAAGTCTAAACTGCAACAAGTTCCTCTCAGCTCTGCACTGAGATGCCCCATGGTTCTTCATAGTGTGCCTTCTTCCTCACTGCAACGAACCAAGAAACCCAACTTGTTCAACTATAAGTGTGTTCCTGATGGGCTTTGGCCAAAAGGCACTAACACAAGGAAGCTTTTCCTATCTGCCCCGGGCTGGCTGAGGACTGCCACCTTCTCTGTTCCAAAGATGTCCTGTACCTTATAGCACTGCATTACGCAGGCTACATTATATTGAAATTCTGTCCATCCATGTCTGTCTCCCTCTGGAGACCTCGGGCCCCACAGGAACCATGTTTTATTTTTTTCCTCTTATTCATTTTTAAGTCCTCAGCTGACAAAGAACCTAGGTCATAGTAAAGTATCAAAAAAAAAAAAGTTTAAAGAATGAATGAGTAGATGCTGCACATTTCTTGGGTCCAAGATTTAAAGGTGGAGCTTCATGTAACACATCATTTGATGACATTGTCAACTATAACGTCATGTGCTTTAAGAATGCAGTCTGGTTGTACACAGTGACTCACGCCTGTAATCCCAGCATTTTGGGAGTCTAAGGCAGGAAGACTCCTTAAGCCCAGCAGTTTGAGACCAGCTTGATCATCATAGGGAGACTCCGTCTCTACAAAAAATAATTAGCTAGGCATGGTGGTGTGCACCTGTAGTCCCAGCTACTCGAGAGGCTGAAGTGGGAAGACTGCTTGAACCTGTAGGGTTGAGGCTGCACTGAGCTGTGATGGCGCCACTGCACTGCAGCCTGGGCACTCAGCTAGACTCAAAAAAAAAAAAAAAAAAAAAAAAAAAGAATGCAATCTGGGCTTCTCCTCCTAACTCTCTTGCCTCTGAATATTCTTTTTTCTGAAGCGTGTGGAGAAACAACCTAAGTTTGGACAGATTAAGACACATATCAATGTAGGGCAAGTTTTTTTTTTTTTTTTTTTTTTTTTAAGACAGGGTCTTGCTCTGTTTCCCAAGCTGGAGTGCAGTGGCACAAACGCAGCTTACTATACCCTGGACTTCCCAGGCTCACTCATTCCTCCTGCTTCGCAAGTTGAGTAGCTGGGACTACAGGTGCGTAACGTCACGCTTGGCTAATTTTTAAATTTTTTGTAGAGATGAGGTCTCGTCATGTTGCCCAGGCTGGTCTCAATTCCTGGGCTCAAGTAATCCTTCCATCTTGGCCTCCCCAAGCGTTGGGATTACAGATGCGAGCCACCACCCCTGGCCAAGGGAAAGCTTTTTAAAAAATTTAAACAAACTCAAAAGTTTTATAAGTTCTGGAAGATCATGATAAAAATGAAATATTGAAGAAAGCAAGCTGTTACCCATCAATGTTGAGAAAATGACAAAACATATCAAGTTTTACATGGCAACATCTGTTTATAATGTGTTAAATTTTTTTACCTGTTCCTTAAGGGGAAAAAGTGGGTAACTCAATTAACATCATGTAGCACTCTAAACTTTCAAAGTAACTTAACTTTTTTTTTTTGAGACATGGTCTTGCTCTGTTGCCCAGGTTGGAGTGCAATGGCTTATCATAGTTCACTGCAACCTTGACCTGCTGGTCTCAAGCAGTCCCTTTGCCTCAGCCTCCTGAGGAGATGGAACTGCACGTGTGTGCCACCACACCCAGCTAAAACTTTCTTTTTATTTGTATTAATTTTTTTGTTGTTGTTGTTGGGAAGACTCAGACCCAAGTAACCTTGGATATGAGCTCTCCACCTGGTTAAACTTTATTACAGTGCTGATTTCTTCTGTTTCTAAGTTTTTGCCAATCTTTGGCAAAGATCAAGACAGGTCATAATTCTTAAAGTTCAGCTGTTTGTAGAGACATTTATAGCAAAATAAAAAAACTTAAAAAGAAATGTTAAAGAGTACATTTTTTCTTCGTTTTAGAGATGGGGTCTTGCTATGTTGTCCAGGCTGGTCTTGAACTCCAGGGCTCAAGAAATCTGCCTGCCTTAGCCTCCCAAAGTGCTGGGATTACAGGCGTAAATCACCATGCCCAGCCAAGACTAAATTTTTAATTTTACTGCCTGGCTATACTGTATATAGATATTTAAAATATCAATCTTGGGCCAGGCGCAGTGGCTCACGCCTATAATCCCAGCACTTTGGGAGGCCAAGGTGGGAGGATCGCTTGAGGCCAGGAGTTCGAGACCAGCCTGGCCAATACGGTGAAATCTCATCTCTACTAAAAATACAAAAAATTAGCTGGGAGTGGTGGCATGCACCTGTAATCCTAGCAACTCAGGAGGCTGAGGCAGGAGAATTGCTTGAACCAGGGAGATGAAGGTTGCAGTGAGCCGAGATCGTGCCACTACACTCCAGCCTGGGTGAGAGAGCGAAACTCTCTCTAAAAAAAAAAAATAAAATAAAATAAAATATCAATCATGATAATTTAATAGGAAAAGTTTTAAGTATTTTATGTTCTTAAACTAATAAAGTGACTTTGAAGCCAATAAGAATGCTGAAAACAAACTGTGTATATTTTAATCTTTCCTAATGTTTTCATGTTCTTTTATTCTACTCAAAAGGCAAACATTTTGTTTCCATGGTTTGAGAATTTAGCATATTGAATTATGATAGATTTTTATTTCTGATTTGCCTTTGTGCTCAATTAAGTGATTGAAATCTGGTTTTAATAAGATATAAATTTTTTTCTAAAGACCTACTCTAGAAGAGCAAACAGATGTATATCATATTATAATATTATATCATAATAAATGTGCTGTTCTCTTTCTTTAATGACACTCATTTAAAATATAGATACAGGTCCAATATCCCTTGTCTGAAATGCTTGGAACCAGAAGTGTTTTGGATTCTGGATTTTAGAATATTTGTATCACATACCTTCCCAGTAAGCATCCTAAATCTTGTTTTTCTTTTTGAGATGGAGTCTCGCTCTGTTGCCCAGGCTGGAGTGCAGTGGCACGATCTCAGCTCACTGCAACCTCTGCCTCCTGGGTTCAAGGAATTCTCCTGTCTCAGCCTCCCGAGTAGCTGGGACTACAGGTGTGTGCCACCATGCCCAGCTAATTTTTGTATTTTTAGTAGAGACGGGGTTTTGTCATGTTGGCCGGGCTGATCTCAAACTTCTAACCTCAGGCAATCCGCCTGTCTCACCTCCCAAAGTGCTGGGATTATAGGAGTGAGCCATCAGGGCTGGCCAAGCATCCTAAATCTTAAAATCCAAAAATCTGAACTCTAAAATGCTCCAATGAGCATTTCCTTTGAGCATCATGTGGGTTCTCAAAAACTTTTGGATTTCAGAGTATTTTGGATTTAGAATTTTCAGATTTGGGATGCACAACTGTATAAACACACTAGTTGGTTTTCTAACAACTAATGGTCAGAATGAGAATCCTTTCATGAATAACACATTTTATTTTCTACTAATCAAGTGGAAAAAACAAACTTAAGACTCATTTGATAATCACTACACTAAAAGGTTTTAAAATGACTTAAAAATATTTTTTATAGTTTATAAAACTATACTTTCTATAAAAAATGAAAGAACTGAAATTCTTCAGACAATACTTTGTTCATATTTATGTATTTTAAAAAAATTTTAAAATATTTTAAATGTTTTGTAGAGAAAGGGTCTCACTATGTTGACTAGGCTAGTCTCCTGACCTCAAATGATCCTCCCACCTAGACCTCCCCAAAGTACTGGGATTACAAGTGTGAGCCACTGCACCCAGCCAGACAATACTTTGGATATTTATTTCATTTGCTTATTCTACTTTGTCTAGAGCATGCACAATAGAAATATCTATTTTTAAAAATTGATATCTTAATTCTGAAGAAAAACAGTTTCTGATATTATTTTTAAAATGTGTCGAAGTCCATACCTGATTTCTTAATGATGAAAGAATGTATTCCTTTTCATAATGGGAAATTCTCTTGTGTTTTTGTGGTGTGTCACTAACTAACCAGATCCACAAAAGAAACCAAAATATTCCAATAGTACCTTAAAATAGAAAAATAATAGATAAAATTAGAATGTACCAAGTGACAAAACAAAACAAAAACACAAAATTCGAATGTACCAACAACAATTTTTACATGTCTTGAAAAAATTATGTAACTATAAATTCAATGTAAAACTGACTTCAGTTTGGATTCAATTTCAAGTTTCTCTCAATTATTTAATGGGATAATTGCTGTAACTGTATTATTGCTTATACATTTTGAAGAAAACAACTTTCTTTTTCTTTTTTTTTTTTTTTTTGAGATAGAGTCTTGCTGTGTCGCACAGGCTGGAGTGCAGCGATGTGATCTGGACCCACTGCAACCTCCGTCTGCCAGGTTCAAGCAACTCTACTGTCTCAGCCTCCTGAGTAGCTGGGACTACAGGCACGTGCCACCATGCCTGGCTAATTTTTGTATTTTGAGTAGAGATGGGGTTCCACCATGTAGGCCAGGCTGGTCTTGAACTCCTGACCTCGTGATCCACCCGCCTTGGCCTCCCAAAGTGCTGGGATTACAGGTGTCAGCCACCGCGCCCAGCCAGAAGAAAACAACTTTTAACCACACAACTTTGCCTATCAGGGTCTACCAGACAAACCTTTTTGAAGATACATTTCCACAATCTACATATTTCCAAAGGTATCTGTTTTTGTTAGTTGATTTTTAAATTTTGATTGCAGATATATTTCTTGCATGACATGTCTATGTGAAAATCTAATTTATTAAAAATGTGTATCATGCTGCCAAAGAAATTAAGAAATAAAATGCCTTGGGACTAAGTAAAAAGAAAAAAAAAAAACATTAAAACTACCAAGTGAGAACATCCTACTTTGGTTAAGAAGAACTTCAAAATACCCAAGATAGTGATTTTTTGATAGCAAATGTACTATTTAAGTCCAGGATCAATAGTCATTTCTACTGAGAAATATTCCAAAACTAACATCAGCTCATAACTCAAATAGGTCAAGTAAATCATACCAACTTGAAAAACAGGTTATCAGAAAGTGTTTTAGAACTGTGGTTCAGTGATTTGGAAGATATATTTTTAACACATTATTAGGCTACTATTATTACATTATAATTTAGTTAAAATTTTAAACTTACCAAAAAAGTAGAAGACATAAGTCCAATTCATATAGTAGCAAATTATTCCGGAAAGAGGAAGAGAAATTACTGTCCCAAGCTGTGCTCCTAGAACAACACATAAGACTATTTTATAAACTTTGGAGAGAGAGAAACAAGGATAGGACAGGTCTACTGCTTACAGAGGATGGGTAACAGGCTGGGTACAGTGGCTTATGCCTGTAATCCCTACACTTTGGGAGGCTGATGCGGGTGGATCACCTGAGCCTAGGAGTTTGAGACCAGCCTAGGAGCTTGCGACCAGCCTGGGCAATATGGCAAACTCCTACCTGTACTAAAAATACAAAAATTATCTGGGCATGATGGTGGTGCATGCCTGTAGTACCAGCTACTTAGCTACTTGGGAGGCTGAGGTGGGAGGATCACTTCAGCTGTTGAGGCTGCAGTGAGGGGCGATTGTGCTACTGCACTCCAGCCTGGGCTGAGACCCTGTCTCAAAAAAAAAAAAAAAAAAAAAAAAAAGGCTAAAATTTGGTCCCATAGAAGCAAGATTAGAAAAAAGATATAGAGGTAGTGTAATAGGACAAGCAAAGGAATGGAAGTAGGAAAGCAGACAATAGGCTTGGGAACTTCATTTGGGTAAAGGAAAGGAAAAGAAGATAAAGCTGGAAAAATAGGTTGGACAGTTGAACAGTTACTGAATACCTACTCCATGCTAGGCACTATCTGCCAGAGATATAAGGCTAGCTGCAACAAAGTAGTGAAGACTGTAAAAGAATCTTGCCCCTAGTTCAAGGAGTTTGGGATTTATTCAACAGGTAAAGGGGAACCTTAGATAGTACTTGTTCTTGAACCTATCATCAGATTTCTCCTGTCAATCTCCACATAGCTGCAAGAATAATCTTCTTAAAATGTAATTGAATCCTTCCTCTTAAAAAACAATCTACATTCTTTCCTGTAGCCTGTAAGACCTGATATAACCCAGCTCTTATCTCTTTTTCTAACTTCATCTTACGCCATCATCCTCCTTACTCACTGAGTTCTAGCCACCCAAAGTAATTTTCCACTTCTTTGAACCCTTATGTTATTTCTTGCCTGAGCACCCTCGTACATGCTGTTCTGATTGGCTGAAATACTCTTCTCCCTGCACGAATGGTTTGTTCTTATCCTTCAGATTTTAGCTTAAAAGTACCATAGAGAGGCCTTTTCTCAACTACTGTATTTAGAAAGCAGTCAGGTGGAAAAATTTTAATTCAGTCAATGAAAGAAAGGCTAGAATTTCTTATGCAATCTGGTAAAATTATAATTCACATATATAAAACTCATGTTATCTCACCTGTAGATCAAAATGATGGCAAATAAAGATGCAAAGGAAAAAAGATGCATGAAGAGAGGGGTTGAGAATCATGATACATTCATTAGTTAATCAAAACAGAAATCACAATTTAAGGACAAAAACATTCAATTTTCTAGCTGCTGGCCTTTTTTTTTCTTTTTTTTTAAAAAGCATCTCCAAACAAAAATAAAATTTTAAAACCCCAAAAAAGTAAACAGAAAAAAAATAGCATCTCTATTGCTTTATGCTGAAAAGGCAACATACTTTGAAATAGATGATGGCAGATGGGGAAAATGACATTAGTCAATTAAGCCACATTATTATAAGTTGTTGAGCCAAAGAGAAAAATTGGTAATAAAGTTATACTACCAAAACTTAATGTTCTCCCCAAAGGGGCATCCAATCCAACATTGCATCATTCTGGTATGCAGGCCCTTTTTCCCCAAAGTTGATATATACATAACATGTTACAGCAAAATTTGATAATTGTTATCTCACCTGCATATGAAATGCTAAGAAGCTTGCTTCTTTCAAGAGGGGGAGCCCAAGAAGACCACATGGCATGCATGGCTGGAAATGTAACACCCTGAGAGAAGGGAACATATTTCTGATGAAATGTAAGGTAGTTTTGTTAATGCTTTAAAGTAAGTTAAGTATTTTGCTACGAAAGCATTTTCTGGATAAGAATCAAACCAGAATCAGGTTCCACGAAGTGACATATTTTTACAGTGTTAAGTGAAAATACCTTATAATGAAGTACTTTCAGAATTTGAGGACTGGGTGTGGTGGCTCATGCCTATAATCCCAGCACTTTGGGAGGCCAAGGCAGGAGGATTGCTTGAGCCCAGGAGTTCGAGATCAGCCTGGGTAACATAGTGAGACACCATCTCTTAAAAAAAAAAGTAAAACTCCCCAAAGATTCATGGATTTTGGAACTGGTTTTAAGACAACAAGATAAGGGTTACAATAAATCTGAAATAATTGTACTGGGTGAGGACATAAAGGGATCATGCTCAACGTTAATTTTACTCATTCACTTTATTAATCACCTGAATGAAAGGGAATATTACTAACTTATAACTTTAAAAAATACTGAGCTAATACTTTGGGATACTGAAAAAAAATTCAAGCTGACAATCAACCAGAAAAACAGTCCTATTAAAAAAAGGATGAATTCAATTAGCATGTTTACAGCCATTCTTCTTTTTTTTCCTGTGATAACAAGCCTAGTAGATGCCAATTACTGACACGGAGAGGTAATAGAATGTGCAAACAGGGAGTTTCATAGAGACTGGGTAAATGAGGAGATACCACAGGACAGTGAGAGAGAACAGCTCTCCTTGGACACTCTCTGTGTCACTTCAGAAAGATTAGTTAACCTCCCTGAACTTCAAGGCGGTTGCATAATTGTTGTAAAGATAAATGGTAGCTAGTGCTATTATTAGTGGAGAGAAGAATAAATGTTTTAATACTTTGTACTTTCCACTGACTCTTTCAAAAACAAAAACAAAAGGAATTAAAAAAAAGTAATACCAATGGAAGGCAAAGATGATTTAGGTACATTGCAAATCAATAAGAATCTATATCATGGAGCATCCACAGGATGAGTCATTATAGAAGAAAACTTAAGATGTTTGGAAGTGCCCACAGAGATTATGTTGTAGAAAACTTTATTATAAAACCTAGGGACAATGTAGGTATATTTATGGTGAATCAGATGGTAGGAATGCAAGATAGTAATCTAAGTGTCCTTTATGAATGAGGAAATGCACCTGTGATACATATTGAAGGGATGAAGAAGGACGAGAGAACCTGAGTATAAACACAACTTAAATTCTATTTAGTTGTCGGCTGGACACGGTGGCTCATGCCTGTAATCCCAGTACTTTGGGAGGCGGAGGCGGGTGTATCACTTGATGCCAGAAGTTCGAGACCAGCCTGGCCAACATGGTGAAACCCTGTCTCTACTAAAAATACAAAAATTAGCCAGGCATGGTGGCGCATGCCTGTAATCCCATCTACTTGGGAGGCTGAGGAAGCAGAATTGCTTGAACTCGGGAGGCAGAGGTTGCAGTGAGCTGAGATCATGCCACTGCACTCCAGCCTGGGCAACAGAGTGAGACTCCGTCTCAAAAACTAGAAAAAAAAAAATAAATGAATAAATAAAATGTCACCTGAGATAACAGTAGTAATATGATCAATATGCCATAATGTTAAATTAGTGGCATAAACTGGAAGTAAAATATGGGAATACATTCAGCAAGGAGATTCAATACTAGGATCAGAGAAAATATGCTAGATTTAAGTATATTTTACTTTGTCAAGAAGAATAGAAACCTGGTAATAGAGGAGTAATTTTAATTTTGTGATCAGGAAGGGTTTACTTAATTGACCTCTATTGATAAGAACAAAATAAAAACATTCAGATGAATGAAAAATCTTTAAATAGTACCTGGCAATTTCCAAAGTATTCTAGCAATCCTTATCACATATGAATTTTATATCTAATCTATGACTGAAAACAGGGAAGCTATTTTAGTCCCAGTTTAAAAAATGATGGGACTGAGGTCTAGGGATTAGAGCTTACCTAAGGTTTCACTGTTAGATACAATAGAGCTATTATTCAAACTCTGGTCCAGTGTTCACTCCAACAACATGATACACTGCTACTTAAAATAATCTTCATGCTCTACACCAAGCCCAGTGGCCATTATCTTGCTTGAATTAAAGAAATGCAAGAGAGCAAAATACACCTTTCCCTGGATTTCAGAGGTAGAAGTTCAAAGTTATAAAGGAAAAGTGAAAATTATTAAGTATGGGGTTACACATGATGAAATACAAAAGAAAAGTGGGAAGGAAAGGAAAGACAAGAATCAAAATTTTAAAAAATGATAAAACTATTAAGAGGAGGGAAATAAAAGAGGCAAAAATTAATAATACTTCTAAAAAGAGCAGAATCATAGAACTACATTGAGATAGTTATATAAAATCATAAAATATTTGTCTCTAAGTTACAAGACCAGAAAAAATAAAAGAATAAGTGATAAAAAAGAAATTCAACGCAACTCAACAGTCTGTTGTGTAAAATGTGCTTCAGACTTGGGCATCAATGATAGACCAGAGTTAAACTGTGGCAAGAGTACAAGAGGTAAGGACAGTCAATCTTAACCATTTTTTTTCTTTTGAGACGGAGACTTGCTGTCGTCCAGGCTGAAGTGCAGTGGCATGATCTTGGCTCACTGCAACCTCTGCCTCCCGGGTTCAAGCAATTGTCCCACTTCATCCTCCTGAGTAGCTGCGATTACAGGTGTGCACTGCCATGCCCGGCTAATTTTTGTATTTTTAGTAGAGACAGGGTTTCACCATGTTGGCCAGGCTGGTCTCAAACTCCTGATCTCAGGTGATCCACCTACCTTGGCCTCCCAAAATGCTGGGATTACAGGCATGAGCCACCACGCCCGGCCGATCTTAACCATTTATTAGTGGTTTATTTTCTTCTCTCCTAAAGTATGAGCTATGAAGTCTCTTTTGGAAAAATGTTTGCTCTGGTTTTTGAGTAAAGGTTCCAATTTCGGGGTGCTCCTACTAGAGACCTCATTTACCGCAAACAAAACCTACTCAGGTAATTTTCTAGTTAGTCCTTTCTCTAAAAAACAAACCCCTGTTATCATCCAATGTTATTTTTTGGTTCATATTCATACCAAAGAATGACATCTTTAAGAAGAAGAGAAGGAGACACAGGGTAAGAAGTAAAACAAGAGAGAAAAGAAAATTACCTCTCCTAGTCCTTCTAGTGCTCTGAGTACAATGAGTGGTCCAACTCCTAAATCTGCAGCAATGGGAGTGAACAGCGTGAGGACAGCAGTGCCAAGGATCCCAAATCCTAGCAGCAGTTTTCCTCCTATTTTGCTGGCAATATATCCTCCAGGAATCTGTGTGATGATGTAGCCATAAAAAAAGGAACCGAGAATCCATCCTTGAGTTTCTGCATCCCATTGGTACTTCTTACCCTACAAAAATCAGAAGAGAATAAAATAATCCTTTAAGACCTTCACAGAGCAGCTCTTTTCTCTTACTGGCATGTAAGTACATATAAATGAGATTTTGAACCACTATTTTGGACTGAAGAACATGCAAACTTTCTAGTAGGTGGGTGAGTCATAACAATACAGACATATAGTATTTAGAAGTGAATGAAAAAGAACTGACAGTCATAAACTTCAAGAAGACTTGCAATTTTATAAAACTAGACTGCAGGATGAGCTGCAGAAGCTTTATAATAACTATGACCAAGAAGGCTCACAAAAGAATCACAAAAAAGGCTTGGGTATCTCTGAGCCTACTATGGCTCGGGAGGCTGCCATCCCCCAGGCCCTGCCTCCCCCTCCCAAAAAAACAGTCACAGGCTTAATCCAGAAAGCTATTAAACAGAAAACTGTAGTGGCTGAGCTAGGCTTTGGGAACCAGGCTTGGTTTTAATCCTAGATCTACTACTTACTGAATGAATGTGTGATCTGGGAAGAGGAAATGAAATAGGCACATAAAATAAGGCTTGATGTACAGTTAGTGTTCACTTAATGCTGGCTATTAACATGCATAAATATAGGTATTAATAATATCTCCCCATTTCAGACCAAGCACTTAAACAAGCATATGGAACAATTCCAAAGAGCAAGAATTTAAATCAAGCCACAAATTGCATGTGAATAGAACCTGTGTTTTCATTAGTAGCAGCACATAGTAAGTTACTAATGAAGATTTAGTGACTGATCTGAGTATCTGACATCTTTAATGCAGAGTAGCTGTATAACAAAGCCAACATGTCAAGAACCATTCCGGGATTTCTTTCTACTGCTGATATATAAGGCAGATGAAGATAAGTAGCAGGGTCAACAAAAGCACTTTGCAAAGAAAAAGACACAAAGCAAACTCCTACTTTTCCTCATTTAGGGTGCCAATTTGCAGTTTATCTGTGGAATTCTAGGATTTCATGTACAATCCAGCAGTATTGTCCCTGAAGGTCACAGGTTGGAGTGGAGAAAGTGAGTGATGTACACCCAAATGTTACTCAGCAATATTATTAAAGTCAAATATAAAGATTTTTGGAGAGATTTATTTTGTTTAGAGAGAAACCCTCTTTCCTGCTTGAATGCTCTGCTTGTGAATGATAGAGGAGATTCACCTAAGTATGAACTAGTACCTTCGTGAGTACTGAAAATGGGTGAAAATTTATTTATTTATTTTAATTTTTTTTTTTTTTTTTTTAGACGGAATCTCGCTGTTGCCCAGGCTGGAGTGCAGTGGCGTGATCTCGGCTCACCGCAGGCTCTGCCCCCCCAGGGTTCACACCATTCCCCCGCCTCAGCCTCCCGAGTAGCTGGGACTATAGGTGCCCACCACCTCGCCTGTCTAATTTTTTGTATTTTCAGTAGAGACGGGGTTTCACCGTGTTAGCCAGGATGGTCTCGATCTCCTGACCTCGTGATCTGCCTGCCTCGGCCTCCCAAAGTGCTGGAATTACAGGCGTGAGCCACCGCGCCTAGCCGAAAATTTATTATTTTTTATTTATTTATTTTTTTGAGACGGAGTCTTGCTCTTGTTGCCCAGGCTGGAGTGGAATGGAGTGATCTCGGCTCACTGCAAACTCCACCTCCCAGGTTCAAGCAATTCTCCTGCCTCAGCCTCCTGAGTAGCTGGGATTATAGGTGTGTGCTACCATGCCCAGCTAATTTTTGTATTTTTAGTAGAGACAGGGTTTCACCATGTTGGCCAGGCTGGTCTCGAACTCCTCACCTCAGGTGATCCACCTGCCTTAGCCTTCCAAAGGGCTGGGATTACAGGCATGAGTCACTGTGCCCAGCCTGCAAATGTACTTCTAAAAAGAATACTAGCTTTTCTTTCTGTACTATCTCATTGTGTGATAAGCAACATAAAATGAAGTATATATAACTTAATTATAAACAAATGATGAATACACATTTATCAATTCCACTATAACATAAGGCAGGCATAATGACTTATGTAGCTTAGGTTAGGCACGTGTACATTCAGAAAAGAATGTCCTAAGAAACTGGCCAGTTCTTGTTTTTCATCTTGCAACTGAGATTACCTAAACTCTCTTGCAGCTGTAACCCTGTAAGTGATATAGGGTTATAAATAATACTCCTATAAAAGCTATTTAGAAAATTTAAAACAGTTTAATTTTCTGTTATATAAAACAGGTTTTTTCAAATTTTCTTTAAGCATGGTATGTTTATAGGGGGAATGGACGAACTACTTTTCAAACAGATGAAGGTGTATTATGGCATAGCAGTAGTAGCTATAGTTACAAGTTATTGCTCAATCAGTTCCTGGGAAAACACAAAAAGAAAGTGATTCAGAGTATACACAAAGTATGGTTTCTGTAGGATGAAAAAAGATCTTTTAATATTTTTACTTGCAAGTATTTTAGAATAATTAAAATTGTTTCCTTAAAAAATAGCACCTACCGTTTGATTATGATGAACTTTTATGGGAGCAGAATGCTCTGGACACGCCTTGGAAGTTCTATTATCTTCTAAAGTTGTATTTGAATCTACCATATCCACTAATGCAACACTCAGATTCACACGTAATGCATACACAATGAAGAAACCAAAAAACGCCAAAATTGCTAAGTTGTAACGAGCAGAGCAGCACACTGGAGCTGAAATAAAGATTGGGGAAAATTTTTATTGACTTTTAAATTTTTATTTTTAGAGACAGGGTTTTGCCATGTTGCTCAGGCTGGTCTTGAACTCCTGGGCTCAAGCCATCCACCCACCTCAGCCTCCCAAAGTGCTGTGATTATAGGCATTGGCCACCACACCCGGCTGCTTTAATTAAAAGAGTTAATTATATGATATTGTCTAAATAATGAAAAAGGTTGCTTTTTAAAAGTACAAAAATAATTATGAAAAAATGTTAAAGAATATTCTTAGATTAAGCAAATCTAAGAAATATTTATCAAAGATTAGCTGTTCCTTGTATCTGTAGTTTTGGTAAAAATTTCACACATGAGAGCCTGAACTATAAGAAAGTTCATTAAAACATGGAGGTAGTAGTTTTATCACCTTTGCTGAGAAAAAGATCTATTCCAGATTCAAACTGAACCCCTACTCCTTGTCAGCTGGCAAAGATATACGGCATGAGAAAAGCAGGTAAGGAGGTTTAATGGCATTACTATTTCTGAAAAACTATCTGAAACATGGTCAATAAGTACTTGAGTACTTACAATGACATGATATATTACTGATTATGAGTTAGTAGCTATCTCATTGTTAAATGTAGCATAGCAAAAAAAATTTACTGCCAAGGGTAGGGCATGAAATTTCTTACCTCGAAGAGTATCCTCAAAGGCTGGGTTTGAATCAGAAGCCATGATTAATACTTAAAGCCATCATAAACTAAATGCATTTAAGAATCTAGAAGCAAACTTGCAGAACCTATGACAGTTGCAGCATCTGTGACAGTTGCTCAGTAGTTATCAAGCCTAAAGGGCTCACAGTAAAAAGGGAAATCAGTGAATGTACCAGGATGTTTAAAAAAAAAAGGATGCCGGGCACAGTGGCTCACGCCTGTAATCCCAGCACTTTGGGAGGCCGAGGCGGACGGATCACCTGAGGTCAGGAGATCGAGACCATCCTGGCTAACACGGTGAAACCCCGTCTCTACTAAAAATACAAAAAATTAGCCGGGCGTGGTCGCCGGCGCCTGTAGTCCCAGCTACTCGGGAGGCTGAGGCAGGAGAATGGCGTGAACCCGGGAGGCGGAGCTTGCAGCGAGCCGAGATCGCGCCACTGCACTCCAGCCTGGGCGACAGAGACAGAGACTCCGTCTCAAAAAAGAAAAAAAAGAAAAAAAAAAAAAAAAAGGAATGCAGAGTAGGTTGGAGGAACCAATAAAAGGATCATGTGAGAGGAGGAGTTTGACCTATTTATTACTCTAACTGTGGGCTTATGCATAGTTTCTCTTTTTTCTTCTTTTACTGAGTTGCAGAATTGGAGAGGGATGGGACTCAGGATGCTGACTAAGGATAATCAACCTCTTAGTAACAAACAGAAATTAGCTAATCCAGAGTCTGAACATCTTTAAGTTTAGTAAACTCTGAGTGGCTGATAAATACCTCTTTAAAGATATAAACATGTATTTCATTAAGCAATGACATATTAAAATTGCAATTAAATGAAAATGTGTGCTTTTATTTGGTAATGACACATCAACATCATATAAATGTGTGTATGTTTTTTCCCTACTTAAGAATCCTGGTGTTTTCATTAACCTAGCATCAAAGGAGAGAATATATTTTACAGAATACAAAAGTCTTGATACTGGCTTAGACAAACTGATTTAGACTGAAACATTAATGAATATGCACAACTATACTTAGGTTTATATTAATATATTATGATCCAACTCACTTTTCTGTATGACCTCCTATGTTTAATAACTGCTATTATTTTTTTTCCCTGTGTAAGATTTACTTCTTTTAACAGGAAACTTTTCATTTGGCATTCTTAAATCCTTTCTTCAGGCGTACAGCTATGAAATTTATGGTACCACTACCATAGTTAGATCCAGATCTGTAAGAACTGAATTTCTAAAGTTCTATTCACATTGTCTCTATTACTAGAATCTAGGCGAATTTGCTTTCTGCCGCAACCAAATGGGCAGTTGCCCAGTTAATGACAGTTTGGATATTGTGAGGCATGTTTTGTAAAAAAAAATACATTTTCTTTTTTCTTTTTTTTTTTTTTTTAGAGACAGGGTCTTGCTCTGTTGCCCAAGCTGGAGTACAGTGGGTGATCATAACTTTCTGTAACCTCGAACCCCTGGGCTCAAGTGATCCTCTCACCTCAGCCTCTTGAGTAGCTGGGACTAAAGGCATATGTCAGCATATTTGACTAATTTTTAAATTTTTACTTGCAGAGTCAGGGCCTCACTATTTTGCCCAGGCTGGTCTTGAACTTTTGGCCTCAAGCAATCCTCCCATCTCAGCCTCCCAAAGCACTGGGATTATAGACATGAGCCACTGTGCCCAGCAGAACACATTTTCTTTATCATTGCTCTGTGTCAGGTGATATTACCTAGAAGTCTGGATGGGGGACTCAAAAATCTCACTAAATTCGTGCATTAAAATGTGTTACTTGGAGCAATTTGGAGCAAGAAAAATCCAGATTTACGTACTATGTCTGTTTTGTCAATACAGTATTTAAAAAGATCATTACCTATTTCAGCAAAGGAGTGATGAGATGTGATTTATGGTTTAAAGAGCTTATCTGGTTGATGGTTTAAAGAGCTCATCTGGTCCCTGCATGGAGACCATACAAAGGAGAAGTGTGAAGGGTGTAAGCAATGTACAGTCAGGGAGATCACTTAAGGGACTACTGTAGCTTTCCAGCTAAGAGATGAAGGTGGCTTAAACTAGAGTGAAAGCAACAGTGAAGAAAAATGGGCAGATCTGAGATGTTTAAAGGCAGAATTAACAGGCCTTGCCCAAATGTTAGATGTGGGAGTAAGTGAAGGGGAGGGATGAAGTTATTAGTAATTCTCTTACTCTAAAAAACTGTATTTTATGCTACTCTAATTTGTAATGTTATTACTTCATTCTATCCTTATTTACAGTTATCTTGTTTTACTGTATGTTATTAGTTTTCCCTAAGTGATGCTTTATTTGGACTATGATATATCTTATCATGTGAATTACAAGGGGCTAGAAGGTTGAGAAGTGAAAGAAAGTTAAGTAAAATGATTTCAAATCACTCGTGGTATTATTTGGAAATCTGACCTACAAGTTATAGATCAGGCAACTTTAACTTTTGGGTGCATAGTCAATAATTAGAAAATAAAAAGCGGCCAGGCACGGTGGCTCACGCCTGTAATCCCAGCACTTTGGGAGGCCGAGGCGGGCGGATCACCTGAGGTCAGGAGTTTGTAGACCAGCCTGGCCAACATGGTGAAACCCCATCTCTACTAAAAATACAAAAATTAGCCAGGCGTGGTGGCAGGCACCTGTAATCCCAGCTACTTGGGAGGTTGAGGCAGGAGAATCGCTTGAACCCGGGAGGTGGAGGTTGCAGTGAGCCGAGATGATGCCATTGCACTCCAGCCTGGGGGACAAGAGCGAGACTTCGTCTCAAAAAAAAAAAAAAAAAAAGAAAAGAAAAAGCCAACTCAGGTGTCACAAAGTATATTACTATGAGATTCTAAGAAATATTAAAAATAAACAATTACTAGCTAATAAAATGGTTGCTGATTACAAATATATTTAATCAGAAAATTTTTATTTCAAGAAGGCATAGCAGTAAAGAAAAACATGCCTGTGAATGTGAATATTCTTTGAAATTGATCCAACAAAAGCATGCTTGCATGACCAGGAGAGAGAACATCCATTGAGCATCAAGTTCAAAGCAAAATGATGGTTGCATAAGGAACATGGCACCCATCAAAACAAACATCAGCTTCTAAAATATGTTTTAAACTTAGGAATGTGTGTGGGTGTAACTGAAAGTACACAGGCTAATTTAGAGTGGGACCTGGGAATGAATCTCTGTTTCTGATTTTTCACTGGCTGTGTGCTTTTGTAGAAATTACTTAATAGTTTTCTTCCTCAGGTTTCTTAGCTATAATATGTAGAGACCACCATCTACTCACTGGGCTGCATGGGGATTAAATGAAATACTGCAAGACATTATAGCAGGCACTTAGTAAAAGGATTTCTTCCTCCTTTTTATCTGGAGAAAGTTATGCCAATAAGACAAAGTACTATGTACATATATATAAAAAGGAACAAAAGAGGCACATTAATCTGATGGAGGGGACAGTGGAGACAGTCAGAGAAGGCCTCTTGGAGAAGTCTTCAAGGAGCAGGAAGTCACCTGTAGGGACAGATGGAACAATCCAAGCAAAGGCAGCAGCATGTACAGAGGTATGGAAACGAGACAGATAAACATAGGGAGAGCAGGACATTCTAAATGATCTGCAGTATCTAGATTATGTACTGTAGTAACTCTAAGAACTAACACTATTGAGTGGGATAGTGGGTATTAATAACATAAAATAATATGTAATTTTTTTTTTTTTTTTTTTTTGGAGATGGAGTCTTTCTCTGTCTCCCAGGCTGGAGTGCAGTGGCATGATCTTGGCTCACTGCAACCTCCATCTCCCAGGTTCAAGCAATTCTCCTGCCTCAGCCTCCCGAGTAGCTGGGACTACAGGCATGCACCACCATGCCCAGCTAATTTTTCTATTTTTGGTAGAGATGGGATTTCACCATGTTAGCCAGGCTGGTCTCAAACTCCTGACCTCAGGCAATCTGCCCACCTTGGCATCCCAAAGCGTTGGGATTACAGGCGTGAGCCACCATGCCTGGACAATAATAGATAATATTTATTACAAGCCGGGCATGGTGGCTCACACTCGTAATCCCAGCACTTTGGGAAGCTGAGATGGGGGAGGATTGCTTGAGCCCAGGAGTTCAAGACCAGCCTGGGCAACATGGTGAAACCCCATCTCTACAAAAAATTTCAAAATTAGCTGGTTGTGGTGTTGTGCACCTGTAATCCCAGCTACTTGGGAGGCTGAGGTGGGAGGATGGCTTGAGTCTGGGAGGTTGAGGCTGCAGTGAGCTGTGATTGTGCCACTGCACTTCAGCCTGGGCAACAGAATAAGACTCTGTCTCAAAAAACAAATATTACTAAGCACTTTCTATATGCTTGGCACTAGTCCAAGTATTTTGCCTGAATTAGGGTTATTATAAAGATTCACTGAGTTAGTAATGAAAAATACTTAGAAGAGTGCTTGGCACAGAGTAACTGTGAATTATTATGGTTTTTTCCCTGGAAATTAGGAATTGAGGTTATTTCTTAGGAATTGAGGTTAGTTCTCATTTGTGAGAAATTGGGATCCGGGAAAAGTAAGAAATTGTTGAAGAGAGTGGGGGCATGAGGTTCTCAGTGAAACACAGGAATGCTGAGCAGATACCCATACAGAATTGGTGGGAACAATCTGCCCCAGTGTGTAACTTCATAAGCACTGCATGCCTGTGCTCAGGAGTAGGCACTAAGAAAGCAGATAGCTGGCACTGAGATGGATGTGATGACAAAGCAGGGGGCAAGGGAATTGAGAGTATTGGCAAGAAAATAAAGTGTTGAGCTGGGTTCTGTGGCTCACGCCTGTAATCCTAGCACTTTGGGAGGTTGACGCAGGAGGATCCCTTGAGCCCAGGAGTTTGAGACCAGCCTGGGCAACTAAGTGAGACCTTGTTTCTACAAAAAAAATAGAAAAAAAGGCTGGGTGTGGTGGCTCACGCCTGTAATCCCAGCACTTTGGGAGGCCGAGGTGGGCGGATCACGAGGTTAGGAGATCGAGACCATCCTGGCTAACATGGTGAAACCCCGTCTCTACTAAAAATACAAAAAATTAGCCGGGCGTGGTGGCGGGCGCCTGTAGTCCCAGCTACTCGGAGGCTGAGGCAGGAGGATGGCGTGAACCCAGGAGGCAGAGCTTGCAGTGAGCCGAGATAGCGCCACTGCAGTCCAGCATGGGCGAAAGAGTGAGACTCCGTCTCAAAAAAAAAAAAAAAAAAAAAAAAATTAGCCAGGCGTGGTGGCACATGCCTGTAGTCCCAGTTCTTCAGGAGGCTTAGGTAGGCGGGTCACTTGAGCCTGGGAGGTTGAGGCTGCAGTAAGACCTGTTTGTGCCACTGCATTCTAGCCTGGGCAACAGAGTGAGACCCTGAAAAAAAAAAAGAAAATAAAGTGTTGGACTTTGTAACCCAAGAAGAAAGCAAAATGGAGAGGGCTGAAAGTTTAGGAAAATATACAGTAGAATATAAAAGTCTATAAGGGTAGGAGCTTTTGTTCTGTTTTGTTTACTTCTTTGTATCTCCAGTGTCTAGAGCAGTGTATGGGAGAAGTAGCATGCTGACACAATTCTACTTTCTACACTTTGCATTCTACTTATGGAATACCCATGACAGTAATTAAGACAGACAGACTCATAATCCTATCAAACCTTCAGATCTACTAATTACCAATTTACAGTAAACCAGGAGGGCAGAAGATGTTAAAGGACAACACAGGGATATAAAATTGCAAGGAAAAAAAAAGGAGTGGGGCGGGGGAAACAGATTAAAAGAGACAAAAAACATTTCAATCATTTGGAAGGTATGGACATTATTGAGATCCTGATTTGAACACACTATAAAAAATTAGGACATAGGCCGGGCCTGGTGGCTCATGCCTGTAATCCCAGCACTTTGGGAGGCCAAGGCGGGTGGATCACCTGAGGTCAGAAGTTAGAGACCAGCCTTGCCAGCATGGTGAAACTCCATCTCTACTAAAAATACAAAAATTAGCTGGGTGTGGTGGCGTGGGCCTGTAATCCCAGCTACTCGGGAGGCTGAGGCAGGAGAATCACCTGAACCAGAGAGGTGGAGGCTGCAGTGAGCCGAGACGGCACCACTGCACTCCAACCTGGGCGACAGAGCAAGACTCCGTCTCAAAAAAAAAAAAAAAATCAGGACATAATTGAGGAAATATGAACACTGAGTATTTTGTAAATATTATTATTATTTTATTATTATTTTTTGAGACAAAGTCTTGCTCTTGTCCCCCAGGCTGGAGTGCAGTGGCGTGATCTCGGCTCACTGCAAGCTCCGCCTCCTGGGTTCACGCCATTCTCCTGCCTCAGCCTCCCGAGTAGCTGGGACTACAGGCGCCCGCCACCACGCCTGGCTAATTTTTTGTATTTTTAGTAGAGACGGGGTTTCACCTTGTTAGCCGGGATGGTCTCCTGACCTCAGGTGATCTGCCCGCCTCAGCCTCCCAAAGTGCGTAAGTATTATTTTTATTTGCTGTGATAATGGTACTGTAGTTATGTTAAAGAGTCCTTATCTTTTAGAGGTAAATAATTGAAATATTTACATATGAAATGACATGGTATCTGGGATTTGCTTCAAAATACACAGCATGTATGAGCATAAGGCAAGACTGGCCATGAATTGATAACTGTTTAATCTGGGTGCTGGTTACATGGGGGCTCATTATATACTTCTCTTAATTGCCATATATGCTCCTCCTCTGTAAAACTTATTATATTCTAAACAGCAAAAACAGTATGTTACTACTATTTCCACTTCACTTGCTCTCCAGTGGGTATGTAAAGAGAGAAAATAAAAAAGGAAATGGTTGTAACAAAGGTAGCCACCTCAAGCCAGGAAGGACAGGGCCAGTACCATAAGATCCATATACTCAACCCATGAATCAAGTAGGGATTGTTTTTAAAAGTGATGCTATAAGCTACTTTTTTAAAAATCAACTTTATTGAAGTATAATTTACATGATAAATGTATACATTTGTCCATCTCAATCTTTATTGAGATGTATAACTTTTCTATCCACATCTCTGTCAACATTTGGTATTATCAGCCTTTTGGATTTTAGCTATTCTAGTGGGTGTATAGTGCCTCGTTGTAGTTTTAATCTGCATTTTCCTGAGAATAATGTTTAACATTTGTGCTAAATTTTGATTATACATATACATATTTTTCAATTGTAACAATGTAATAGTCTCTGGCAAATATCTTTATTATAACTTATTTCTGTATTTCTATATTATTTTATGAGGAATATTATACAATTTGAACACTACAAGCCACAGAAAATGATCAGTTTATGGAACTAAGTCCGACTTCCAGGTAAAACGTAACTATGGTATGGTATTTACAGTTTGTGTTGACTAAAATAAGCTCCCAGCTGCCAGATGGAGCTATAATGTTGCCACCTCTACTGCCCCCATCTGGTAACATTAAAAACAAATAAAAATATAGAAACTGCAATTCTGGGTCAGCCAAAGTCAAATTTCCAACGCAACTCTTTCTCACACACAGATCTTTGAAACTATAGAATGCAAACTGATTTGTTCTTTAGTTTTCGTTACTTTTAAATAAACTATATTACAAAAGTGTCAAATAGCAAAATATTTTAATTTTCTCAAATTCAGGGAAGATGCTTTATGATGTACCTGCTTTTCGATTTGTTCCAAGACCTTTGGCAAATTACCTTAGAACTCTATAGGTATCTCGAGGATAACTGAACCTTTTCCTAACTTAAATCATAGACTGCCAGACGGAAAAAAAAAATGTACTCAATGTTTTTAGTCTCTTACTGCACAATGTCAAGATATTCGCTGGGTTATACAATAATTGCCCTCTGCATACTCACAAATGTTAACTCCAGTCCTTTTTTGTCTTCCCTCCCCGCCTAAGAAGCTACCAGGTCACATGCTGGCGGATACGCAGTGGCGGAAACCTAGCGGTGACAGGGAAGGACAGCCCTCTGCCTACTGATCTCCAGGTTTCTCCTCCAGTTTGCTCTTACACCAGGGTCCTCCGCCCGGACCTTAGCCCATTCATTTGATGATTCTCTCCCAGTTCGTTCTTCCACTGGGTCCCTTGCTCAGCACTACCCAAAATAACCACCAGCTCAGCGCCGGCTGCACCGCCGCTCCCCGCCCCCGCCCCGTGGGGCTGCACCTGCCGAGGCTCCGGCTCGGCTCGGCTCCGCGATCACGGTCGCGGCCCCCGGGGTCCCTGAGGGGCTTCTGCGCACCGAGGCAGGCGGGACTGAGCGGGACTCTGAACGGGCTCCCCTCCTAATGTCCCCTCGCGCCTGAGCAGCTCCGGACCCGCCGGCGCAGGGTGGGGGTACCCGGGCCATGCCCGCCCAGAGACCGCCGCCCCCGGGACCGCCGCCCACTCGAAGCCCCTGGACTACCCCGCCGCTTACCAGCTTCGGCCCGTGGGGCGCCCGGCAGAAGGGGCGTGCGGTCCGTGCTCTCCTCGCCATCGTTCCGGGCCAGGTCTCGAACCGGAGACCTCATGACGCCTACGTGGAGCAGGTGTACTCGCCACCTGGCAGAGAAGTGCGCGCCGGCCCGACAGCCCGAAGCCCCTGGTCCGAGCTGGCTGGACCGGGCGGGGCGAGGGCGATGACACCGCCCAGCGGCCACGTCTAGTGCCGCGGTCCCGCCCACAGGCGGCCGCGCCGACCCCGCCCCCGGCGCCATCTTAGGTGTGGGCAACTCTGGCGTGGGTTGGACTAGGGAAGCGGAGTTCCGGGAGTTCCGAGAATTCTCGTAGGATTGGCGCAAAGTGAGCCCGCCCCGCCGGTCTACGCATGCCGGGGAGCCGGTATTCGGACGACTGTTTCCCGCTCCTGCACCCGCTTGTAAAGTGCAGGGGCCGCCCTTCCCGCAGCAAGGATGAGTGGGAGCTTGCGGGCGGGCAGTGGGGACTTGAATTGCACATAATCAAGGGGAGGGCTTCGACCGAACTAGGGAAGTGGGTGGTGTGCATTTTACAATTTGACATTCACTTGTTAGCAGTCAGTTGCCATACTGTTAGCAACCTTTGTACGATCTACCCAGTGACTGTGACGGCATATTGTCCCTAAAATAGTTTTTTATTTTTTCTCCCAGACAAGGTCTTGCTCTGTTGCCCAAGCTAGAATGCAGTGGCGCAATCGCAGCTCACTGCAGCCTCGAACTGCTGGACTCAAAGCGATTCTCTTCAGCAACCCCAAGTAGCTGGGACTACAGGCGCATGCCACCACATCTGGCTAATTTTGTTTCTACTTTTTATTTTTGTAGAGGCGTGGTCTTATTATATTGCCCAGGCTGGTTTCGAACTCCTGGGCTCAAGCAATCCTCCTCGGCCTCCCAAAGTGCTGGGATTACAGGCGTGAGCCACTGCTCCTGGTCCTAAAATAGCTTTTAGGTGGAAAAACAGCAATGGAAATTTGTTGAGTCCTATGATGTTGCTGGTTTTATAGGTAAAAATAATCAACATAGGTAGTTTCATATGGTTCGACCTATGGAATCCTCTGATGTATGTGTGCATGTTATATCTCCACGATAGAATTTGGATAGATTGTGCTAGCATTTGCGGACTCTGAGAAAGTGAAAGTAGGAAAACCCAGCTTGCCTTGGCAGGGCAGATCTGGATCCGCTAATAAAGGCTGTCTCTGTGGAGGTAGAAAATAAGATGTGGATGCTCTCGGAGAGTTTGGTGTAGACAGGGAAGACCCGCAAACCACTAATTCAGTAAACCAGGTTAGAAGCTTAGTGAGGTCCACGTGAGAACAAAGAGGAGGGTCCTTTACCTAGAAGGGAGGGCGAGGATTTCTGTAGGCATCCCTACCTCCAGATGAGTAAATGCTAGGAAAGTTCTCAAGTTAAAAGCAGCAAATCAAGCCTTGTTTCTGAGTTACTGAATTACCATGTAGATTTTTACACTCTCTAAGGGTTGTAGAAAAATGCAGTTTTCAAACTTGATTATGCAGAGTTACCACCTGGCAAATGCTTTTAAAATGTGGGTTCAGATTGAGCAGATCTGGTGTGATGGTTAATTTTATGTGTTAACTTGCTGGATGTCTTTGGATGAGGTTAACACTAAAATCATTGAACTTTGGGTAAAGATGGCTGCCTTTCATAATCTGGGTGGGCTTCCTTCAATCAGTTGAAGGCCTGTCTAGAATAAAAAATCCGACTCCCCCACTTCTCTTCCCCAAGCAAGGGAGACTTCTCCAGCAGAGTGTCCTCAGACTTGATCTGCACCACAGATCCTCTTGGGTCTCCAGCCATGTGCACCATATCTGTTTGGGGTCTGGAGTCGGCCAGCCTATATTGTGAAAGCCAAAACTTTATTACCCAAACTACCCAATTGGGGCTGTTTCTCCGAGAAGCCCAGTACATCTGGGATGGGCCTGAGACTCTGTATTGCTAACAAGCTCCCAGACGACCAAGGGTATAGATAACTTGGGCCAGGGAATATAGGTTGCAACAGACTTGAAAGACTTCAAACCAGAGGAATTCTTTTTTTAAATATTTTTCATTTTAGAAATTTTAGGTTTACATAAACGTTGCAAAGATAGTACAGTGAGTTCTCCATAACCTTTGCTTAGTTTGACCTATTATTAAGATCTTACATTAGTATCATGTATATATCATAACTAACGAACCAGTATAGATAATTATTAACTGAAGTTCATACTTAATTTGCATTTCTTTAATTTTTACCTAATATCCTTTTTCGGTCCCAGGATCTCATCCAGGATGCCACATTACATGTCTCCTTAGGCTCCTCTAGATTGACAGTTCCTGACTTTCATTGCTTTTGCTGACCTTGACAGTTTTGTAGAGTACTGGTAGGTTGTTTTTTTTTTGAGACGGAGTCTCGCTCTGTCGCCCAGGCTGGAGTGCAGTGGCGCAATCTCGGCTCACTGCAAGCTCCGCCTCCCGGGTTCACGCCATTCTCCTGCCTCAGCCTCTCCGAGTAGCTGGGACTACAGGCGCCCGCCACCACGCCCGGCTAATTTTTTGTATTTTTAGTAGAGACGGGGTTTCACCGTGGTCTCGATCTCCTGACCTCGTGATCCGCCCACCTCGGCCTCCCAAGTTGTTGGGTTTCCAGGGTTGGGCACCGGGCCCGGCCAAGCTTGTTGTGTTTTGTAGAAAGTATCTTAATTTGGGTTGTCGAATTTTTTTTTTTTGAGACGAGGTCACGCTGTGTCGTCCAGGCTGGAGTGCAGTGGCATGATCTCGGCTCACTGCAACCTCCACCTCCCAGGTTCAAGCGATTCTCCTGCCTCAACCTCCCGAGTAGCTGGGACTATAGGCGCGTGCCACCACGCCTGGCTAATTTTTTGTATTTTTAGTAGAGACGGGGTTTCACCATATTAGCCAGGATGGTCTCCATCTCCTGACCTCATGATCCACCTGCCTCAGCCTCCCAAAGTGCTGGGATTACAGGCGTGAACCACCGCCCCTGGCCTGAATGTTTTTCTTATAATTAGACTGGGGTTATGGATTTTTGAGGGAAAGGTCATAGAGATAAAGGGCCATTCTCATCATGTAATGTCAAGGGAATGTGCTGTCAACTTAGTTATCACTGATGATTATCACTAGTGATGGTAAGCCTCATCACATGCCTGAGGGCGTGTTTGTCAGGTGTTTTCACTGTGAAGTTAACTCTTTTCCCCTGGCCTTACTTTTCTCTTTGGAAGGAAATCAGTATGTGACAAGCCTTCACTTAAGGGTTGGGGATTTACCTATGCTCCACCAGTTTCAGGGGGAGAATTCTTTTGTTTGGGAGATTTGTTTCTTCTCCTACATTTATTTACTTATTCAATCATTTATTTTTATTAGTATGACGTCGTGCTTACTTATTTTATACTTTGGGTTATACTCCCAACACTATGTTATTTATGTTGTTGCTCAAATTGTTTCAGCTTTGGTGACTAAGAGCTCTTTCAGTTGGCTCTTGTGTCCTGCCTGCCTCCATTGTTGTGTTTTTTGAGCATTACCTTACTTTCTGGTACAACAAGATGTTCCAGGCTCATCTTGTGTATTCTTTACCCCTGCCATTTCTATAAGGAGAATGATATTACAAACTAAGATCTGAGCATTAGGTGTACTTCTTCCTATTGCAGTGTCATTGATTCTAGGTCCAGAGGAGGTACTTTGGTTTTTGTTTTGTTTTATAATCTTCCCAAGAAGATTTTGAGACAGGATCTTACTCTGTCACCTAAGCTTGAGTGCAGAGGTGTGATCACGGCTCCTTGTAGGCTCCACCTCCTGGGCTCAAGTGATCCTCCTACCTCAGCCTCCCTGGTAGCTGAGACCACAGGCATGTGCCACCAGGCCCTGCTAATTTAAAAAAATTTTTGTTAGAGACAGGGCCTCCCTGTGATGCCCAGGCTAGGCTCAAGCAGTCCTCCTGACTTGACCTTCCAAAGTGTTGATATGATAGGTGTGAACCACCATGCCTGGCCCCAAGAAGATTAAAAAAAAAAAAAGTATGATGACACATTTTTTTTCCCCTTATATCTGGCATTTATTTCCCGATTGCACACTACCATAGAAGATCATTGTTGCTGTTATTTATTTATTATTTTTTTTTGAGACAGAGTTTCACTCTTGTTGCTCAGGCTGGAGTGCAGTGGTGCAATCTCAGTTCACGCAACCTCCTGGGTTCAAGCGATTCTCCTGCCTTAGCCTCCGGAGCAGCTGGGATTACAGGCGCCCACCACCACGCCTGGCTAATTTTTTGTATTTTTAGTAGAGATAGGGTTTCACCATGTTGGCCAGGCTGGTCTTGAACTCCTGACCTGAGGTGATCCAACCATCTCGGCCTCCCAAAGTGTTGGGATTACAGGCATGAGCCACCATGCCCAGCCTATTTTTTTTTCTCCTTTCCTGTTCTTTTTTTTTTTTCTTACATGGTTTGTTTGAATCTGGATCCATTCATGTTCAGACCTTACATACTGTAGAGATCTCTCATGTCTTTATGTTTTCTCCTTGCAATTTCTTTCTCTTCCTTTCTTTCTCTCTTTCTCTCTTTCTTTCTCTCTCTCTCTCCTTTTTTTTTTTATGGAGTTTCGCTCTTGTTGTCCAGGCTGGAGTGCAGTGGCACGATCTTGGCTCCTTGAAACCTCCGCCTCCCAGGTTCAGGCAATTCTCCTGCCTCAGCCTCCCGAGTAGCTGGGACTACAGGCGTGTGCCACCACACCCGGCTAATTTTTGTATTTTTAGTAGAGACGGGGTTTTGCCCTGTTGGCCAGGCTGGTCTCAAACTCCTGACCTCAGGTAGTCCACCCGCCTTGGCCTCCCACAGTGGTGGGATTATAGGCATGAGCCACCGCACCCGGCCTCATATTTATTCTTTAGTTGATACTTTTCCTTTATCAACACTTTAGACTAGCACTGTTCAGTAGAAATATAATGCAAGCCATAGATGTAATTTTAAATTTTCTAGTAGCCACATTAAAAAAGTAAAAGCAAAACACAAATGGGGAGATTAATTGTATAACATGCATTTTTAATCAGATATATCAGTTCAACATGTAATCAATATAAAATGATTAATGAGATAAGCTCTTTTGTTGGTACTAATTTTTTTTTATTTTTTATTTTATTTATTTTTTTTGAGACGGAGTCTCGCTCTGTCGCCCAGGCTGGAGTGAAATGGCGTGATCTTGGCACACTGCAACCTCCACCTCCCGGGTTCAAGCAATTTTCCTGCCTCAGCCTCCTGAGTAGCTGGGATTACAGGCACCCACCACCACACCTGGCTAATTTTTGTATTTTTCGTAGAGACGGGGTTTCACCATGTTGACCAGGCTGGTCTTGAACTCCTGACTTCAGGCTATCTGCTGGACTTGGCCTCCCAAAGTGCTGGGATTACAGGCGTGAGCCACCATGCCCGGCCTGGTACTAAATTTTTGAAACCCTTGTGTATTTTTTTTTTTTTGAGACGGAGTCTCGCTGTTTCACCCAGGCCAGAGTGCAGTGGCGCTATCTCGGCTCACTGCAAGCTCCGCCTCCCGTGTTCACGCCATTCTCCTGCCTCAGCCTCCTGAGTAGCTGGGACTACAGGCACCCGCCACCGTGCCCGGCTAATTTTTTGTATTTTTAGTAGAGACGGGGTTTCACTGTGTTAACCAGGATAGTCTCGATCTCTTGACCTCGTGATCCACCCGCCTTGGCCTCCCAAAGGCTGGGATTACAGGCGTGAGCCACCACGCCCGGCCAACCCAGTGTGTATTTTATACCTATGCACATCTCCATTAGGACCAGCCACATTTCAAGTGCTCAGTAGCCACATTGTGTCTGGGTCTACCATATTGGACAGCATAGTTCTAGAACACGTGAGGGCTTACACTCTCTGTCTCCCCCATCCCCCACCCTGTCTTTGGATGGGAAAGGAACACCTTTTGGATAGAGTATCTAGTTCAAAAGACTCTAGCTGTTTTTCTTAGTTTCTTCTTCTCTCAAATGAAGATAATAATGGAAACATTTTCATAGGGGTGTTGTAAGAATTAGATAAATAAGATAATGCCTGTAAATTATAGTACTGTACCTGGTGGGTACTATACTGTAATTATTACATTTCAATATATGTTAGCCATTAGCATTTTTTTTTTTTTTTTTTGAGATGGAGTTTAGCCCTCATTACCCAGGCTGGAGTGCAGTGGCGTGATCTCGGCTCATTGCAACCCCCACCTCCTGGGTTCCAGCGATTCTCCTGCCTCAGCCTCCTGAGTTGCTGGGATTACAGGAGCCTGCCACCATGCCTAGCTAATTTTTGTTATTTTTAATAGAGACGGGGTTTCAGCATGTTGGCCAGGCTGGTCTTGAACTCCTGACCTCAGATGATCCACCTCCACTTGGCCTCTCAAAGTGCTGGGATTACAGGCGTGAGCCACCGTGCTTGGCCGCCATTACCATTTTTTTAGAGTTAAATTTGCTTTGCAAAGTGAGCTTACCTATCTTAGGAACAACCCATTTGATTTTAATTATATCTTTTTTAGGATACATATCATTTTCTGTATGGAATTTTACAGTTAGTAGTTGATTGTTTAATGTTTTAGTTTCCTTTTATAACTGTAGGTTTCCTAGGAGCTGGAACCAAGTCTTATTTATTTTTTGCAACCTGAGCAGATCCCAATTCTCGTCCTTTCACTGTGTTCATTGTGTTTCACAGTGCCTCATCATATTGGCCTTAGTGAAATTTTCAAGTATGTAGGAATATATGGGGAATACAAAGTTAAATGGAGGGGCAGATATTTAAATCACCAATTAAGTAATTAATTACTTTTTGAGACGGAGTCTCACTCTGTTGTCCAGGCTGGAGTGCAGTGGTGCAATCTGTGCTCATTGCAACCTCCACCTCCAGGGTTCAAGCAGTTCTCCTGTCTCAGCCTCCTGAGAAACTGGGATTACAGGCACCTGCCACCACACCTGGCTAATTTCTGTATTTTTAGTAAAGACAGGTTTCACTGTGTTGGCCAGGCTGGGCTCAAACCCCCGATGTCAAGTGATCTGCCTGCCTTGGTCTCCCAAAGTGCTGGGATTACAGGCATGAGCCACTGCACCCAGCCTGAACCATTAATTTAGACTTGATAAACTTGGTAAAGCAATTTTCTGATGAACAATATGGTTCTATAAAATAATCCTTTTTTGCCAGGCGTGGTGGCTCATGACTATAATGCCAGCACTTTGGGAGGCCGAGGCAGGCAGATCACCTGAGGTCAGGAGTTCAAGACCAGCCTGGCCAACATGGAGAAAACCCGTCTCTACTGAAAATACAAAATTAGCTGGGTGTGGTGGCGCATGCCTGTAATCCCAGCTACTCGGGAGGCTAAGGCAGGAGAATCGCTTGAACCCAGGAGGCAGAGGTTGCCATGAGCCGAGATCATGCCACTGCACTCCAACCTGGGCAACAAGAGCGAAACTCTGTCTCAAAAAAAAAAAAATTATAATAATAATCCCTTTTTTTATACCAGCTTTTCCTCTAAAATAAATTATAATAAATTATAAAGATTATTGGCCAGGCGTGGTGGCTCATGCCTGTAATACCAGCACTTTGGAAAGCCGAGGTGGGAGGAATGCTTGAGCCCAGGAGTTTGAGACCACCCAGGACAACAAAGCAAGACCCCCATCTCTATAAAACAAACAAAACCTAAAAGAAAAAACTGGCCGGGCATGGTGGCTCACGCCTGTAATCTCAGCACTTTGGGAGGCTGAGATGGGCAGATCACCTGAGGTCAGGAGTTCGAGACCAGCCTGGCCAACATGGTGAAACTCCGTCTCTACTAAAATTACAAAAATTAGCCAGACATGGTGGTGGGTGCCTGTAATTTCAACTACTCGGGCTCAAGCAATCCGCCTGCCTTGGCCTCCCAAATTGCTGGGATTACAGGCATGAGCCACGGTGCTCGGCCTGTTAGCCTTTTAAAAACTTTTCAATAGTAGCTTGTTGCTTAGATATTCACATTTTTGATTGTGCATCCCATCACTAAAAATTTTGAATATGCACTGATAAGGGCAGAACGAGATATCTTTCCTCATGTATCATAAGGGGCACAGCTGACACTCATATAACGAAAGGCAGGTTAACAAGATAAGATAACAGATAACAAACAATCAAAGTTTTTTTTTTTTTGTTTTTTGTTTTTTTTTTTTTCTGAGACGGAGTCTTGCTCTTTTGCCCAGGCTGGAGTGCAGTGGCGCGATCTCGGCTCACTGCAAGCTCCGCCTCCCGGGTTCATGCCATTCTCCTGCCTCAGCCTCCCGAGTAGCTGGGACTACAGGCGCCCGCCACCGTGCCCGGCTAATTTTTTGTATTTTTAGTAGAGACGGGGTTTCACCGTGTTAGCCAGGATGAGTCTCAATTTCCTGACCTCGTGATCCGCCCGTCTCGGCGTCCCAAAGTGCTGAGGTTACAGGCGTGAGCCACCGCGCCTGGCCAATTTAATCAAAGTTTTATGTGATATGGGAGCTTCAGAAATGAAGCTCCAAAGACCTGGGGCAAACTGTCTCTTTTTATACTTGGGTTCAGTGAAGAATGGAGAGCTGTGTAGAAATGTGATTGAATAAAAGGGTATGATCTAGTGGCAACAGACTGAGAGTGGGGAAACCCAGCAAAGCTTGTCAGTTCAAAATCTTAGTCTCTGTGTAGCATTCTTTCTCCTGGATATGGGACAGGGTGCCGCTGGAATGAAGGCCTTCAAGGGAGAAAGGAGAAGTGACCTTTCTAGGTTTTATGGCTTGCTTTGGGGGATAGGGGTTCTAGTTTCTATGACCTGCCTTGGAGAAGAAGAATCCTGGTTTCTATTACTCAGTCTGAAGAAGAAAGAGGACCGGGAGACAGGAGGGCAGGAGAAGGTCAGAGAGACCTTGTTTCTGAGATTGTTTCTGAGGCTTCCCAATCTTCTTTAGTTCAAAGTACTCAGCATGACAAAGTGCCATACTTTGGGATACCTTTTTCTGAGCCACAACATATCCAATATGTATATATTTCTCTATAAAGTACACACACACTATAAACACTCAACAAACACTTAAAAAGGATGAATTGCAGACTATTAATAAGCAGAATATATAAGGAACCCAAACAACTCAATGGCAAACCCCACAGATAATCCAATTTAAAAATAGGCAAAAGAGCTGAATAGACATTTCAAAAGAACACATACAAGTGACCAACAGGTATATTAAAACATGCTCAGTATCACTACTTGTTAGGGAAATGCATACCAAAACCGCAATGAGATATCATCTCACCCTACTTAGAATGGCTATTACAAAAATACAAAAAAATGACAAATTCTCGTGATGATGTAGGGAGAGGAATGCTTGTACACTGTTGTTGGGATGTAAAGTAGTACAGCCATTATGGAAAACAGTATGTAAGTTCCTCCAAAAACTAAAAATAGAGCTATCATATGATCTGGCAGTCCCACTGCTAGGTATATATCTAAAAGAGAGGAAATCAGTATATTGGGGAGATATCTTCACTCCCATGTTTATCGTAGCTCAGCTCTAGTCTCAGTAGCCAAGATATGAAATCAACCTGTGTCCATCAAGAGATGAAAGGATAAAGAAAATGTGGTATGTATATACGATGGAATATTATTCAGCCATAGAGAAGAATAAAATCCTGCCATTTGCAGCAACATGGATGGTACTGAAGGTCATTATGTTAAGTGAAATAAGCCAGGCACAGAAAGACAAATTCATATGTTGTTACTCATATATGGGAGCTAAAAAAGTGGATCTCATGGAGTCAGAGAATTGAATAGTAGTTACCAGAGGTTGGGAAGGGTAGAGAGAAGGGGGGATGAAGAGAAGTTGGTTAATGGGTACAAAAATATACTTAGATAGAAGCAATAAATTCTAGTATTCAATAGTATAGGAAGGAGACTATAGTTAACAAAAATGTATTATGTATTTCACAATAGCTGGAAGAGAATTGGAATGATCCCCACACAAAGAAGAGATAAATGTTTGAGGTGATGGATATTCCAATTACAGTGATTTGATCATTACACATTGTATACAGGTATCAGAATATCATAGGTACCCCCAAAATATGTATAACCATTAAATAGTAATAAAAAAGCTCATCAAAAGAATTAAAAAGGATGAGAAAAAATATAAATGCTCTGATTTTTTTCTGGATCATTTGCACATGCTCTTGGGTGAGTGCACCCCACTTTGGAGATCACTGTCTAGAGGATAAAATCAAAATTCTTTGGTACAGATCACAAGGCCTTTACAAACTGGCCCTAGCTGACATTTCCAGTCCCATCTTCCACAACTGCGGCCACCTGCTCTGTGCTGCACACGTTGTTCTCTTCTTGAACTTCATAGATACCATGTTTTCCTTGTGTTGTTTCCTCCACCTGTTTGCTTCTTTTGTGTATGGTAAGTCATTTGTCCTTTGAGGCTAAAAGATAACCTTTTATTTAATGATTCCTTGATAATCTCTCCTTTACTCTGTGCTCTTATGTATATTGTACACACTTTTGTTATAGCATACTGTGTTAAAGTTATCTAAGGCAGTTGAATAGTATGTGAGTCATTCCTTGAGAGCAAGAACCTTGACTTATTTTTCATTTCCTGCTTTAAGCAGAGATGAGTATTTATGGAGCCCCATATTATCTATAAGGCACTGTCCTGGTTGCTATGGGGGGTATACACTATTAGTGGAGCAGATAGATATGCAAGATGTATAAGCATGGTTTCTGCTTTCAAGGAGCTTATAAGTGAAAGGCACCTTGAAGGAAATATTTCTTAAAACTGTGCAAGGGAAATATAAGGTATTTTCCTAACAGTTATGGAAGTCAGAGGACATATTTTTATATCTATTTTCTATTAAGCAAGTGGCATATGATTAATGTATTCCAGAAGAAGAGTGATTAATATTTTTAGCAAAGGGTTTCAATAATGGAATCTGGACATACTTTCCCATATCCCATTTCCTCTAGGCAGCTGTACTGTCAGATGTCCTCAGATAGTGTTCAAAATAGGACAGGCATATGTGCATAGTTTTCTGTTTATCTTATGGCATGCACTCATTGTTTTTATAGCAGAATTTGGATTTCCTCAGTGCTTTTCAACTTAACAATTGGATAGTTCTTGTGACATACCCACAGAGACATGAGTATTATTGTAACCATTTTAAAGAGGAAAACTAAGAGATGGCAACCGAATGAAGTGATTTGTCCGAGGTTAGCGACAGCCACTATTACAATTCAGATTTATTGCCTTTCATAGTATTCAAATTCTAAGTGGTGCTTCTTCATAACTGTCTTAATTTTGTACATGTTGTATGTTATTTTTGCGTCTTAAAGCTTGGAGCACAACTTCACTTAGTCTTGGAAGTCATTTCAATGATAAGCATATAATGTGTGTTCAATTGCTGATTACAAATTATGTGGCATTTTCTTTGTCAATTTCAGTTACTTGCTTTAGGGGAGCTGAAAACACAGCCACTGTAAATATATATATTATATACACACACACACACACATTAGTAATGTTACATCTGTGAAAAGCTTGGAAGAGAGCAATCTTTCAAATTTAAACACACTGAAAAATATAAAAAGACTTGTCACAGTTTTATCTCTTTTTTTTTTTTGAGATGGAGTCTCACTCTGTTGCCCAGGCTGGTGTGCAGTGGTGTGATCTCGGCTCACTGCAACCTCCACCCCCTGGGTTCAAGCGATTCTCCTGCCTCAGCCACCTGAGTAGCTGGGATTACAGGTGCCTGCCACCACGCCCAGCTAATTTTTGTATTTTTAGTAGAGACGGGGTTTCACCATCTTGGTCAGGCTGGTCTTGAACTCCTGACCTCGTGATCCACCTGCCTTGGCCTTCCAAAGTGCTGGGATTACAGGTGTAAGCCACCACGCCCTACCAGTTTTATCTTTTTGTCTCCAGAGAATTTAAAATAAATCAAATTTTGCAGGTATTGTAAAATATTAGTGGAGCAGATAGAAAATCAGCTGGTAGAATCACACAAGAAACAGAATGACCTTTAGACATAAGCTAAAAGTGCATGCAAAGCAAGTAAAAATTGCAAGACTCAGGCAGATTAAAAGATTAAGGTTAAAATCTGTTCTTTTAAGTAATATGTGAAGCCAAAGAGGGCTGTTGAGTCAGCCTTTCCTGTTAATCCTTTTTGGTCTGAAATCTTTTCGCACATCATATATTCATATTTTCTGACCAAGGAAATATACAGGGGCTCAGAAACTAATTGCTTTTGTTTTATAACAGGGAAAAATCTCAAAATCAATGGAATTTAAAAAAGCTGCTATATTGAAGTATAGCTGATATATGAAAATTGCACTATTTAATGTAGACAATTTGATGAGTCTAGACATATACCCACATCTCTGAGACCATCACCGCAATTGAGGTAGTAGACACATACAGCACCTTCAAAAGTTTCCATATGCCTCTTTGGTTTCTTCTTGTTGTGAGAACACCTAACGTGAGATCTACCCTCTTAACTTTTTAAGTGCACAGTACAGTATTACTAACTACAGGCACTGTGTTGTACAGCAGATCTCTAGAACTTATTCACATTGCATAACTGAAGTTTTGTAGATATTAAACAAAAACGCCCTATTTTCTCCCCCTCTAACCCCTGGCAAGTTCATTCTATTTTTTGCTTCTATGTGTTTGACTATTTTAAATATCTCATACAAGTGGAATCATGCAGTATTTGAACTTCTGTATCTGGCTCATTTCGCTAAACATAATGTCTTCCAGGTTCACTTCATGTTGTCACAAGTGACAGTATTGCTGTCTTTTTAAAAGCTGAATAATATTCCGTAGTATGAATATACCAGATTTTCTTTACCCATTCATCTGTAGATGAAAATTTGAGTTGTTTCCATGTCTTGGCTATTGTGAGTAATGCTACAATGAATATGAGAGTGCAGATATCTCTTCAAGATACTGATTTCAATTCTTTTGGATATACACCCAGAAATGGGATTGCTGGATCATATGGTAGTTCTATTTTTAATTTTGTGAGGAGCCTCTATACTGTTTTCCATAGTGGCTGCATGATTTTACATTACTACCCTAAGCATACAAGGGTTCCCTTTTCTCCACATCCTTGCCAATACGTGTTATCTTTCGTTTCTTTGATAATAGCCACGCTAACAGGTGTGAGATAATATCTCGTTGTGGTTTTGATTTGCATTTCTCTGATGATTAGTGATGTTGAGCATGTTTTCAAATATCTGTTGGCCATTTATATGTCTTCTTTTGAGAAATGTCTATTCAAGTCCCTTGCCTATTTTTTAATATGATTATTTAGTTTTTTTGCTACTTATATATTTTTGGTATTAACCTTTTATCAAATGTATAGTTTGCAAATATTGTTTCCCATTTAGTAAGTTGTCCTTTCTCTCTGTTGTTTCCTTTGCTTTGTAGACGCTTTTTAGTTTGATGTAGTCCTACTTGTCTAGTTTTGCTTTTGGCTTTTTTGTCTGTGCATTTGGTGTCATATTCAAGAAATAATTGCCAACACTCTGTATTTCTATGTTTTTTTTCTAGGAGGTTTACAGTCCTGTTTTTTCTTTAGTGCACTGCCCTAAGGAAATGGGATGGGTGGTTTATGGCAGTCTGATGACTCTGCGAGATGGGGGGAATGTACACAACCCTGAAATTACTCCTCCGGGAGAAGGGAGGAATGAATGTGCACATCATAAGAAACTATTTATTTATTTATTTATTTATTCTTTAAGCCCTGAGTATCACTCAGGACACAGAAAACATTTGAGAGGCTCCTGGGATCTCTAGCCTGGCCTATTGGTAAAGGTCTTTCTCCGCTGAAGCCAGTCCATGAATCAATGGATTTTGATATTTCATGTTAAAACATCATCACAACCTACCAATTAATACAATTATAGCTCTTTTTCTGATAAATATATTCTTCGAGTTTTATATAAATTCAATCATATTTAAGATGACACAGAAGAGTTTATGATGTATGGAGAAGCTGTGATTAATTCTTTTGAAAAGAAATAGCTGGATTTTCATTTTTTAGGTGTTCTTTTAATAGGGCACATTTATACTGGTTTTTCCATTCAGTAATTTCAGTAAAACGAGAAAGGTAGTCATGCTTAGTTTATCTTTATTTTTTTTAATGAAAAGATTTAATACTTCACTGGCAAGTATCTAGAGCAGAGCAATAGTTTATCTATTTCATTCAATTCCTCATGAATAAAAATTGTAACCTTGTAAGTCAGTAGTTATAATGAAATGAATCAGAATATTTAAGTTCAATCCTGTCTATTAAAAAAAATTCCATCAGAATTGGTTATATCAGTTGGTGAAATGACTCCAATCCCTATTGATAGGCCTCTTTGTGGAAATAAACAAAGACCCCAAAGAACAAATACCCAACAACAGAAAACCAAAACTTAATCTGTAGAATGTGATTGATTGATCTACTCCCTAAACCCCAAATAAAAGCCAACAGCAATAAGTAGATAATTAAGCATGCTGTGTGGTGACATCCTTACATATAAAGGAAAGCACAGACTGAGGTGAGAGGATTCCATGAGGCCAGGACTTCAATGCTGCAGTGAGCCATGCTCGTGCTAGCCTGCCAGTCTGGGCAACACAGTGAGACCTGGTGTCTAAAAATAAAAAATAACAATAAAGGGATGCACTTCTACTAGGTTTTAGTTTTAACTTGTGAGTATAAAATAATGAGATGTGTGAAGGAGAGAGATCTAAGAAATAGTTGTTAAGACAGTTCTAGGACAAAAGTTCCAAAAGTATTTTGAAGGCTAGAACAATTGAGAAAAGGTATTTAATCTGTTAAATTTGCATTCTCTTTTACATTAATTTGTGTTTATTTGAAAAAAATTCAATAGCTCTATTGCTTTATCACTACCTGATTATCTCTCATGTAGCCAAGTTGCCAGCTTAGCCATTGTGATGTCAAGAGAGGCAGACCTGATAAAACACTTCTTGTGGAGAAGAGCCTCAGTGAGTTAATAAGGAAATGATAATGCCTTTTATGGGGATAACAGGGTTACTTTTGTTTTTCCTGGAAAAAAATCATGGGTGGACTGTGGGGAGGACTTTTACCTAAAGGAGAAGAGATGATCATCGTAAAGCCAGAAACTAAGGTTATTGATATGGTTTGGCTCTGTGTCCCCATCCAAATCTCATCTTGTAGCTCCCATAATTCCCACGTGTTGTGTGAGGGATCTGGTGAGAGATAATTGAATCATGGGGGCGGATCTTTCCTGTGCTGTTCTAGTGATAGTGAATGAGTCTCATGAGATCTGATGGTTTTAAAAGCGAGAGTTACCCTGCACAAGCTCTTTCTCTTGTCTGCTGCCATGTAAGATGTGCCTTTCACCTTCCGCCATGATTATGAGGCTTCTCCAGTCACTTGGAACTGTTAAGTCCAATAAACCTCTTTCTTTTGTAAACTGCCCAGTTTCAGGTATGTCTTTATCAGCAGTACGAAAATGGACTAATACAGTTATTAACTTCTTAATAACTCTGTGGCAACAGTGCTTGCAAGCTAAAACTCACATGAAAAGAATATACCTGCCACTAATAAGAAGCAAAAGAAAATGAATACTCAGTGCCTGGTATGTGTCAGACACCACAGTAAGCAGTTACACATGTTGTTTAACTCTCTAGCGTCCAGTGTTTGGTATCTTAATTTTTTTTTTTTTGAGACGGAGTCTCGCTCTGTTTCCCAGGCTGGAGTGCAGTGGTGTGATCTTGGCTCACTGCACCCTCCACCTCCTGGGTTCAAGCGATTCTCCTGCCTCAGCCTCCTGAGTAGTTGGGATTACAGGCACGCACCACCACGCCTGGCTCATTTTTGTATTTTTAGTAGAGATGGGGCCTCTTCATGTTGATCAAGTTGGTCTCAAACTCTTAACCTTGTGATCGGCCTGCCTCAGCCTCCCAAAGTGCTGGGATTACAGGCGTGAGCCATCATACCTGGCCTAAAAAAAAAATAAATTTAACTGAAATAGAGATAGGGTCTCGCTATGTTGCCCAGGGTGATCTTGAACTTGTTGGCTCAAGAGATCTGCCAGCCTCAGCCTCCCAAAGTGCTGAAATTACAGGCGTGAGCCACGGCACCTAGCCAAGTTTGGTATCTTTATTCTCATTATATAGTTGAGAAAATCTGACATCAGAGAGAGTAACTGCTTAAGCACAGGGGTTAGAATGTGTGTCAGGCTTACTCCAAAGCCCATGCTTTTTCCATGCCGAGTTCCAGTAGATCATTTATGTATTCCTCATGCACAGGGAGGTACAAGATGGTAGAATGGGAGATAGACGGAACAAATTTGGCAAAATAGTCTATAGTAGTTGATTATCCTATTCTTTACCTGGTGTAGATTTGAAATTTTTCATAATGAAAAGGTTTTTTAAGGAATATACTGTTTTTAAAGGATTGTGCTGATCTGTTTCCTCATGACAGTA
Source organism: Hylobates moloch (assembly GCF_009828535.3). NCBI lineage: Eukaryota > Metazoa > Chordata > Mammalia > Primates > Hylobatidae > Hylobates > Hylobates moloch. Next base: position 90,199,308 of record NW_026652277.1, on the reverse strand, counting down.
GGGTATAAGAAACAGAATTAGAATGTTGTCTAGGTTTCCAAATCACCACCTGTTGCACAACAGTGAAGAGGGACAGGGTGGGGATGAGTGGATTTTAACTAAGTAATAATTGGAATTCCTTTTGAAGCCTTGTGTTGTATTGGCCATCAAATCCAAAGGTAGGATGATTTCCTTAAAACTTTACCATAACATTCAATTTATACATTCCCATGCCTAAGTAGTCAGAAATAAACCAATAAGAAACAATGACTCTGAGATAGCACTGAAGCTATCATTGAAAGTCCCTTCAAGCCTGAGCAACATGGTGAAACCCTGTCTGTACTAAAAATACAAAAAATTAGCCAGGATGCATGCCCATAGTCTCAGCTACTTGGGAGGCTGAGGTGGGTTGATGGTTTGAGCCATAGAGGCAGAAGTTGTGTGAGTCCAGATCGTGCCACTGCAGTGAGCCTGGGCGTAAAGAAAAGGTAGTCCATGCCTTCGAAGCTTTATAAAGTCATGATAGCATTAATTTCCTTAAACCAGCATCATAACATTTAATTCACTTATTCCTGTGCCTAAATAATCAGAAAATGTCAGCGACGAAAACACTCGCTCTGAGACATAATTGAAACTATCAGAAATAATGTTGACCAATGGAGCTTTCCCAGAATAGCTGGAATCATACAGTATGTAGTCTTTCCAGATATATACATATATTATATATATATTTTATATATATTTATTATATATAAATATAATATATATATTAGCCAGGCATGGTGGCACATGCCTGTAATCCCAGTTACTCCGGAGGCTAAGGCAGTAGAATAGCTTGATTGGTTTCTTTCATTAGCAATAAGCATTTAAGGTTCCTTCATATTGTTTCATTGTTTGATAACCATTTCTTTATTTTCTTTTTCTTTTTTTTTTTTTTTTGAGACAGAGTCTCGCTCTGTCACCCAGGCTGGAGTGCAGTGGCACCATCTTGGCTCACTGCAACCTCTGCTTCCTGGGTTCAAGCAATTATTCTGTTTCAGCCTCCTGAGCAGCTGGGATTACAGGCAATTGCCACCACAACTGGCTAATTTTTGTATCTTTGGTAGAGATGGTGTTTCACCATGTTGACCAGGCTGGTCTCAAATTCCTGACGTCAGGTGATCTGCCTGTCTCGGCCTCCCAAAGTGCTGGGATTACAGGCGTGAGCCTGGGGTGACAGTTTTTGTATAATTTGAATTTATGTTAACTGACGGGATAAAAAAAAATGTCTGGCCAATACAGAGTTAAAGCTAGTCAAGGTCTACTAAGTAGTGCCTATTTCTTTTTTTCTTTTTTCTTTCACTTTTCTTTTCTTTTTTTTTTTAAGATAGAGTCTCTCTCTGTCTCCTAGGCTGGTGTGCAATGGCATGATCTCCGCACACTGCAGCCTTCCGCAGGGTTTCCCCACTTTGGCCAGGCTGGTCTCAAACTCCTGACCTCAAATGATCTACCCACCTCGGCCTCCCAAAGTGCTGGGATTACAGACGTGAGCCACTTGAGGTCAGGAGACCAGCCCGGTGAACATGGTGAAACCCTGTCTCTGCTAAAAATACAAAAAATTAGGCCAGGTGGCACGGCGGTGGCTCATGCCAGCACTTTGGGAGGCCGAGGCAGGCAGATCACGATGTCAGGAGTTCGAGACCAGCCTGACCAACATGGTGAAACCCCGCCTCTACTAAAAATACAAAAATTAGCCAGGCATGATGGCATGTGCCTGTAATCCCAGTTACTCAGGAGGTTGAGGCAGGAGAATCGATTGAACGTGGGAGGCAGAGGCTGCAGTGAGCAAAGGTTGTGCCACTGCACTCCAGCCTGGGTGACAGAGCAAGACTCCATCTAAAAAAAAATATATATATATATACATATATACATATATATACACACATATATATACATATATACATATATACACATATATACATATATACATATATACATATATATACATATATATATACATATATACATATATATATACATATATACATATATACATATATACACATATACACATATACATATATACATATATACACATATACATATATACATATATACACATATACATATATACATATATACACATATATACATATATACACATATATACATATATATACACATATACATATATACATATATACATATATACACATATACATATATACACATATACATATATACATATATACATATATACACATATACATATATACATATATACATATATACACATATACATATATACACATATACATATATACACATATACATATATACATATATACATATATACACATACATATATACATATATACACATACATATATACATATATACATATATACATATATACATATATACATATATACATATATATATGTATACATATATATTAGCCAGGCATGGTGGCAGATGCCTGTAATCCCAGTTACTCCGGAGGCTAAGGCAGGAGAATAGCTTGAACCCAGGAGGCGAGGCTACGGTGAGCCGAGATTTCACCACTGCACTCCAGCCTGGGTGACAAAGTGAGACTCTATTTCAAATAAATAAATAAATACATAAATACATAAATAAATAAAACAAAAACTAGCCAGGCACAGTAGTGCTCACCTGTAATCCCAGCTACTCAGGAGGCTGAGGTGGGGGAATCACTTAAATCTTGAAGGCCAAGGTTGCAGTGAGCCAAGATGATGCCACTGCACGCCAACCTAGGCAAGAGTGAGACCCTGTCTCAAGAAAAAAATAAAAGAATTACTTTTCTGGCTGGGCGCGGTGGCTCATGCCTGTAATTTCAGCACTTTGAGACGCCAAGGCAGGCAGATCACCTGAGGTCAAGAGTTGGAGACCAGCCTGGCCAACATGGTAAAACCCCATCTCTACTCAAAATACAAAAATATTAGCCAGGTGTCGTGGCACACACCTGTAATCCCAGCTAGTAGGGAGGCTGAGGCTAGTAGGGAGGAGAATAGCTTGAACCTGGGAGGCGGAGGTTGCAGTGATCTGAGATTGTGCCAGTGCACTCCAGCCTGGGCAACAGAGCAAGACTCCGTCTGAAAAAAAATTACTTAAATTTTTTTTTTTTTTTTTTTACAATTAGGAGCATCTTTTCATAGTTTTAATCAATAACTGTATTACCATTGTCACACTGTGCTCTGGTCTGAATGTTTATGTCCCTCCACCCACTACCCCAAATTTGTATGTTGAAACCTAATCACCAGTGTGATGGTATTAGGAGATGGAGCCTTTGCGAGGTGATTAGGTCATGAGGGCAGAGGCCTCATGAATGAAATTAGTGCCCTCATAAAAGAGGCCCCAAGAGAACTGCCTTGCCCCTTCTACCATGTGAAGACACAGCAAGAAAGTATTATCTATGAACTAGGAAAAGGGTTCTTACCAGACACTGAATCCACCAGCACCTTGATCTTCCAGCCTCCAGAACTGTAAGAAATAAATTTCTGTGTTTATGTCTATTTTGTTACAGCAGCCTGAATGGACTAAGAAACATTGTCACAGACATATTTTTTTTTTTTTTGAAATGGAGTCTCACTCTGTCACCCAGGCTGGAGTGCAGTGGTGTGATCTTGGCTCACTACAACCTGGATCTCCTGGGCTCAAGCGATTCTCCTCTCTCAGCCTCCCAAGTAGCTGGGATTACAAGTGTGCATCACCTTGCCCAGCTAATTTTTGTATTTTTTATAGAGACGGGGTTTCACCATATTGGCCAGGTTGGTCTCGTACTCCTGACCTCAAGTGATCTGTACGCCTCAGTGTCCCAAAATGCAGGGATTACAGGCTACAGGCGTGAGCCACTGTGCCTGGCCAGAAATATATTTTATTTATATTTTATATCTTATATTTAATATACATATATATTATATATATACACACACATAAAATTTATATGTATATATATAAAATTTTAAAATTTTAAATATATAGAGATGGGGTCTCATTATATTGATCAGGCTGGTCTTGAGTTCCTGGCCTCAAGCGATCCTCCCATCTCGGCTTGCCAAGGTATTGAGATTACAGGTGCAAGCCAGTGCTGCTGGCTTGTAATAGAAATATCTGTTCTCTTTCTCTTGATTTTACCCAGTAATCATTAACTCTGAGACACGAGAGAAGGATGAGGTTATATGGGGTTCCTGTGGTATCTCCAATAATATGTTGCATCAACTTCCTTGACCACTAGGTGGCAGGCTGGTGCAGAATGGCAGCTGCTAGGGAAACTGGAGTGTTCTGACTGACTTCTATGGACACCAGCATGATGATGACCATCTGCAGCAGGCTTTTCCTGTATTCAGAATGTAAAATGTAGATGAACTCAAGTGTCTGTCACCTTATGGACCTTCAGCCCCAACGACTATTCTTCATTTCTGCTTTAGACCTTCATACACAAAAAACTAACTGTCTTATTGAGGAAAATTATTATTGTTATTCCAGGGGTCCTTAGATAGACATCTGGAATGTAGAGGGGTCACAGTCTAAAATTTTGAGTCACTTCTGAAAACCCATATAAACATGTAACAAAGATTAAAAACCAAACCAAACCAAAACAAAACACCATAGAACCCAGAAGTGGTGATGGGAATTGTAAAGAATGTATTAACTACGGTCCCTGGAGAGACACTGCAGCCCTATAGAATTATCTCCACTTTTCACTGTTTATGAGAATTCAAAGGTTTCAGGCTGAATTGGCTTTCAGGGATCCTTCCCTGGTGAGGATCCAGATCTTTTATCTTTCACTTTACTCTTTTCTCCTTTGTAATGGTATTACCTCCAGTATTGGGAGGGGAAGGCCAGTGTCTTAACCAAAATAAAGAAACTTTTGCTCTCAAGCTTTTTATATTGAACAAATTCTATTTTGGAGACTGACAAATTGATCTGCCATAAATGACCTCCATGAGATTGACGTTGTTGTCTGGTTGAGCTACTGCCTCTGGTTCTTGAATCTTCCCAGACTCCTTCCACCCCAGCTCTTGTCTTTCATGGCCTGACTTCTGCTTCCAGTGCTAGCCTGTCCCCCTGAGGTGAGCTATTTTATATTCTTGCTCAGTATTCCAAGGTTGCCTTGTTAGTCCTGTTGCTGTGTTATTGATGAGGCTCTACGGCTGGCACCTGAACTTCTTACTTATACTACTCTTCTATTTTGAGACTCTTAGTGCTATTCACACTCAAGGCAATTCACTTTTACTTTTTTCATTTCCCTGTGGTTGCTTTATGGAAACAAATTAATAGAAAATTCAAGAGGGCCATGTGTAGTGGCTCACGCCTGTAATCCTAGCACTTTGAGAAGCCGAGGCAGGCAGATTGCTTGAGCTCAGGAGTTTGAGACCAGCCCGGGCAATATGGTGAAGCCCTGTCTCTACTAAAAATACAAAAAATTAGCCAGGCATGATGGCTCATGCCTTTAGTCCCAGCTACTTGGGAGGCTAAGGTGGGAGGATTGCTTAAGCCCAGGAGTTTGAAGCTACAGTGAGCCGTGATTGTGCCACTGCACTCCAGCCTGGGTGACAAAGCAAGACCCTGTCTCAAAAAAAAAGAAAAAGAAAGGAGGAAAATTCAAAATACTTTACAGACATACTTTTAGAACTTATAAGAGTTCAGTAGGGTTGTTGAATACAAGCCCAACATGCAAAAAATCTTGTATATCACCAATAACCCATCAGGTAATGAAAGAAAATAAAATACACCATTTACAAAAACACTAGGTCTATAAATCTGACATAGGATACACAGACATTCATGGAGTAAAGTACAAAATATTACTGTAGTACACAAAAGCATAAATATGGAACTATACCATGCCCATGTATGGAACATTCAATTTCATAAAGGTGTTGATTCTAAGTTAATCTACAAGTTAAATGGAAACATGATGGCAATAAAAATGCCGTCACACTTTTTCCTCTGGAACTAGACAAACTAAAATTCAAATGGATAAGTAATAGTCTAAGAAGTCAAAAACAATTCTGAAAAAGAACTAAGGGAGGAGCTTTGCCTATTAGATATCAAAACCTAACACAAAATTATATTAATTAAAGCATGAGGTGTTTGGCCCAGTGATAGACGAACAGATCAATGGAAGAGAAACGAGAACTCGGAAATAGACTGAAGGATACATGGCAAATTGATATACATGTAGTATATTAGTTATCTCTTTCTGTGAGTGATAGAAAACTCAAAGTCGCAATGGCTTAAACAAGATAGATTTTTATTTCTCTCACAAGAAGTCCAGAGGAGGGCGGGGGAGTGGTGGCTTATGCCTGTAATCCCAGCACTTTGGGAGGCCGAGGTGGGCAGATCACTTGAGCTCAGGAGTTTGAGACCAACCTGGGCAACATGGTGAAAACCCCGTTTCTACAAAAAACACAAAAAATTAGCTGGGTGTACTAGCATGCACCTGTGGTCTTAGCTACTTGGGAGGCTGAGGTGGGAGGATTGCTTGAGCCCAGGAGGCAGAGGTTGCAGTGAGCTGAGATCGCCCCACTGCACTCCAGCCTGGGTGACACAGGCAGACCCTGTTTTTTTTTTTTTTTTTAAAGGATTGATAAAGGTTTCAGCCCAAGATCTGGAGGCAGGTAACTTAAGAAAGTAAAGCCGAGACCACAAACCCAGAGATATGAGTGAATTCATGATTCATTTCTATTTGGTTTGTTTCCATTTCAAGCCATTTTTATATTTCTACAATGACTATTTTCTAAATGTATTACACACAGATTTATGTAATTATATTTTTTTTATTAAAAAAAGGAAAAAGCAAAAAGAAGTCCGGAGGAGCCAGGCATGATGTCTTACACCTGTAATCCCAAAGCTTTGGGATTTGGGAGGCCGAGGTACAATTGCTTCAGCTCAGTAGTTCAAGACCAGCCTGGGTAACACAGTGAGACCTTGTCTCTACTAAAAATAAAAAAAGTTATCCAGGTGTGGTGGCATGTAGTCCCCGTGGGGAGGCTGAGGTGGGAGGATCACTTGAGCCCAGGAGTTCGAGGCTGCAGCGAACTATGATCCAGCCATTACTCTCCAGCCTGAGTGACAGAGCAAGACATTTCAAAAAGAAAAAAAAAAAAAAAGAATTCCAGAGGAGTCAGGGACTTAGACTTCTATTACTGGGCATGGCCTCCTTTTCTTTTTTTCTTTTTCTTTTTTTTTTTTTTTTTTTGAGATGGAGTTTCACTCTTGTTCCCCAGGCTGGAATGCAATGGCGCAATCTCAGCTCACTCCAACCTCTACCTCCCAGTTCAAACGATTCTCCTGCCTCAGCCTCTCGAGTAGCTGGGATTACAGGTGCGTGCCACCACACCCAGCTAATTTTTGTATTTTTAGTAGAGACGGGGGTTTCGCCATGTTGACCAGGCTGGTCTTGAACTCCTGACCTCATGTGATCCCCCCGCCTCGGCCTCCCAAAGTGCTGGGATTACAGGCATGAGCCACCATGCCCGGCCGTCATGGCCTCCTTTTCTAAACTCAACTACTGGTTCCAGACGGCTGCTCCAGCTCCAGCCACCATGTCGGTATTCCACTAGAAGGAAAGAGGGAGAGAAAGGGAAAAGACATGCCTCCTGCCTTTGGGGACATTTCCCAAAGAATGCACACACTATTTTCACTAACAACTCCATGGCCACACCCAGCTGCAAGTACGACTGGGAAATGTAGTTAATTTTGGGTACCCATGTTTCCAGCTAAACATTCTTTTACTATTTTTAGAGCTGAGCCTGGGAGGGTGAGCAGAAGTGAAAATGTGGCAAGTGTGTGTGAACGATGCAGGCTGAGGGTGAGTCTTGAAGTGGGGACTGCATGGCAAGGCAAGTCTAGCCAGGATGGATGAGATAATGTCAGAACTGAGTCTAACAAAGTATATTTTGCTTGTAGAATGTCATGTGAAATGTAAAGGAATCACCATTGTTAATATAAATTTTGGAGAAAAAAAGTTATATTCCAAAAGTTTTTAGAGCCCACTTCTAAAGGTTTCTGCAGTTTACAATTAAAACGTCCCTAATCCTGCACCCTTGGATAATTAAAAAAACAAGTTTAATATTTTATCAAGCAGGGAAAGGCAGCATTTTATATTTCAGTACTAGCAACGATAGAGAAAACAAATCAGAAAAAAATAGAGAAAACAAATGAGAGAAAAATCATAGACGTTTTTCTTTTCTTTTCTGTTTTTCTTTTGTTGTTTTTTTTTTGAGATGGAGTCTCCCTTTGTTGTCTAGGCTGGAGTGCAGCGGCACGATCTCAACTCACTGCAACCTCCGCCTCCTGGGTTCAAGCGATTCTTGTGCCTCAGCCTTTGAGTAGCTGGGATTATAGGCACGAGCCACCATGCCCAGCTAATTTTTGTGTTTTTAGTAGAGATGGGGTTTCACCATGTTGGCCAGGCTGGTCTTGAACTCCTGACCTCAGGTGATCTGCCTCCCTTGGCCTCCCAAAGTGCTGAGATTACAGGCGTGAATCACCACACCCGAGTATAGATGTTTTTCAGTGTTGTTTTTGGTGAACCATGTTTTACGTGGAAAGTTTATCATAGTGTTTTGTTTTAGAGGAAAATAAAACTATATGTGGCTGATAAAGGATTCATCCCAAGATCACGAGGCAGGTAACTTAAGAAAATAAAGCTGAGACCACAAACCCAGAGATATGAGTGAATTGAATTCATTTCTATTTGGTTTGTTTCCATTTCAAGCCATTTTTATATTTCTACAATGACTATTTTCTAACTATATTCCATACAGATTTATGTAACTATATTATTTTTTATTCTTTTTCTTTATACAATTCTTTTTGAAGAAATCTGGTTTGCTAGAAGTTCAACAGGCAAACACATTTTTGCATAAGGAGGTAAATATAATCTTATAACAGCCATTGAAGCTTGATTGATGACACTTTTGACTAAAATATGCCAGTGTAAGGGTGTGGCATACTTAAAAATATTTAAGAGTGGGTGGAGAAATTGCCCCTAAGCCAAGACGGCTTAACCTGGGTAGAAATCATTGACCTCAAGGGTGTGTTTGTTGTATTTTGTGGGGGCAGACAGGATGTGAAAAATGAGCTTTTGTGTTCTGGATGAGCGGTGAAAGGGCAGTGGCTGAAGAGAGAGCTTTGAGGCAATGGTAGACTCTCCACGCAGCTGGCCAATCTTGCCCAAAGAGAGAGTCCTGTAGGGGAAAGGTCCATGCCTGAAAGTCTGGCACTTAGTCAGGAGTTCCTTCCTGCAAAGAGATGGATTGATGGGGAAGAGGGCATTTGGCCCAGTCCAGGGCTGCTACAACTGCTTAATTGTGCACTTAGTGATCCAGTGCTTTCTACCTCTCATTCCAATCTTCCCTTCTTGGGTGTCATTCGTCTTCTGAGTTTCAAAGTATGGTGCCTGGGTTCTGGGCAGGACAAAAGTGGAAGAGCCAAAGGCTGGTTCCCTTGAGGTGTTGTCTCCATTCAGGAAGAGAATGCTTTCTCTTCAGTCTTCATTTTACATCTCCTTGTCCAGGATTACCATACATGGACACGTCTAGCTGGATTGAGCCTAGAAATTTGCCTATTTTTGCTTTCCAGACTCTGGCAAAGGAATACACAGCAGAGGAAAGGAATGGATAGCTTTTCAGTGGCCCATCTGCAGTGCTCCCTCGTAAGACAAGTTGGTAGTTACATAGAAAGTGTCTGAAAACCAAGAGTCCATTTACATCCATGGCTTCGTTCCATTCTCTCTCTTTTTTACCCCAGTGATATTGAGGTGTAATTGACAAACTTTTATATATTTAAGGTATACAATGTGATGTATGTGATGTTTGATATACATATACATTGTGGAATAGTTACCACAGACAAGCTAATTATAATATCCATCACCTTATACTTACCATTTGTGTGTATATGTGTGTGTGTGTGTATGTGGTGAGAACATTTAAGATCCACTCTTTAAGCATATTTCAAGAATACAATACAGTATTATTGTATTAGTCTGTTTTCACACTGCTGATAAAGACACACCAAGACTGGGTAATTTATACAGGAAAAAATGTTCCACGTGACTGGAGAGGTCTCACAATCATGGTGGAGGGCAAGGAGAAACAAGTCATGTCTTACACAGATGGCAGCAGGCAAAGAGAGAGCTTGTGTAGGGAAACTTCTCCCACTTTTTTTTTGAGATGGAGTTTCGCTTTTGTCACCTAGGCTGGAGTGCAATGGTACAATCTGGGCTCACTGCAACCTCCACCTTCCGGGTTCAAGTGATTCTCCTGTCTCAGCCTCCTGAGTAGCTGGGATTACAGGTGCACACCACCACGCCTGGCTAATTTTTATATTTTTAGTAGAGATGGGGTTTCACCATGTTGGCCAGGCTGGTCTCAAACTCCTGACCTCAGGTGATCTGCCCACCTTAGCCTCCCAAAGTGCTGGGATTACAGGCCTGAACCACTGCACCTGGCTGGAAATTCCGATTTTAAAAACCATCAGATCTCATGAGACTTATTCACTATCATGAGAACAGCATGGGAAAGATCCCCCCGTCATGATTCAATTACCTCCTACCAGGACCCTCCCACAACATGTGGGAATTCAAGATGAGATATGAGTTGGGACACAGCGAAACCATATCATTCCACCCTGGCCCCTCCCAAATCTCATTTCAAAACCAGTCATGCCTTTCCAACAGTCCCCTAAAGTCTTAACTCACTTCAACATTAATTCAAAAGTCCACAGTCCCAAGTCTCATACGAGATGAAGCAAGTCCCTTCTGCCTATGAGCCTGTAAAATCAAAAGCAGGTTAGTTGCTTCCTAGATACAATGGAGGTACAGGCACTAGGTAAATACAGCCATTCCAAATGGGAGAAACTGGCCAAAACAAAGGGGCTAGAGGTCCCATGCAAGTCCAAAATCTTGTGGGGCAGTCAAATCTTAAAAGTTCAAAATGATTTCCTTTGGCTCTATGTCTCACATCCAGGTCATGCTGATGCAAAAGGTGGGTTCCCATGGTCTTGGGCAGTTCCGCTCCTGTGGCTTTGCAGGGTACAGCCTTCCTCCTGGCTGCTTTCACTGGCTGATGTTGAGTGTCTGTGGCTTTTCCAGGCACACAGTGCAAGCTGTGGGTGGATCTACCATTCTGGGGTCTGGAGGATGTGGCCCTCTTCTCACAGCTCCACTAGGCAGTGCCCCAGCAGGGAATCTGTGTGGGGGCTCCCATCCCCCATTTCCCTTCAGAGGTTCTTGCCCTAGCAGAGGTTCTCCATGAGGACACCACCCCTACAGCAAACTTCTTCCTGGGCATCCAGGCATTTTTATACATCTTCTGAAATCTAGGCAGAGGTTCCCAAACCTTAATTCTTGACTTCTGTGCACCTGCAGGCTGAAGACCACATGGAAGCTGCCAAGCCTGAGGCTTGCACCCTCTGAAACCACAGCCTGAGCTCTACATTGGCCCCTTTTGGCCACTGCTAGAGTGGCTGAGGACACAGGGCACCAAGTCCAGAGGCTGCACACAGCACAGGGACCGTGGGCCCAGCCCATGAAATCACTTTTTCCTCCTAAGCTTCCAGGCCTGTGATGGGAGGGACTGCTGCAAACATCTCTGACATGCCCTGGAGACATTTTCCCCATTGTCTTGGTGATTAACATTCGGCTCCTCATTACTTATGCAAATTTCTGCAGTCGGTTTGAATTTCTCCTCAGAAAATGGGATTTGCTTTTCTATTGCATTGTCAGGCTGCACATTTTCCAAACTTCTATGCTCTGTGTCGCTTTTGAAACTGAAAGCCTTTAACAGCACCCAAGGCACATCTTGAATGCTTTGCTGCTTAGAAATTTCTTCCACCAGATGCCCTAAATCATCTCTCTCTAGTTCAAAGTTCCAGAAATCTCTAGGGCAGGGACAAAATGCCACCAGTCTCTTTGCTAAAACATAACAAGAATCACCTTTGCTCCAGTTCCCAACAAGTTCCTCATCTCACTCTGAGACCACCTCAGCCTGGATTTCATTGTGCGTATCGCTATCAATATTTTGGTCAAAGCCATTCAACAAGTCTCTAGGAAGTTCCAAACATTCCCACATTTTCCTGTCTTCTTCTGAGCCCTCCAAACTGTTCTGATCTCTGCCTGTTACCCATTTCCAAAGTCACTTCCACATTTTTGGGTACCTTTTCAGCAGTGCCCACTCTACTGGTACCAATTTACTGTATTAGTCCATTTTCACACTGCTGATAAAGACATACCCGAGACTGGTCAATTTACAAAAGAAAGGTTTAATGGACTTACAGTTCCATGTGGTTGGGGAAGCCTCATAATCATGGTGGAAGGCAAGGAGGAGCAAGTCACATCTTACATGGATGGCAGCAGGCAAAGAGAGAGAGCTTGTGCAGTGGAACTCCCATTTTTAAAACCACCAGATCTCATGAGATTTATTCACTATCATGAGAACAGCATGGGAAAGACCAGCTCCCATGATTCAATTACCTCCCACTAGGTTCCTCCCATGACACTTGGAAACTGTGGGAGTTACAATTCAAGATGAGATTTGGGTGGGGACACAGCCAAACCATATCACTATTTATCTGTTGATGGGCATTTAGGTTGATATCATAGCTTGGCTATTGTGAACAATGCTGCAATGAACATGGGAGTGCAGATCTCTCTTTGATACTAATTTCAGTTCTTTTTGATATGTACTGAGAAATGTGATTGCTGGATCATACGGTAGTTCTATTTTTAATTTTTTGAGGAGCCTCCATATTGTTTTCTCTTTTCTTTCTTCTTTTTTTTTGAGACAGGGTCTTGCTCTGTCACCCAGGCTGGAGTGCAGTGATGCAGTCTTGGCTCATTGCAAGCTTTGCTTCTCAGGCTCAGGTGATCCTCCCACTTCAGTCTCCCAAGTAGCTGGGACTACAGCTGAGTGCCACCACTCCTGGCTAATTTTTGTATTTTTTTGGGGAGATGAGGTTTTGCCATGTTGTCCAGGCTGGTCTCAAAGTCCTGGGCTCAAGTGATTCACCTGCCTCAGCCTCCCAAAGTGCTGGGATTATGGGTGTGAGCCACCTCACCTGGCCAACTTTTGTCTTTTTTTGATGATCTCCATTTTAACAGGTATAAGGTGATATCTCTTTGGTATTGATTTGCATTTCCCTCATGATTAGTGGTATTGAACATTTTTTCATGTACCTGTTGGCCATTTTATATGTCTTCTTTTGAGAAATGTTTACTCAATTCCTCCCTCTCCCCCCCTTTTTTAGAGACAGGATCTCACTCTGTCACCTGGGCTGGAGTGCAGTGGTACAATCATAGCTCACTGTAACCTCAAACTCCTGGGCTCAAGTGATCCTCTTGCCTCAGCCTCCTGAGTAGCTGGGACCATGCTACCATGTCTGGCTAGTCTTTTTAGTTTTATTTTTTGTACAGACAAAAGTCTTACTATGTTGCCTATGTGGTCTCAAATTCTTGCCTTGCCCATTTTTTTCTTTTTTTTTTTTTGAGGTGGAATCAAAAGGATGGAGTGTAGTGGCATGATCTCGGCTCACTGCAAACTCCACCTCCTGGGTTCAAGCAATTTTCCTGCCTCAGCCTCCCGAGTTGCTGGGACTACAGGCACAGCTAATTTTTGTATTTTTTAGTAGAGACGGGGTTTCACTATGTTGGCCAGGATGGTCTTGATCTCTTGACCTCGTGATCCACCCGCCTCAGCCTCCCAAAGTGCTGGGATTATAGGCATGAGCCACTGCGCCTAGCCTGCTTTTTCCATTTCTTTATTGGGTTGTTTTCTTGTTATTGAGTAGTTTGAGTTCCTTATATATTTTGGATATAAGCCCCTTACTAACTAGATATATGGTTTGCAAATATTTTCTCCTATTCAATAGGTTGTCTGTTTATTCTGCTGATTTTTTTTTCCAGAAGCTTTTTAGTTTGATGCAATCCCAGTTGTCTATTTTTGCTTTTGTTGCCTGTGCTTTTGGTGTTATATGCAAAAAAACATTGTCTAGATCAATGTTTGTGGATTTTGTATCATACAACATCACTGAATTTATTAGTTCTAACTTTTTTTTGTATGGAATCCTTAGGGTTTAAAAAAATTAAAAAAAATTTTTAAAATTTTATTTCAATAGTTTTTCGGGTACAGGTGGTTTTTGGTCACATGAATAAGTTCTTTAGTGGTGATAATTCTGAGATTTTGTCATCCAAGCAGTGCACACACTGTATCCAATATGTAGTCTTTTATCCCTTACCCTCTGTTGTCCATCCCCTCAAGTCCCCAAAGTCCATTATATCATTCTTATCCCTTTGCATCCTCATAGCTTAGCTTTCACTTATAAGTGAAAACATACAGTATTTGGTTTTCCATTCCTGAGTTACAGCAGGTTTCTGAAAATATGTAAGATCATGTCATCTTTGCAAACAGAGACAATTTTACTATTTCCTTTCTGATTTGGATGTCTTTGTATTTCTTTTTCTTTGCTAATTGCTCTGGCTAGGACTTCTAGTACTATATGGAGTGAACGTGATGAGAGTATGCATTCTTGTCTTATTCCTGATCTTAAAGGATAAGCTTTCAGCTTTTGACCATTTTGCATGATATTAGCTGTGGGCATTCCTCTCTCTGTGCTATGCTGTGCTGAGGAGGCTTGGGAAAGGGGTAACTTGAGTAATGTGAAACTGTTTTTCCTGCCTTCTTCAGTGCGTCTTTTATTGTTTCTGTGCTCCAGCTAGGTGCTGTAATCTCTCACCTGGAGTCCTCAGCACTGGTGAAAGTACTCTTGTATGTGGATGGCTGTTCAAATTGATGTGTCTCTGAGGGGATGAGCCCTGGAAACTCCTATTCCAGCATCTTGCTGATGTCCTCTCTTTATTTTTCCTTGCAATTTATTTGTTTAAGGAATTGGATTATTTGTTTGATAGTGTTTTGCACAGTCTGAATTTTGCTAATATATCTGTGTGATGTTTAATATGTTCCTTCACATTTCCTTGCAAATTGGCATTTAAATCTAGATATTTAATCAGATTTAGTTTAGAATTTTTGGCAAGACCACTTCTTAGGTGGTGCTTTGTTCTATTGGGTGGCATATAGTATCTGAATATCTCCCTTTGTGATACTAGCAGCCATTTATGATCACTGTTCAGTTTATACAATCCAATGTGGTAGCTATTAGCCACATGTGGCTACTTAAAAATATAAATTAAATTAAATTAAAAATTCAATTTTTCAGTTATATCAGTCCTCTCTCTTTCTTTCTTTCTTTTTTTGAGACAGAGTCTTTCTGTGTTGCCCAGGCAGGAATACAGTGGCATGATTTCGGCTCACTGCATCCTCCGCCTTCTGGGTTCAAGTGATTCTTCTGCCTCAGTCTCCTGAGTAGCTGGGATTACAGGTGCCTGCTGCCATGCCCAGCTGATTTTTGTATTTTTAGTAGAGATGTGGTTTCACCATGTTGGCCAGGCTGGTGTTGAACTCCTGACCGCAAGTGATCCACCCGCCTGGGTCTCCCAAAGTGTTGGGATTATAGACGTGAGTCATTGCACCTGGCCTATCAGTCACATTTCAAATGCCAAATAAACTCATGTTGGTTATAGCTACTGTATAAGATATAGAACATTTCCGTCACCACAGAAAGTTCTATTGGACAGCATTGGTCTAGATCTATTAATTCACAAAGAGTAGTGATATGGTGCTATTCTAACATTAATTTTACATTTATTAGTTGGAAAACTATAGAGAGAAATCCCTCATATCTACTATTTGGTTACCCAGTGATCAATTCATGTAGGGAAGGCAGGATAAAGGTTAATTCTTTACCTTTAGTGAGTTCATATTGCAGCATCCTCCAAAAGTGAATAACTAAAAAAAAACCATGCATGATTTTAGACATTGGATACTCCTTCCTCCCTTCAGTCTTTCTTTCCTTCCTCTTTCTTTCTCTTCCTCCTCTCTCTCCTTCCTTTCACATGCATGCTCTCTCTCTTCCCTTCTTCCTTTCCCCCTCCCCTTCCCTCCCCTCCCCTCTCCTTCTCTCTCCTCCCCTCCCTTCCTTCTTTCCTTGTTTCTACCCTCCTTCCTTGATAGGCTAATTGTCCTTCATGGAAACATTGTCTTGATGAACAGAATACAGCTTTTGGCAAATTTTGGTAACTGTCTGTGGTAGATTGAATTATTTGTCCCAATTTCCTCCCATCCATATCCTTTTCCACATAATTAAGTTTGCAGTTCCTCTAACCAAAAGGTGGAGTATTCTACCCATCCTTGACTTGGTCCTTGACCATGAAACTTGCTTTGGGCAACAGGATCTTCACAGTTGTCAAGTAAACAGGGACCTAAAATGTGCTTGAGCAGTGGAGCTTGTTCTCTTGTGCTTCTACCATGACCACAAGAAGGAGGTGCTTTTCCCAGACTACTGTTCCAAGGAGAAGGAGAAACACAAAGTGGGAACTGCCTCAGCTGGCCTGCAAACTTGGGATCTGAAGCAAAATTTATTGTTGGTGTGATTTTGAGGTTGTTTCTTTGCTTATTAATAGATTAATAAGTTTACAAATTGTCCCATTAGGTGAGAAATTCCCAACTGGCATTGGTAGATGTCATCTCAGATTAATGTATCTTCCCCAGATAGTACTTTGCTGTTCAAAATATAGTAATTAAAATCATGCACTAGAATAACACTAGAAACTTTGTAAGAACTCAAATTAATTGTGATTTCTTTTTGTCTGGTAGATTTTTTTTGGAAAAAAATACCTTTGCTTTTACTGTGATATTTATGATAGTGTATTAGTATTTTAATTTCTAATTGGCTGTCGTGCAATAAAAAATACACATATTGGTCTCTGCCCCCCAGTCCCTGGCACAGAGTTCTTAAAACTCTTGTAGTTTCCTGAGCAATAGGAGTGCTAGGAGAATCTTTCGTTCTAATGTTTGGTTTCTGCTCTGGTTCCTGAAACAGAGTTCTTAATACTCCGTTAGATAGGGGTGCTAGGACAATCTTTTGTTCTAATATTTGGTCTCTGCTCTGGTTCCTGACACAGAGCTCCAAAGATATTTGTAATTTCCTGAGTGTTAGCATCTGACACAGAGCTCCTAAATCCCTTGGAATTTTCTGTGCGATGAGAGAGTCTTTTGTACTAATGAGGTAACTCTTGGTAGGCTGCTGGATAGAGGCTGGTCACCAGATCAAGTTATGATTAGAAGCCTGGAACTTCTAGCGCACCCTCATCCTCTGGAGAGGGGAGAAGGGCTGGAAATGGCATTAATAATTATTCCTACTTGCTGAAGCTTCCATAAAAATTCCTGGATTATAGGGCTCTGAGAGTTTCTTTTTTTTTTTTGAGACAGGGTCTCCTTCTGTCACTCAGGCTGGGATGAGTGCAGTGGTGTGATCACTGCAGCCTCAATCTCCCAGACTCAAGTGATCCTCCTACCTCAGCTTCCTAAGTAGCTGGGACTACAACCACGCACCACCACATCTGGCTAATTTTTTTGATTTTTAGTAGAGACAAGGTTTTGCTATGTTGCCCAGGCTGGTCTCAAACTCTTGAGCTCAAGCAGTACTCCTGCCTCAGTCTCCCAAAGTGCTGGGATTACAGGCATGAGCCACCAAGCCCAGCTGCTTCTGTTAATTAATTAGTTTGTTTATAAATTATTCCATTGGGTGACATCTTTCAACTTCCAAACTAGAATTGGCAGAGGTCATTTATTATACCCTTTATTAATAAACTGGGAAACAGAGTTTCCCTGAGTTCTGTGAGCTGCTCTAGCAAATTAACCAAACCCGAGGATGGGATTGTGGGAACCCCAATTTATAGCTGTTGGATCAGAAGCACAGGTCACAACCTGAGTTTGTGATTGGCATCTAACGTTGAGGGCAGTCTTATGGGAAGGAACCCTCAACCTAGGGGATCTGCTGCTATTTCCAGGTAGTTTGTGTTGGGATTGAATTGATTTAGAGGATGCTCAGCTGAGTCTGCTGTAGAATCTGCCAGAGAATTGATTGCTTGGTCAGCATGGGAGAACCTCTTCTATGCATTTTGGTGGCCAGTGTGTTATATTGAGTGTATAAAAGTGGGAAAACCACTTTGGTTCAGTTTTTCTTATATCCTTACACTACTTTATAGTCTTAATATGCTTATGACATATTTCTTGATCCAAGAAAACTGTAGACACATTTTTTTTTTTTTACTTTATAAGGCTCTTAGTGTCTCAGTCAATGCTTTAATTCTTCATCCCTCTTTGACTTTGTAAATTTTTGTCATCTGTGCTCTTTTCATTTTTAAGTATTAACACCATTTACATTGTTTTGTAAACATTGTGTATTTCACATATTTCATCAAATCTAAGATACAACACTTACTTTAATACCAAGAAAGAAAATATATTGTCGATTATTACTATGACACCATTGATTATAAGATCAGAAATGTTAAAAATGTGAAAAATATGTATTTTAGAAATGGTGAAACAGTGTAATTAAATCTTCTTTGTCGATTCTTTTATTCTGTTATAAATCAGTAAACCATACTTACATCAACACGACTAATTATTTTTCACTGCAAAGCCAACTAATGAATCATGATATATTCTTTTTTATCCAGTGTTTGCTTTTCCCTTGAATTTCTAAATTCCCTTCCTTTTTTACTGCACTATTTTACTTTATCATAGTCTCAGTTTTCTCATATTTCATTATGTACATCTATTCTATTAAGATCCCTTTTATTTCCCTTAAGACCTTACCCTTGGAATTTTTCCTATTAGAATTTCTCTCTTCATTTTTTTCTGGGGTTATATATACATTTCCCTTTTTCTTGGCTTATTTCACTGGGTTGCTAAATATGTCCTCCTAAAGTAACTTCCTAAAATGAATTTGTGAAAGGCAAAGTTTCTGAGCCATTCCATTTCTGAAAATGTTTTTATTCCTTTTGTTTGTTTTATTATGCAGCTGATGAACATTTTTTGTTTGTTTGTTTTTTGAGACGGAGTTTCGCTCTTGTTGCCCAGGCTGGAGTGCAGTGGCATGATCTCGGCTCACCGCAACCTCTGCCTCCCAGGTTCAAGCGATTCTCCTGCCTCAGCCTCCTGAGTAGCTGGGATTACAGGCATGTGCCACCATGCCCGGCTAATTTTGTATTTTTAGTAGAGATGGGGTTACTCCATGTTGGTCAGGCTGGTCTCAAACTCCTGACCTCAGGTGATCTGCCCGCCTCGGTCTCCCAAAGTGCTGGGATTACAGGCATGAGCCACCGTGCCCGGCCTGCAGCTGATGAACATTTTATTTAAAAAAGGTTTGTAAAACATGAAGAAATGCTTATGATGGAATAATTAAGTGGGAAAAGTAGGACACAAAGCACAAAGTTGTATTATATTTATAACATAATTACTCTTTAAAAAAGATACCAGCAAATTATGTGGAGAAAGAAAGAGAAGAAGGAAATACAACAAAATGAAATAATGCTTGTCTCTGGGTAATGGTAAGACTGTAGGAGATTTTTTTTTCTTCCTTTTTTTTTCTCATCATCTTTCTTCATTTTGTATACTGAGCAGCTACTCTACCTGACCTCTCACCCCTTCTCCAGGGGAATAGATAGGGTCACCTTCATGTTTCTGCCCTGTTCCTCCCCTCTTCCCTTCCAGCCACCCACCTGCTCTCTGCTTTCCTGCTCTTCTCCCCAGCCACCAGAACCCACAGGCAATTAACAATTTCTGGACAAAGAAGGAGCCAAGGTTTTCCCCATCATTTTTCTAAAGGCAAAGGTGCATGGCTAGGGAGGGAGACTAGAAAGGCAACTAACTGCTCCCTGCCAGTCCTGGTCTCACCCCTTCCAATGTCCATCTGATTGGGGCCTGGACTCAGGTGGCCCCAGGGAAACTCCCAGCTGGTGTCATGGACAGAGCAGACTATAAAGGGGAGGTGGGGTACCCCATACACCTGTATTTTTTACTTTCTGAAGCTTGGTTTAGAGTGCTAGGCAGGTGGGAACACTTGTCCATATGTTACTAATGTGCTAGTTCACTTTGTGGGTTCAGGGCCACAATCAGGCCTGTAGCTCCTTTAGTTCTCAGAGGCTCTCTTCCTTCAGTTTTTCTGAATTGCGGGCGAAATGTACATGCAGCTCTGGACAAAGGACACCAGCTTCTCCTGCAGGTTACTCATGACATGGAAGTTGGAGGTGGTAAGATGGACATGAGTTCCACTTCTCAATCAGTTTTTCTTTATTCTTACTCAAATTTAGCTTTCTCCCCTGGCTGACTCATAGTTATGTTATGCTGCACACCACACACAGGGGCAATGGCTTGCACAAACTGCCCTACCAGCTTAGGGTCTGTCTCACTCACAGTTGTTCTGCCTTTCTCATTGAATTACTCTGTTCTTGTATTGCTATAAAGTAACACCTGAGACTGGGTAACTGATAAAGAAAAGAAGTTTAATTGGCTCACAGTTCCACAGGCTATACAGGAAGCATGTCAGCATCTGCTTCTACGGAGGCCTCAGGGAGCGTTTACTCATGGTCTCAACTTTAACATTGCCAAAGTATAGCAGAGGGGGCTGATGTATGGGTTCGTGGCATCTTACATGGCAGGAGAAGGACCAAAAGGGGGGGGAGAGGTGCCACATACTTTTAAACGACGAGATCTCATGAAGATTCACTATCACAGGAACAGCACCACGTGGGAAATCTGCCCCCATGATTCAATCACCTCCCACCAGGCCCCACCTCCGATATTGGGGATTTGAAATAAGATTTGGGTTCCTTCCCTCCCTCCCTCCCTCCCTTCCTTCCTTCTTTCTTTCTTTCCCAGGCTGGAGTACACGCGGCTGGCTGCAGACTCCCTGCGTCCGGCTCCCAGGACTCCTCGCGTCCCGCTCCCAGGACTCCCCGGCAATCCCTGCCCTGGCCTGCGGGCTGCCTGGGATTGCTGCTGCGCGCCACCCCCTCCCTGGTTTTTCTCCTTTGGCTGGAGGCGCAGTTTCGCCATGTCGGCCAGGCTGGTCTCCAGCTCCTGACCTCAAGTGCTCTGCCCGCCTCGGCCTCCCTAGGTGCTGGGACTGCAGACGGAGGCTCGCTCACTCGGTGCTCGGTGTTGCTCGGGCTGGAGTGCAGTGGCATGGTCTTGGCTTGCTGCAGCCTCCACCTCCGAGCCGCCTGCCTTGGCCTCCCAGGGTGCTGGGATTACAGCCTCTGCCTGGCCACCGCCCCGTCAGGGAGGTGGGGAGCGTCTCTGCCTGGCCGCCCAACCTCTGGGTTATGAGGAGCTCCTCTGCCCGGCCGCCTCGTCTGGGATGTGAGGAGCGCCTCTGCCTGGCCGCCCCGTCTGGGATGTGGGGAGCGCCTCTGCCCGGCTGTCTCGTCTGGGAGGTCTACCACAGAGGCCAGAAGCAATGTGGGGGCTGGACATGGTGGCTCACGCCTGTAGTCCCAGTACTCTGGGAGGCCGAGGCGGGTTGATCACTTGAGGCTAGGAGTTCAAGACCAGCCTGGCCAACATGGCGAAACATATGAAAAATGCAACTGAGAAACCAACCAACCAACCAAGCGACAACAAAACAGGTCTACCCTGGAGTCATACCCTAATTTTTTTCTATTTTCCTCCCTTTCTGATCCTTTATCCCACTTTCTTTTTCTTCCTCTTCCTTCTCCTTCTTCTTTGTCAAATAGAGGATTGAGTTATTATCATTGATCCATACAAAGTCCCTCTCTCATTTATTTTCTTTAATTCCCACCCCCCATTTCTATTCCCCGTCTTCCCATGTGCAACCTTCCTAATATGTTTGATATGCATCTTTTTGTTTGTATGTGCTTTTAGAAAATGTTTATTGTTTTGTGTGCAAAAATAAATTAAAAATTTAAAAAAAAAAAAGATTTGGGCAGGGACACAGATCCAAACCATATCAACACCCTAAAGACAGCTCAGGAGGGACACAGGAACAGTGTGGGGTTCTTATCCAAGAGACCATTTGGTTTTCATGCAATAAGCATAGATGATATTTTTGGCATCAAAATTCAGAAGTTTTATTCAAAAGAGCGTCTAAGATGCCCCCTCAAAAACTATTTACTAAAATAATATCATTATTATTGTTTTCTTCTTAAAGGAGATATATTTATTGTAGGAAACTTGGCATATCCAGGTAATCACTAGGATACTGATAATAACATTTTGGTGAATATCCTTCAAGTCTTTCTTCAATGCATAGATCTGTAATGTCTATGTACACATAAATACACTTTATTTTTTATAAAAATAGAATGAAATTTAAATTCTGTTTTATAAAACAGACTTCCCCTCTGATATGGTTTGGCTGTGTCCCCACCCAAATCTCGAATTGCAGCTCTCATAATTCCCATGTCATGGGAGGGACCCAGTGGGATGTAACTCAATTTTGGGGGCGGGTCTTTCTCATGCTTTTCTTGTGATAGTGAATAAATTTCACGAAATATGATGATTTTATAAAGAGGAGTTCCCCTACATATGCTCTCTTGCCTGCCACCATGTAAGACTTGACTTTGCTCCACATTCGCCTTCCACCATAATTGTGAGGCCTCCCAGCCATGTGGAATTGTGAATCAATTAAATCTCTTTCCTTTATAAATTACCCAGTCTCAGGTATGTCTTTATTAGCAGGGTGAGAACAGACTAATATACCCTCCTTAATAACATATGACTATTTGTCTCTAGATGATTAAACAAGCTCCAATTAAACAAATAGTTTTTAATTATTTCAGTATTCTATTGCATGGATATACTGTAATTTATTTAATCCTGTTTTTGTTTGTTTTGTGTTGCTATAAGGTAGTACCCAAGGCTGGGTAATTTATTTAAAAAAAAAAAAGGTTTACTTGACTTACAATTCTGCAGGCTGTTCAAGAAGCATGACATTGGCATTTGCTTGGCTTCTGGTGAGCTCCTCAGGCTGCTTCCACTCATGTGGAAGGGGAAGGGGAGCTAGTGTGCAGAGATCCCATGGTGAGAGAGGAAACAAGAGAAGCAGGAGGTGCCAGGCTCTTTTTAACAACCAATTCTTGTGGGAACTGAGTACTCACTCACCCCCTGACCCCCAGGGAGGACATTCATCTATTCATGAGGATCCACCCACAGGACCCAAACACCTCACATTGTGCTCTGCCTCCAACACTGGGGATCAAATTTCAGCATGAGTTTTGGGCGACAAACATCCAAATGATAGTAAACTCAATATCTTATTGTTACATGTTCAGGCCATTTTCAGTTTTTCTTTTGAGACAGAGTCTTGCTCTGTCACCCAGACTGGAGTGCAGTGGCACGATCTCGGCTCACTGCAGCCTCCACCTCCTGGGTTCAAGTGATTGTCATGCCACAGCCTCCCGAGTAGCTTTTATTACAGGTGTGCGCCACCATGCTGGGCTAATTTTTGTATTTTTAGTAGAGACAGGGTTTCACCATTTTGGCCAGGCTGGTCTTGAACTCCTGACCTTAAGTGATTTGCCTGCCTCAGCCTCCCAAAATGTTGGGATTACAGGCGTAAGCCACCATGCCCGGCCCGTTTTCAGTGTTTCTTTTTCTTTTCTTTTCTTTTTTTTTTGAGACGGAGTTTTGCTCTTGTTGCCCAGGCTGGAGAGCAATGGTGCGATCTCGGCTCACTGCAACCTCCAACGCCCAGGTTCAAGCAATTCTCTTGCCTCAGTCTCCTGAGTAGCTGGGATTACAGGCATGCGCCACCATCCACAGTTGGCTAATTTTGTATCTTTAGTAGAGATGGGGTTTCACAATGTTGGTCAGGTTGGTCTCAAACTCGTGACCTTAGGTGATCCACCTGCCTCGGTCTCCCAAAGTGCTGGGATTACAGGTGTGAACCACCACGCCTGGCCTCATTTTCAGTTTTTCTTAATAAACAATCCCACTTCTGAGATGAACATTTTTCATTAATCCTTTTAACAAATTTTTATTGAAAAAAAAATTTGTGCCAGGCATGTAATAGCCTCATCTCTATGCGAATCCATATGCCTAAATTTCTGCATGACTACGCCTTTCGACAAGTGTGTATTGTGGGAAGGAGGGCATAAACAGGAAGGTGGCATCACTTTAAAATCCACACAGATTTATACAATGTGGCTCTAAGCCTTTCTGAAAGTCTTCTCGGGAGGCAACATTATCAACTAATCTTTTGCAGTCCCTCTTATATTTGCCTACCTCTAGAATGAACCTGAATTTATTAATCCACCTTTATGAAGTGAATGACTGAGAAGAATTTTCTGTGTTCCTAATTGCCTTTGCTCATCAAAGTGCCCCCAAATTGCCCCCACTTGTAGAGTCTCCATGGCCTACTGTCTGCTAAAGTAAAGCAGAATCCCAGTCCTCGTTCCAGACCTGCCAAGTCAGTGCCTGTTTTCATGTGATTCTCATACACATTGGCATGTGAGAAGCACTGAGTTAGACCTTGGTGCTTGGCCCACCCTTGACTGTGGTCCTCCTCTCTGAACAACAGAGGTGAGGAGACCAGTAGTAACAGCTGTGTCAGGAACAGGTCAGCACCCAGGGATCCACACAGACACTTTTGACCATTCCTAAGTCCTGCCTGCACAGGAAGTTGGCCACTAAAGATAGGCTGCCTGTAGGAAAGGACATAAGGACCTTTGACAGCTGTTCAGCAGGGAGAAAAAGGGTGGAACAGGAAAGGGAGGAAAGCAAGTTGCTGGATTCCCCAAACCACAGTTTGTCTAGGTGCTACTTTCTCACTTTTCCTTATTTAGCACATAGCTTTGTCATGAGACATCTTTTTGCTGACCTCTTTTCCGTTTGCATTTTGCCCCATATTAGAATGCTACCATCTAAAACCTCTCCATGAATTAGAAAGTTTAAGTTGTCAGGGACTGAATGTGTCTCTTTTCCAACAGTTTCTGGCAGTTCCCTGCCTTTATGGTGTAGTCATGGTGAAACCTGAGTCATCTGAAGATGGTGGCAGTGCCAGAGAGCAGGAGAGAGGAGCTGCAAACAAGCCAGGAAGAGTTGGGCATCAGTAACTCCTGGGCACCACCGGCCACTGGCCTTCATTCTGACAGGAGAGCCACCCCAACCCTAATTGTGTTCAGACAGATTGCTCCAAGCTTTACAGTTCTACCGAATTCTTTCTGTAGCAAAAATATAAAGGCATCTTCTTAGGTAACTTTTTTTCAGGGTTCCAAGTAGCAACACCTAACGTCTGCAGTGCCAGTTCTCTTCTTCTTTTTGTTCTTCTTTTTTTTTTTTTTAAGGTAAGAAATCATAACATTTTCCTGGAAAGGAAAGCAGTAGACCTCATTTTTTGTTTTAAGGAAAAATAGTTTTTCTGTTTCCATTCATATACATTAAATAACTCCCCAGGAAATACGCCCCGGTTTGGCGCGCGTGTGCGTGCGTGTGTGTGCGTGTGTGTGTGTGTGTGTGCCGTTTCTCTAAAATTCTGACTCATAGTCCGGAGGACAATGATTGACTTTTTTCCACTTCACATAGCTGCTATGAATTTCTCCTCACAAGGATGGGCCTGTTTACTCACCCTGGGCATCGTTGGTAGAGCGCTAGTGTAAACAGCCTGAGGAACCCGGTGGGCAGGGGAAGTGGGCGCGCTCTGTTCTCCGCGGCCAGCCGGGACGCCAGGCCAGGTGGGGCCGCCTGCGTTTAGCAACTGCTTTCTCACCCCCTGGATTTGCGATGTTTGCCACAGCAGCGAGAAGCGCCATTGTAATGGGGATGGGAGGGGTGGAGCCTCCAAGTCCTGTCTCAATTTAGATCTCTCACTCTGCTGTTAGGCGCGCCCATTTCAGATTACTAAACTCGAATTAAGAGGGAAAAAAAATCAGGGAGGAGGTGGCAAGCCACACCCCACGGTGCCCGCGAATTTTCCCGGCAGCGGACTGTAGAGCAGGCAGACGCCGTCGAGATGCAGGGCCCGCCGCTCCTGACCGCCGCCCACCTCCTCTGCGTGTGCACCGCCGCGCTGGCCGTGGCCCCCGGGTAGGAACGTGGGCGCGCGGGGGGCGCGCGGGCGCGCGGGCCTGGGCCGCTCTGCGGCTCTGGGCCAGGGCTTCGGGGAGGTGGCGGCTGCTGTGCCGCAGTGGGTGGGAAACGCCCGCGCGGCTGCAGTCCCTGGCCTGGAGCTTTGACCATATGTAGCTTCAGCGTGGCTCTCCATGGGAGAGTTACTTTCTGCACTCATGAAGTTGTTTAAGCGTCCCCCCGGCCATAATAACTTTCTGAAGAGTCATTTTATTTTTAGTCCACATTGCCTCTGCCTTTTGCTTCTCAACTTTTTGCTCCCAGGTTGCGATTCTTTTCTCAAAGACATAATATATTTTTTCTAGCCAAGATGTCTCAACCTTAGCATTGCCAAAGCGTGGCGGAGGGGACTGATGTATGGGTTCGGGGCAGACATTATAGGAAGAAAACAACAGCGCCCAATAACGGCAAGCCCCATTCATTCCCAAAGGTTTCTGTAGTTGAGCCCCAACCCCTAGTTATAGCAGAGAAAGTGCTGCTTTAGTGACTTCTTTTATGATTCGCTATACCTGGAATTTTCACCAGTTGTAGTTTATTTTCAAATGGTGTATTTCAGTCAATGGTATTGATTAAATAATTTTTTACCCTCGTTGGGCAGCTACTCAAGCATAAAGGTTTGAATAAGAAACAGGCAAAATCCTAGTTAAACAACAACAACAACAAGAAAATAATCACGCTGGTATAAGGTCCTCTGTAAAGGAGAAGCTTAGAGACTTTTGCTTTGCCAGTAACTCCAGTATGCCCCGGTGCAAGCCATTTACATCATGGTTCCTTCTGTGCTGTTCGTGGTTTATAAAATGGAAATAATAACACAGCCCTTCCTCTAGTAGTGATGCATGAATTACTGCTTTAAAATTGATTTATGCGAATTATTGTTATTTCAGTAGCATTTCAATTCAGTTGCTAAATAGAGCAGTGGCCAATGTTAATGGAAACAACTGCAATTGGCACAGTATGGAGTGCCTATCGCACTAGGAAATCTGAGGGTCACAAAGGAAAGCAGATGTGAGGATAAGAAACTTTGTTTTTCCCTTGTTGGGAACTGTTTAGGCCTCGGTTTCTGGTGACAGCCCCAGGGATCATCAGGCCCGGAGGAAATGTGACTATTGGGGTGGAGCTTCTGGAACACTGCCCCTCACAGGTGACTGTGAAGGCGGAGCTGCTCAAGACAGCATCAAACCTCACTGTCTCTGTCCTGGAAGCAGAAGGAGTCTTTGAAAAAGGTAAGATAAACAGCATAAAGTCTTACCCTTCTGCAGTAATAATTGGAATATGTTAATAAGGTCATGTGTTAGGTAGTATAGCAGAGAAACTCCAAATTTGCAGTATCTTACCTAATATACTTTTAATTCTCACTCATGTAAAGTCCTAGATGGTGTTCCTGGATGCTCTTCCAAGTGCAGATTCAGAGACCCAGGTGCCTTCCATTTTGTGGCTCCATTATCATCACATGGCTCCCAAGACTGCAGGGGAAGAGCGTGGAGTTTCTTCATGGGAGAAGGGGAAGAGCATGTGGAAGGTTTTTATGGGATAGGCCTAGAAATAGCTCACATCACTACTGCTCATATTCACAGGCAAAGGAGGCTGGGAAGTGTAGGCTAATGTGTGCCCCAGAAGAGGAAATGGGCTAGTCTCTAACACAAAACCATATTTATTGAGTGCAAAGTATTTTACAGAATAGGCCCGTAGGAAGGAAAGGAAAAGCTACACAATAGTTAAAATCCAGTTTTATGGAATATTTCTTAAGTTTTAAAGTAACAAGAGAAAAAAAGAAAATAGTGTGAAAGTGGGAGCCATTTGTAACAGAACCAAATTTCGTTCTTGTTTCAAGTTTGGGTTCTGACATGGCCCAAGATTAAATTGGGCCAATGAATATCTTCTTTTTCAGTACTAAGGGAAAAATAATTTTGGGAGGAAGAGGTAAATACTTAATACTTAAAACAGTTTTCATTAAAATATACTTTTATTGCATTTTTTTATTTTTTTAGATTATTATAATTATTTTTAGAGACAAGCTCTCACCATGTTGCCCAGGCTGGTCTCAAACTCCTAAGTTGAAGTGATCCACCCACCTTGGCCTCCCAAAGTGCTGGGATTACAGTCATAAGCTACTGCTCCTGGCCGAGACATACATTTTTATAATGTTGAGTTATTTAAAAAGAATCATTTAAGGCACGTAATGAAGGGTGGATGGTATTCATTATATAAGTGTTTATTCTCTACAAGCATAGAGAAATGAACACCATCATGAAATGAAATAAAAGTAAAAGTTTATCTGCATCTGTGGTTCTTTCCCCACCGCAAGTTAACTGGGTAGGTATACTTGGAATAGGAGTCAGGAAGAGATGGTATGTGTAGGGGCAAGTCACTTTTGTCCTTCATGGAAGCAATGTCAGGGAAGTGGGAGGTCTTATTTCCCTGGAGGGGAAGTATAGGTTTGCCTTAAGATCTGAGTTTGAATCCTGGTACTACTTTGCTACTAGTTGTATGATCTTAGGTAGGTTACTTAACTGCTTTGAGCCACAGTTTCCTCATCTATAAAAATGGAAATAATGGAACTGACTTCCCAGGGCAGTTATAAAGTTAAAATCTGTATATAGTACCTCTTAGGCATGCAATAAACAACAATTGCTAATATTATTAGTGTAATAATACTGCAGAGGAGGATGCGGAAAGCCCATTTCCTTTTTACATGGGGGCAGACTTCAACTTTCATTATTGGACCATCATTTCTGAAAATGAATGACTCCTGATCTTGTGATAGTCGCTAAAGAAAATATTGAAATATTAAATCACAGGACATAATACTTAAGGTAGTTCCACATTCATTATTTATTCATTAAGAATTTATGAGTGGGAAGGGGGAGGGTATTAAAAAACCACCTATTGAGTACCACACTTATCACCTGGATGATGAAATAAGGTGTACACTAAAGCCCTATGGCAGGCAATTTACCTATATAACAAACCTGCACATGTATCCCTGAAACTAAAATAAAAGTTAAAAAAAAAAAGAATTTATAATATTGGCTCCACTAGTGTGGCAGTTTTCCTGCAATGCAGAGGTCCAGAATATATATGGATGTTTTTGATAAATATTTGAGCTTTGCTTGGACATTTACATACTCTAATTCTAGAATTTCACCTGTTAGGTCTTTTCTGTGATCTCTGTTATCAGTCTCTCTCTCTTTTTTGCAACAAATAGTACCTGCACCGGGGTGCATGTTGTTGTGGCTTGGTTTTCAGCTTTATTCTTAGATCTTCTTTTGGGAGAAGGGTTCCTTATATGCCCATGGGGAAGTTCAAGTACTCAAGACTGGGTCGGGCAAGGCTGTCCTGGGAGCAGAATGGATCTGTGGAAAGTAAAGAGGGAAAATGCTGCTTCTTTCATGGGCTGTTTTTGAGCCTATTGACATAGAGTTTCATTGAAAATGCCATTGCTAGGAGCACTCTCCTCTTTCAAAGGAGAATGTTACTGTATTATCAGAGGCTGGGAGTTATTGTTCTCAGAGCAGATGCTTCCTGTAATGTGAGGACCTGAGGATCAAGACACTTCTCCCTGCTTGTCTTCACATCCTTTGCTTTATCTGGCTTCTCCAGTTGTAACAATATGTAGATAAACCAGGACTTCTAAATCAGGGGTCTGGATCTTCAAGTATCTGGACGTGGATTCATGTTTTGTTTTTTCTCCATCACATAAACACCAACAAATAAATATCTTTTATTTTTAAGAGACAGGGTCTCACTCTGTTGCCCAGGCCAGAGTGCGGTGGTGAAATCATAGCTCACTGCAACTTGGAATTCTTGGGCTCAAGTGATCCTGCTGTCTCAGCCTCCTGAATAGCTGGGACTACAGGCAAGTGCTAGCATGCTAGGTTTAAATTTTTTTTTTTTTTTGGTAGAGATGGGGTCTTGCTATGTTGCCCAGACTGGTCTTGAACTCCTGGGCTCAAACGATCTTCCTGCCTGAGCCTCCCGAAGTGCTGGGATTACGAGTATGAGCCTGATTGTTTCATTTTCTTATGAGCCACCCCCTGCCCCCGCAACAGAAGGTTGGTTTTAATAAAGATTTATCTTCTAGTAGAGTTGGGTAAGGCAGTGGACTGTTTCTTAGTAGCTTATTTCCAGCAGTTCTGGATTTCTTAGAAATCCTCAGGGTAGGGAGGTGTTTTACCCAAACCACAATAGATTTCTGGCTCAATTTGTATTGGAAATAGTAATAACTAAATTGTTCAAATGGAGAATGTATTTAATAAAGGTGAAAAAGTATGGCATTTCTTCAGGGAAGAGTTCATTTGTTTGTTTGACAGATATGGGGGAGATTTTATTTACATTTCCACTTTTATGGCCAGGAGTGTAGGTTATATTACTGTTATTCATTTAAAAATACATTAATTCTACATTTATTGGGGATTGATTATAGTTTTTTTTTTTTTTTTTGAGACGGAGTCTCGCTCTGTTGCCCAGGCTGGAGTGCAGTGGCGCGATCTTGGCTCACTGCAACCTCCGCCTCCCTGGTTCAAGCAATTCTTCTGCCTCAGCCTCCCGAGTAACTGGGACTACAGGCGTGTGCCACCATGCCTGGCTAATTTTTTGTATTTTTAGTAGAGACGAGATTTCACTATGTTAGCCAGGTTGATCTTGAACCCCTGACCTCGTGACCTGCCCGCCTCGGCCTCCCAAAGTGCTAGGATTATAGGCTTGAGCCACCACCCCTGGCGATTATGGGCTTTTTTTTTGGTGAATAATAGACCTTTAGAAAAAGTATTTCTGCTATACTTTGCAGAGTTCTGGGAAGGTGTATCAATGCCTTTCTAGTAGTGAGATTCAAAAGATTGCTTGTCACTGTTACCACTGTCACTGCCTCTACCACTATCAGCATCATTGCCATCATCTCCATAGTGATTAAAACTATGTTCCTAATCTTATCTTCCTTTGCATAAAGAGTTAGTTAAATAAACATAATTGACAAAACGTAGTAAAAGTTCAGCAGGTAATAATTACCAGAGGAGAGAAGATGGCGCAGCTATTGGCATTTAAAATCAAGTCAGACTATTGAATTGGGTGGAGAGTGAGTCTGTCCCTTTGTCTCTTCCCATATTGTTTTTTTTTTCTCTTTCCTTACTATGAAAGGAGTTCCATGCCAAATCAAGAAAAAAGAAATTAAGGACGTTTTGAGAACTGTCCTCTCATCTGTTAAGGCATATAAAATAATTTAATTTTCGTGATGTCCTTGAAACCGTAATTTCTGTTTTATTTTCCCTTCTCTTGCTACAATTTGACATTTTCATTTGTAAACTTTCAGTAGTTTTCCTGAATAAGAGTCGCTTCAAGTAATAAAGAATATAGCCTTTCTCCCTCATTAATGAATTCATCATCATTAGTTTCATGTAAACTTGATTTAAGAAAAAATGCTAGAGGTTGAATGCGGTGGCTCACAACCGTAATCCCAGAGCTTGGGAGGCTGAGGTGGGAGGATTGCTTGCACCCAGGAGTTTGAGACCAGCCTGCACAACACAGTGAGATTCTATCTCAAAAACAAAAACAAAAGAACCCTCAAAACCAAAATCTCCAAAAACCTAAACTGAAAATGCCTACTGAAATTTTGGGGACTCTGCATGGGCGTCTCCCGGTGACGCCTCTGCCTGCTGGTTTGGGGGCACCATTGTTTAAATGCTGCCAAGCCTACTTCCATCTTCCCATTGAGTTATTGGGGTGGGATGTGCTCTATAAATGTGTCTATAACTCGCTTTTTGTTTTTGCTCTAAAATCCTGGAGAGTTAATGGAGTGTTAACCTTCTTTTTTTAAAGATTTAAAAAAAAATCTGTTTTTTCCTTTGTTGTCTTTCTCACATTGACTATGGTATATTTTATTTTCCATCTTGGCTTGGTAAGGTTGGGAAATTTTTAAAAATTGAGATATTAGCTGAAAAACTTGAAAAATCATCCAGTTTGGTTTGGATGGTTTTCTGGTGGAAACAAATCTCCTGAACATGCATTTCATGCCTCGTAGATAAAAATCAGTCCCATGGTCTTTATGAAAGTAGATTAATTAGTGTAGTGTGTGGGCAGATCTCCCAGAGCAGGTTTTCACAGGCAGCTTTGCCAACATAACTCAGTCTGAACCTGCAGTTATGTTAGAATTATTTTTAAAGGGTGTAGGCTTTTCATTCACACATCGTCTTTGTTCTTGCGCGTGATGTATATTAACAGGTAAGTAGTACCTGACAATAAAGGACCACAGCGTAATCACGATGTGCCTGGGCTCTGGAGCCTGGCTACCTGGGCACAGGTGCTGGCCATTCCACTTAGTGGTTGTGTGGCTGTGGGCAGTCATGATCTCACCAGGCTTCAGTTTCATCATCTGAAAAATAGTGGTTTCTGCCTTATACAATTATATGGATATTGTGAGGATTAAATGAGGTAACATATTCAAGGCACTTAACACAAAGGAATTATTCAAGAAAATGGTAGCTATTGTTACTAAAAGAGAGTAGCAACAGTTTATGTCAAAGGCAATTATTAATCACCTATTGTGATGATCTTGAACCGGGAACTCTATAAAAGACACATCCCTAGGAGGGGATTGGAAGGGATTTAACATATTAAATATCCAGTTTCCTCATAGTGCCAGAGACCATAAGGTTTTCTATTGCTGGGAAGAGAGTGAAGTATTTTTATTTCCTTGATTTTGGGATATTGATACAATGTTGCAGTCATCTTCCACTAAAATCATTTTCACACTTGCTTGCAGTAGATAGACCTGGATCTAATGAAATCTAATTTGAATCGAAAGAACTACAAGATGAAATGCCAGCTCTCCTCTTAATTTACTTTCAGCCTCATAGAGTTTTGGAGCTGGAGGGGACCTCAAAGATAAGCCAATTCAATAGCCTAATATATGGCTGAGGAGACTGAGGTGAGGCATGGGATCTGGGGATTTTCCCAAGGTCAAATCGCTTATTGGTGGCAGAGCTGGAAACAGATTGCAGTTTCCCAAATTTGCAGTCCAGTGCTATTTCCATTATACTCTACGAAACTTTCCTAACATGTGGAGAGCTGAGCTTAAGACCTAAGATATATTTGCAAATGCTGATTCTTCTGATATGGAAGAAAATAAGGCTAACTAAGGAGTTTAAAAATGCTTACTTGCATATTGTGAAAGTTTCTTATTTTAGCTCAAGGTGGAATTGCTGTTTATGCACTAATGGTTCTGTATAAGGGGTGGGGGCTGGGTTAGAACCTTCAGAGACCTTTTAAAAACTAAATTCTGTTGCTGTGTTTCTCAAAGTGCAAATTGTATTTATTAAAAAGGCCGATTCATGGCCTCCCGCAAGACGTGGGTAAGAATCAAGAATCTCGGCTGGGTGTGGTGGCTCACGCCTATAATCCCAGCACTTTGGGAAGCCAAGGTAGGTGGATCACTTGAGGCCAGAAGTTCGAGACCAGCCTGGCCAACATGGTGAAACCCCGTCTCTACCAAAAACACAAAAATTAGCCAGGCATGGTGGTGGGCGCCTATAGTCCCAGGTCCTCAGGAGGCTGAGGCAGGAGAATTGCTTGAACCCAGGAGGCAGAGGCTGCAGTGAGCCAAGATCGTACCAGTGCACTCCAGCCTGGGTGACAGAGCAAGACTCCATCTCAAAAAAAAAAAAAAAAAAAAAAAAATCTAACCTTTATGTTCCACCATCCACCGTCACCACAGGTGATTCTTAGTCACTTAGAATGGGAACAACTGCCCTTTCGTGTCTCACAAATTGTACTCGACCAAATATTGGAAAGCTCGAGGGTGAGTATCATGCCCCTGCAAGCCTGCGATGATTCATGGCAGCGGAGGGAAGGCTCCTCGTGGACTTTCGTGTTTGCTTTTAAGCAGCCCTCAACCCTAAGCGCTGATGTTCGTTTTCAGCTGCAGAGAAACATGACTTGGGGTTTGATTATGAATCAACGATTGGGTGAAGTGAAAAGTGAACACACTGATTCTTTAAACTCCAAGTTAAACATGTGCTGCTCCTCTTCTAGCACTGAATGAGTCACTGTCCAAGTGACTCACTGAAGGATTGTGGTGGAAATAGAAAACAGATCCCATAAGAATTTGGGCTGGGTTACTGTTGATCCTTTATGTCCTGTGAAGAGGGCTTTCTAATGCTGAAACTAGTTGTTTCCCCACAGACATTTCTTCTCATTAAATGTATTATTTATTGATTATTTGCTGTATGTGAAACATGAATGAATGGGGAGTGGGGAATAAGAGAAAGGAAGGCACTGGAGGAGATTCAGAGGTCCCAGAAGGATAATGTAATATTAAAAGTGCAGAAGGCTGGAGGAGTTTTCATTTTTTGTATAAAAAATACAGTGTGGTTTGTAAATAGTGCTTCTTGTATGTGAGCCTGTGCCTGGTACTATTACCTTTTACTTCCAGAGCTATACGGATGTCCATTCATAAATGTCCCACCTCTGCTGACATATTTGGCATTTGGAGGGAACAGTTACTTCACGTACTAGAGACGGGAAGGGTGTGTCGGAAGAAAGAGCTGCTGGCTGGGTGTGGCAGTTATGAAAAGGAGATAGGGGTTTGTGTATATATTTTCTGAAAAGATGTTTCATTCTGCTTTGGATATGAGTTTGGGGAGACATCCAGGTGGAGAGGTCCAGCAGATAGTTTTGAAATTGCAGCCGGGGAGACAGATTTAGGCATTATTTTCATAGAGGCAGACAATATTTTGAAATCCTGGAAATACATAAGATGCACAAGAGAGACAGAGCTCATGGAAAGAACAAGACTTTTGGGAGAAGCTTGGAAAGAGGTAAATAAGTTAATGAAGGGGAGAAGACCAGACACAGTGGCTCATGCCTGTAATCCCAGCAACTTGGGAGGCTGAGGTGAGCAGATCGCTTGAGCTCAAGAGTTTGAGATCAGCTTGGACAACATATTGGAACCTCATCTCTACTAAAAATAAAAAAAAATTAGCTGGACGTGGTGGCATGTGCTTGTAGTCCCAGCTACTCAGGAGGCTGAGGCAAGAGGATTTCTTGGGCTACAGTTATAGTGCCGCTGTACTCTAGCCTGGGTAACAAAGCATGGCCCTGTCTCAAGAAAAAAGAAAAGAAAAGAAAAGAAAAGAACGGAATAGAATAGACAACGAGCAATCCGAGAAGGGTAGATTGAAAATGTCTCAGAAGCCAAGGGAAGAAGAAGTTCCAAGAAGGAAGGTTTAATAGTATCAATTCTCTCAGGTCAGAGAAGAGGAGGACAGAGGAAAGAACATTGGTGACCCTTAAGTAAATGGCTTTAAGTTGAATGTTGGGAGCAAAAGCAAATTTGAGGGAATAAATGGATGGTGAAAAATATAATCAAAATTTATTCTTTCCAGAAGTTTGGTGGTTGAAAGGAGAGATGTGGGTGGTCTCTCAAAAGGCACATTAGAAAGGTGAAAGTGGTTAGGGCAAAGGAGAGGGTGGATAGTTCCTGGGTTAGAAGTGGTGAGATCAGTATTAGGGGCAGAGGCAAGTGGATTATCCTGAAAAAACCCTCATACTTTCTTCTTTGAAGAAAGAAAGAAATAGAAGAGAATCAGTAAGGAAAGATATATTTTGGGGTATGAAATTGAGATGAAGAATAAAATTGAAATACAGTTTTAGGAAAACTTATCTACCGACTTGTAAATTGCACAGATCTGGCCACCAATTTATAGGAAATGGGGATAAAAGTTAAAAGTAGTGGCAGACCAGAAAGAGAAACACAGGATTGGAGATCTTCCCTGGTGGTACCCTAAACTGGGTCATCGCTGGATTGTAGGAAATTGGAATACAGGGGCAGGAAGTCATATTTGTATCTGGGGGAGCTAACACAGGGAGGAGAGAGAAGAGGAAAGGGCTGTTTATGATGAAGATATGCCTCAGTTGAAGCTCGAGAGGACTGGGTGGAGTTACTTTATTACTGCCATGGTTGTCAGTGAATTTGTAATGCATCATCTCTTGGTGTGTGTCAAGATGACCAGCATACGAAAGGTGCAATGATAAAACTTGGCGAGGAGGATTAAAGTGGATCTTGGTCTTGCTCTGTCTCTTCCACTCGTCACTTACCTCGGAGAATTCTATGAGGTGACTTTCTTCCGTTGCAAGGCTCAGGGTGAAATTGGTCAAAGATTTGGTGGAAGGGGTAGCAGTAGGTAGGTAGATGATAGGTCTATGGGTTGTTAGTTCTGAAGAAACGATTCATAAATTAAAATCCAAAAACCAGACTGGTAAAGAGCTTGGAAATAAATGAAGAGGAAAATTTTTAAAGAACACCTAGTAGCTCCCTTTTGGCAGGGCTATGTTAGGAATTTACATTTATGAAAATATAGCTGGCAGAAATGATTTAGTATTACAAACTTAAGTTTCACTGCAATATATGTTAAAGCTCCTCGGGAATATAGATAAGACGGGGAATTTATTATTCTGAGCAATTCAAATTTATTCAGCACCAAATTGCGTATGGCATAATGCTGGGTGACATAAATATTTGGTGACCACATGAGGTTCCTGTGCCTGTGCTCTTCGCAGGGAAGCAGAGTAGGCTTCATTTGATGTGTCAGCCCAAGTTGATTGTAGAGGCTGGTTTGGGTGCCGTGTTGACAGTTTCAAAGTCAAGCCTGGGTTTACTGGACTAGAGAACTGGATGAATTGGCTGTGTCTGCCATGGACATGGGAGTTGGGGAGTGTGGTATGAATGCTGCGAAGGATTCTGTAGCCCATCCATAAACTTTATTTATGGATCAGTTGAAGAGGAATGGTCTAAGAGGAATGGTTACCTACATAGCTACATAGGGGCTTGAGGTAGTAACAACATGGATAAGAGAGAAAAGATGAAAGAGTGGGTGTATCCAAATAGTAAATGAGAGTGCAGTAAGCTACAGAGGAGGAACAAGGAGGGAAGGAATATGAGGTTATGTTTGCACTATTGTTTTGGAAGGAATAGCTGGGTCTGTCCTGCACTGTTTGGGAGGCACAGTGGGTTAGAATGGGTGCTCGGGAACCACACTGAAATTGAACCCTAGCATCACCTAATAATAGTACCACCTCATAGCATTGTTGAGAGGATTAAATGAGATAATACTTAAGAGCTGTGTCATCCAATATGGTAGCTACTAACCACATGTGGTTTTTGAGCACTTGAAATTTGGCTCATACAAATTGAGATGTGCCATGAATATAAAATACACAATGGATTTTGAATACTTAGTTCCAACAAATGCAATAAAACTCATGATTTTAAAATAATGATTTCATGTTCAATGTTAATATTTTGGACATATTGAGTTAAATAAAATATGTTATTAAAATTAAATTCTCCCAATTTTTTCTTTTTTTGGCACATAAAAGGCACCTAATTTAATAAATATTAGTTATTATTTTCTCTTTTATTATGCAGTTAAGAACTTTGATTTAAAATTATTATCTTTATATATATATATATGTGTATATATATATATTTTATTATACTTTAAGTCCTAGGGTACATGTGCACAGCATGCAGGTTTGTTACATATGTATACATGTGCCATGTTAATGTGCTGCACCCATTAACTCGTCATTTACATTAGGTATATCTCCTAATGCTATCCCTCCCCCCTCCCCCCACCCCACAACAGGCCTTAGTGTGTGATGTTCCCCTTCCTGTGTCCAAGTGTTCATATTGTTCAATTCCCACCTATGAGTGAGAACATGTGGTGTTTGGTTTTTTGTCCTTGCCATAGTTTGCTGAGAATGATGGTTTCCAGCTTCATCCATGTCCCTACAAAGGACATGAACTCATCCTTTTTTATGGCTGCATAGTATTCCATGGTGTATATGTGCCACATTTTCTTAATCCAATCTATCATTGTTGGACATTTGGATTGGTTCCAAGTCTTTGCTTTTGTGAATGGTGCCGCAATAAACATACGTGTGCATGTGTCTTTATAGCAGCATGATTTATAATCCTTTGGGTATATACCCAGTAATGGGATGGCTGGGTCAAATAGTATTTCTAGTTCTAGATCCCTGAGGAATCACCACACTGACTTCCACAATGGTTGAACTAGTTTACAGTCCCACCAACAGTGTAAAAGTGTTCCTATTTCTCCACATCCTCTCCAGCACCTGTTGTTTCCTGATGTTTTAATGATGGCCATTCTAACTGGTGTGAGATGGTATCTCATTGTGGTTTTGATTTGCATTTCTCTGATGGCCAGTGATGATGAGCATTTTTTCATGTGTCTGTTGGCTGCACAAATGTCTTCTTTTGAGAAGTGTGTGTTCATATCCTTTGCCCACTTATTGATGGGGTTGTTTGGTTTTTTCTTGTAAACTTGTTTGAGTTCATTGTAGATTCCGGATATTAGCCCTTTGTCAGATGAGTAGGTTACAAAAATGTTCTCCCATTCTGTAGGCTGCCTGTTCACTCTGATGGTAGTTCCCTTGGCTGTGCAGAAGCTCTTTAGTTTAATTAGATCCCATTTGTCAATTTTGGCTTTTGTTGCCATTGCTTTTGGTGTTTTAGACATGAAGTCCTTGCCCATGCCTATGTCCTGAATGGTATTGCCTGGGTTTTCTTCTAGGGTTTTTATGGTTTTAGGTCTAACATTTAAGTGTTTAACCCATCTTGAATTAATTTTTGTATAAGGTGTAAGGAAGGGATCCAGTTTCAGCTTTCTACATATGGCTAGCCAGTTTTCCCAGCACCATTTATTAAATAGGGAATCCTTTCCCCATTTCTTGTTTTTCTCAGGTTTGTCAAAGATCAGATAGTTGTAGATGTGTGGCATTATTTCTGAGGGCTCTATTCTGTTCCATTGGTCTATATCTCTGTTTTGGTACCAGTACCATGCTGTTTTGGTTACTGTAGCCTTGTAGTATAGTTTAAAGTCAGGTAGCATGATGCCTCCAGCTTTGTTCTTTTGGCTTAGGATTGACTTGGCAATGTGAGTTGTTTTTTTGGTTCCATATGAACTTTAAAGTGGTTTTTTCCAATTCTGTGAAGTCATTGGTAGCTTGATGGGGATGGCATTGAATCTATAAATTACCTTGGGCAGTATGGCGATTTTCCTGATACCAAAGCCTGGCAGAGACACAACAAAAAAGAGAATTTTAGACCAATATCCCTGATGAACATCGATGCAAAAATCTTCAATAAAATACTGGCAAACCGAATCCAGCAGCACATCAAAAAGCTTATCCACCATGATCAAGTGGGCTTCATCCCTGGGATGCAAGGCTGGTTCAACATATGCAAATCAATAAACGTAATCCAGCATATAAACAGGACCAAAGACAAAAACCACATGATTATCTCAATAGATGCAGAAAAGGCCTTTGACAAAATTCAACAGTGCTTCATGCTAAAAACTCTCAATAAATTGGGTATTGATGGGATGTATGTCAAAATAATAAGAGCTATCTATGACAAACCCACAGCCAGTAACATACTGAATGGGCAAAAACTGGAAGCATTCCCTTTGAAAACTGGCACAAGACAGGGATGCCCTCTCTCACCACTCCTATTCAACATAGTGTTGGAAGTTCTGGCTAGGGCAATCAGGCAGGAGAAAGAAATAAAGGGTATTCAATTAGGAAAAGAGGGAGTCAAATTGTCCCTGTTTGCAGATGGCATGATTGTATATCTAGAAAACCCCATCGTCTCAGCCCGAAATCTCCTCAAGCTGATAAGCAACTTCAGCAAAGTCTCAGGATACAAAATCAGTGTGCAAAAATCACAAGCATTCTTATACACCAATAACAGACAAACAGAGAACCAAATCATGAGTGAACTCCCATTCACAGTTGCTTCAAAGAGAATAAAATACCTAGGAATCCAACTTACAAGGGATGTGAAGGACCTCTTCAAGGAGAACTACAAACCACTGCTCAATGAAATAAAAGAGGATACAAACAAATGGAAGAACATTCCATGCTCGTGGGTAGGAAGAATCAATATCGTGAAAATGGCCATACTGCCCAATTTTTTTCTATTTTCTTTTTTAGTGCACATCTTTAAAACATTTATCACAATGCTTAGTACATAGAAAACGCCGAGGGAATGTTAACTATGTTGTACCTGGTGTTTCCTGGTATCAGATATTAATACTGATGCCTGACCACAAGCCTGTGGCATGAGTCCACGTCTCCCTGCTGATGACTCATTTTGGCTTAGGTGGATCTTCAACCTTATTCCTTATCCCTTGAAGAAGAAGAAAATCTCCCTAAAAAGAGCCACAGGAGTTGGCAAAATTTCTGTAAAGGGCCAGATGCTAAGCGTGTGGGTTTTGCCAACCTTCAGGTCTTTATTGCAGCTGCTCGACTCTGCCTTTATAGCTCGGAAGCAGGTGTAGACAGACGGTTCGTAAACAATGAGCATGGTTGTGTACCAACAGAACTTCATTTATGGATGCTGAAGTTTTGAGTTCATATAATTTTTACTTACCATGAAATATTATTCTTCTTTTGATATTCCCCCCAGCTATTTAGAAATGCAAACCCATTCTTAGTTCATGAACTATACAAAAAACAGGCGTGGGCCAGACTGGATCTGTAGGCTGTGGATTGCCGACCCTGCCGTTAAAAATGCCCTGTACATTTAGCAGCCAAGAACCTTGCTTGACTCTGGGTTTTTCATTTGTACTTAACCTAACATTTACTTTATAGTGTACCATTTTATTTATTTTACTTTTAGTAGGTTTGTGTTTGACCTGCTTTTTTTTTTTTGCTTAGCAGTCTAAATGGAACAAAACTTTAGAAACTCAAATTTATTAAGATATTTGTAAGCAAAGGGAAATAAGAGAGAAAAATATAAAAGAAGTATGTGAGGGACCAAAGGAGATTTTTTGTTTGGTTTTGTTTTGCTCAGAATACTTGTGTTTTCTGTGTAGACTGAATTTACCCAATAGTTTTTTTGCCTTAAAGTGACATTCAACTGTGAAGCAGAAACATTGTATTTTTCAAATTGTACTTTAAGTTTTTAAAATATTTTATTTTTATAGATTTGGGGGCACATGTGCAGTTTTCTTACATGGATATTTTGGGTAGTGGTGGAGTCTGGGCTTTTAGTATAAACATCAGCCAAATAGTGTATGTTGTATCCCTTAAGTCATTTCTTATCCCTCACCTCCCTGCCATATGAATCTCCAATGTCTACTATTTCACTCTCTAAAAAATATTGTATTTTATACAAAAATTAGCCAGGTATGGTGGCACATGCCTCTAATCCCAGCTACTAGGGGGGCTGAGGCAGGAGGATTGCTTGAACCTGGGAAGTGGAGGTTGTAGTGAGCCGAGATCATGCCACTGCACTCCAGCCTGGGCAACAAAGCGAGACTCTGTCTCAAAAAAAAATTGTATTTTAAAGTTTTGTTTTCCATGAATTTGTGGGGGAAAACCCTTATTTCTCACCTTGTTTATCTGTAGATCAAAGAAACTGCTGAAGAATGAGGAAAAAAATTTAGTAAATTGATAAAGAGATCAAAATTTTCAGCTAAAAAAGTGATAATAAATTTATTATTGCATAAGACTGAGTAGCAAAAGGTTGCCAAAAATAATTAAGCAGCAAACATTAAGTCAGGCGTATATATATATCTAGTGGAAAATCCATTTTTTTCATAGAGAGTATTTCTGTACCTAGTTGGATTTCCAATTACACACTACTCCTTCCCTTCAATGATTTTCCAAAGTTATTTGGTGAGGACAGATGTCAGAAGAGGCAGCATATAATGGTATTACAGAGTATGTTTAAAAAGTTAAGGAAAGGTTAGTTTTTGTGTATGCTTATTACACAATTTAAAAATAGCTTTGACTCTATTTGTAAATCAAACGACCAGTTCTCAGGCTGTGCCAAATGCGAAGCCTTCAAACAAGGTTTCTTCTGAGTTGCTTAAGCAGCACTGGGAAGGAGAAAGCATCTGAAAGGGTTTTAAGATTGATTGTCTCTGGTTATACACAGAAATGATTGGAGTTTTATAAAGTTATCTATAAAAACACTAAGAAGAACCTTACATAACAGAGTGTGTCTTCGGTTAGTGATTTAAAAGAGTGCCATACTGGGTTTCAAGAGGCGGTGACCATTTCCCGTGTCTGAATGGAGCCTCGCCAAAAGGGAGAAAAATGTTCACAACAATTTGCAAATACTATCTATTTAATTCTCAACCTAGCAACAGCAGAGAAAGAGATTATTATTCCTCTCTCATCTACGCTGCCCCCACTCTCCTCCCCGCTGCCCCCGATTTTATGTTTTGGTTGTGTAAATTATTGCTAAATCAATAGAACTTTCAAATAAGTCCTATGCTAGGACTTCATAAGTGCCTAGGAAATTCCAAGTTGTATTTATAAATTTAAAGGGAAGATCAGCAGAAAAAAATGTCAAGTACTTAAAATCGACTTTTTATTAAGGACACATGAGACCAGTGAGTAGGCCTTAGATTGGATGTGTCCACATATTCTCTGAGTCGCTCCCTGGATCCAGCAAGAAATAGGGGTGGGTGGGACATCTCTGTCCCTACACGGTAGCGTTTGGGAAGAGTCTTTGTATTTTGTGTTTTTATTTTTTTTTTAATAGAAATGAGGTCACACCATGTTGCCCAGGCTGGTCTTGAACTCCTTGCCTCAGGGGATCCTTCTGCCTCAGCCCTACCAAAGTGCTGGTATTATAGGCGTGAGCTGCCACGCCTCGCCTGGGTAGGACTTCTGTTTCTAGCTCTGTATCTTTCTTGCATCTGTGATCAGATAAGGTCATGTGTCTGAGCAGTAGGACTCAGGCATGCAGTTGAACTGCTCGTCCAACTTCTCTCTAGTGAGAGAATTCCTCAAAGATTTGACTTGATTCAGAGCTGCATTAAAAACAAAAGACAAAACAAAAAACACTTCTACTATGAAATGAGATTTCCTGCACTTCAAATCTGTTTAGCTTGTTTTGAAGTGCCAGAATGCTTGGCCTCCAATTAGTCAATCTCCGAGAGCCTCATTTGGATTGTAGACTCCCAACTGTTTTTTGACTTTCTCCTTGCTGATGTCATTGGATAAAAATAAATTACCACCCCTCCCCCGTCGTTCTTCGTCCTTGTAAATTTGCTGCCGGTGGGTGGTAGCTGGTATCAGACCAGGGCAGGAAGGAAGCACATTGCTTCCTCCAGTTATGGAGCTAGCATAATAGTCAACCCCTGATGATTTATCTTAATACAATGAAAAATGAGTAACTCTCAATAATGGAGGGTGCTGGTTTGTTGGGGCAAAGCTCACTGCAGTTTGTTTCTATTTTATTCCAATGTGGGACATTGTGGTAGATGCTGTGTTTTAGCGCCCAGATCGCTCTTGAGGGATGAAGGACCTTTCCCCGAAAGCTGCTAGGAGTGTTGTGCCCAACTGCCTTCAGAGCCAGTTGTCTCTGATGATTGTATCAGCTAGAGAACTGCCTTGCCCATGGTGGCCTCCCTCCTGGGGATGGCCTGTATTATGTGACTGATTGACGTGGGGTACGAAGGTCCAGCCCTTTCACACCAGTTCAGGACAACTCTCACTGGCCATGACTGCTTCTGAGCTGCCCTGGTGGATGCCTCTTTGGAGCCTGCATTGCAGCCCCACTGCTCTCTCCCCTAGTCCAGTTTCCCCCTTTCCCTTCTGCAGGTGCTGATCCACCAAATACTCCTTAGTAAACCTCCCGCATTGTAATTACCGTCTCAGAGTTGGCTACCGTTTAACTTTCCTTTGAAGAGGAATGTTTCAGATCTTGGAATCAACTTTAAACATGTCGAAACTGTGTAGTGTGAAGAATTGACATGAGTTGGGAAAGTTTTTAGTTTTTAAATCCTTTTCAGAGTTCTTGTATGACACAAATTATTTTAGAGTTAGCTCCGCTACTGCAGTGCTTAGAGTATAACTCTAAGTTTCTTCTAAGAGAAACTTCATGGAAGAAGAATCCACAGGTTCTGGTGAGTGATAAACTTAGAGTTGAGGAGAGAAAAGAGTTCAACATAATTGAGATTTTGAACATCCGTGATTGAGGAAGTGGTGATAGCAACATATACAAACAGTTATACAGGCAGTGGAACTTTTACTATAATCAAAGATATGTATCATAAAAACAATGGTGAGGCACAAGGCCGGGTCCGGTGGCTCACGCCTGTAATCCCAGCACTTTGGGAGGCTGAGGCGGGCAGATCACTTGAGGTCAGGAGTTTGAGACCAGCCTGGCCAACATGGCAAAACCCTGTCTCTACTAAAAACACAAAAAATTAGCCAGCTGTGATGGTGCTTGCCTGTAGTCCCAGCTACATGGGAGGCTGAGGCATGAGAATCTCTTGAACTTGGGAGGCGGAGGTTGCAGTGAGCTGAGATCGTGCCACTGCACTCCAGCCTGGACGACAGAGCAAGACTCTGTCTCAAAAACAAACAAGAAACCAGTGATGAGGCAC
Organism: Hylobates moloch; assembly: GCF_009828535.3. Taxonomy (NCBI): domain Eukaryota; kingdom Metazoa; phylum Chordata; class Mammalia; order Primates; family Hylobatidae; genus Hylobates; species Hylobates moloch. The sequence goes on along the minus strand of NW_026652277.1, from coordinate 90,154,907 downwards.
AGTGACTCACATCTGTAATCCTAGGGCCTTGGGAAGTCAAGGTGGGAGGATCACTTGAGCCTAGGAGTTTGAGAGCAGCCTGGGCAACATAATGAGCCCCCATTTCTACAAAAAAGTAAAAAAAAAATTAGACAGGCATGGTGGCCTGTGCTTGTAGTTCTAGTTACTGGGGAGGCTGAGGCAGGAGGATCGCTTGAGTCCAGGAGTTTGGGGTAGCAGTGAGCTATGATTGCACCACTATACTCCAGCCTGGGTGACAGAGTGAGACCCTGTCTCCAAAAAAAAAAAAAAAAAAGGTATGTATAATAAAACCAGCAGTACAACTGATTCTTTTTTAACTTTTTAATTGTTGTGGATACATAGAAGGTGTATATATTTACAGGGTACATGAGATACTTTGAAACAGGCATCCAATGTCAACAACCATATCATAGTAACTGGGGTATCCATTCCCTCAAGCATTTGTCCTTTGACAAACAATCCAGTTATACTATTTTAGTTACTTAAAAATGTGCAATTAAATTGTTATTGACTACAGTCCCCCTGTTGTGCTATCAAATACTAGGTCTTATTCATTTTTCTAACTACTTTTTGTGCCCATTAATCATCCTCACTTGCTCCCTAACCCCTCACTACTCTCCCCAGCCTCTGGTAACCATCCTTCTACTCTCTATCTCCGTTAGTTCAATTGTTTTAACTTTTAGCTACCACAAATAAGTGAGAACATGCAAAGTTTGTCTTTCTGTGTTTGGCTTATTTCACTTAACATAATGACCTTCAGTTCCATCCATGTTGTTGCAAATGACAGGATCTCATTCATTTTTATGGCTGAGTAGTACTTCATTGTGTACATGTACCGCATTTTCTTTATCCATTCATTTGTCGATGGACACTTAGGTTGCTTCCAAATCTTAGCTATTATGAACAGTGGTGTAACAAACATGGGAGTGCAGATAGCTGTTTGATATACTGATTTCCTTTCTTTTGGGTATATACTCAGCAGTGGGATTGCTGGATTGTATGGTAGCTCTATTTTTAGTTTTATGAGGAATCTCCAAACTGTTCTCCATAGTGGTTGTGCTAATTTTCATTTCCATCAACAGTGTATGAGGGTTCCCTTTCCTCCACATCCTCACCAGCATTTGTTACTGCCTGTCTTTTGGATAAAAGCCATTTTAACCGGGGCGAGATGATATCTCATTGTAGTTTTGATTTGCATTTCTCTAATGATCAATGGTGTTGAGAGGGCCTTTTCATATACCTGTTTGCCATTTGTATGCCTTCTTTTGAGAAATGTCTATTCAGATCTTTTTCCCATTTTTAATTGGATTATTAGATTTTTTCCTGTAGAGTTATTTGAGCTCCTTATGTATTTTGGTTATTAATCCCTTGTCAGATGAGTAGTTACAAAGATTTTCTCTCATTCTGAGTTGTATCTTCATTTTGTTGATTGTTTCCTTTGTTGTACAGAAGCTTTTTAACTTGACGTGATCCCATTTGTCGATTTTTGCTTTGGTTGCCTGTGCTTGTGGGGTATTGCTCAAAAAATCTTTGCCCAGTTCAGTGTCCTGGAGAGTTCCTCCAAAGTTTTCTTTTAGTAGTTTCACAGTTTTAGGTTTTAGGTTTAAGTCTTTAATCCATTTTGATTTGATTTTAGTGTATGGTGAGAGATAGGGTCTAGTTTCATTCTTCTGCATATGGACATCCAGTTTTCCTGGCACCATTTATTGAAGAGACTATCTTTTCCTCAATATATGTTCTTGGCACCTTTGGCAAAAATGAGTTCACTGTAGGTGTATGGATTTGTTTCCGGGTTCTCTATTGTGTTCCATTGGTCGTGTGTCTGTTTTTATGCCAGTATCATGCTGTTTTGGTTACTATAGCTCCGTAGTATAATTTGAAGTCAGGTAATGTGATTCCTCCTTTTTTTTTTTTTTTCTTTCTTGGTATAGGTTTGGCTATTCTATGTCTTTTGTGGTTCCATAAAAATTTTAGGATTGTTTTTTCTATTTCTGTGAAGAATGCCATTGGTATTTTGATAGAGATCACATTAAATCTGTAGATTGCTTTAGGCAGCATGGACATTTTAACAATATTGATAATTTCAATCCATGAACATGGAATCTCTTTTCATTTTTTTGGTGTCATCTTCAATTTTTTTCATCAGTGTTTTATACTTTTCATTGTACAGATTTTTCACTTCTTTGATTAAGTTAATGCCTGGGTATTTAACTTTATTTGCTGCTATTGGAAATGGGATTACTTTCTTGATTTCTTTTTCAGATTGTTCATTGCTGGCATATAGAAATTCTACTGATTCTTTTTTTTTTTTTTTTTGAGATGGAGTCTCGCTCTGTCACCCAGGCTGGAGTGCAGTGGCTCAATCTTGGCTCACTGCAAGCTCTGCCTCCTGGGTTCAGGCCATTCTCCTGCCTCAGCCTCCCAAGTAGCTGGGACTACAGGCGCCTGCAACCACGCCTGGCTAATTTTTTGTATTTTTAGTAGAGACGGGGTTTCACTGTGTTAACCAGGACGGTCTTGATCTCCTGACCTTGTGATCCACCTGCCTCGGCCTCCCAAAGTGCTGGGATTACAGGCGTCAGCCACGGCACCCGGCTTCTACTGATTCTTGTATGTTGATTTTGTATCCTGCAACTAGACTGAGTTTGTCGGTTCTAATCATGTTTTGGTGGCATCTTTAGGTTTTTACAAATGTAAGATCATATTGGCCGGGCGTGGTGACTCATGCTTGTAATCCCAGCACTTTGGGAGGTGGAGGAGGGCCAGATCACTTGAGCCCGGGAGTCTGAGACCAGCCTGGGCAACATAGGGAGACCCTGTGTCTATTTATCTTTAAAAAATAAATTAATTAAAAATATTATATCATCTGTGAACAAGAATAATTTGACTTCTTCCTTTCCAGTTTGCCTGCCTTTCATTTCTTTCTCTTGTCTGATTGCTCTAGCTAGGACTTCCAGTACTGTGTTGAGTAACAGTGGTGAAAGTGGGCATTCTTGTCGTCTTCCTGATCTTAGAGGAAAGGCTTTCAGTTTTTCCCTATTTAGTATGATACTAACTGTGGGTCTGTCATATATGGCTTTTTTATGTTGAGGTTTGTTCCTTCTATATGCAGTTTTTTGAGGGTTTTTATCATGAAGAGGTGCTGAATTTTATCAAATTTTTTTAAGTATCAGTTGAAACGATCATATAGATTTTGCCCTTCATTCTGTTGATATGTTGTATCACATTGATTGATGTGCATACAACTATTTTTTTTTTTTTTTTTATACTCAGAGTCAGTGCAGAGCAGTGGTTTAGAGCTCAGACCCATGAGTCAAGTGGCCAGGGTCAGAAGCTTGGCCCCACTACTTTTTGTCTGTGTGACCCTGGGCAAGTCATTTCACATCTCTGTGTCTCAGTGTTCTCATTTGTAAAATAAGGGTAATAATACTTAATAGTATTGTTGTGAGCTTTAAACTCGTTAATGTATGTAATGCTTTAGAACACTCTGTAAGTGGTATATACTATTATTATTATTTTATTCATATAACTAAAAAATTACATTCTGTCTGATCTGTTGGTTGTTTCATTGTTGCTAAACACAAATTTAAGTCTTCTATCCCCGCGACCAGTTCTGTCCAATACAAGTATATGTCAACTACATAAGTTATTGGAAATTTTCTAGTAGCCGCACTAAAAAAGAAAGAGAAACAGGCGAAATTAATTGTAATAATATATTTTATTTAACCCAATAATTTACAAGTATTATTAGTTCAACATTTAATCACTATAAAATTACTGACATGACATTTTACATTTTTTTTGGTTGTGTCAGAAATATGGGGTGTATTTTACACTCGCTGCTTATTTCAGTGGCTCAATAGCCACACGTATTTAGAGGCTCCTGTATGTGACTGAGCAGCTTTAAAGAGTTGCTAGTTAATCTTGCTCATTTCTGAAGTGTTCCAGTCAACTGTTGCTGTGAAACAAGCTGCCCCCAGATTTAGTAGATTAAAACAACAATGGTTTATTATTTCTCACAGTTCTCATTTAGCTTATACATGCTAGATTGATGATTATTGCCATTATTTTTGTGATAGTTGTGAAATTTTTGAATTCCACGATTCCTTCTACATTTATTAGTTGGAATTCTGTGGTAAGGAATAACTCTTTCTTCTCTTTCACTCAGTCATGTATTTAATTGTACATCAGCATGAACTCATAGATTCTTGTTGTATTCAGTAGGTTGTAATCCATTATTTATTTTAATATTCAAGTGATCTGACCGTAATATTTTAAATTAAGAAAACACCCTCTCCACACATGCTCAGGTACCTGATAAGATCAGAACAAATTCTGCTACATGGATGGTATTCTCAGTTCCATCCCCCAACACCCGCGTATTGCAATGTTTAAATGTTTCAGCCCAAATATTTCACAGGGTCTGCTTGCAGAGCCCATGCTTCTCTTCAACAAATATTTTTACAGGACAAAATTTGTCCAGTAAATTGTCTCTATTTATGGTTCCTTTGAAGGTTTTACCAAGTTTGCTTGCTGAAATATCCTAAGGCTTTTCAATTTCACTTCAATTCAGTATAGAATATAAGTCTTTCCCATTAAAAGTAAGCTTAATGAACAGAAGTTTCTTCCTACAAGGTAAGATACTCCCAAAGTACAACTGGTGTATATTCAAAGATATGAAATCAGTATGTTGAAGAGATAGCTGTACCCTCTCATCCACTGCAGCATTATTCCCAATATCTAAGATATGGAATTGATGTCAGTGTCCATCAATGGATAAATGGATAAAGAAAGTGTGGTATATATACATAATGGAACACTATTCAGCCTTATAAAAGAAGGAGGTCCTGTCATTTTCAGTGACATGGATGAACCTGGAGGACATTATGTTAAGTGAAATAAGCCAAGCACAGAAAAACAAATATTGCATGATCTCACTTATATGTGGAGGGTAAAAAAGATGAGCTCATAGAAACAAAGGGTAAAATGGCAGTTACCAGAAGGTGAAAGGAATGGGGAGATGTTGGTCAATAGACACAAAGTTTCAGTTATATGGAAGGAGTAATTTCAAGAGATCTAGTGTACAGCATGGTGACTATGGTTAATATCAACATATTGTATACTTAAAAATTGCTGAGAGTAGATTTTAATTGTTCCTTTCCACAAGTAGTTATGTGAGGTAAGGCACATGTTAAATAGTGTGGTTTAGCCATTCCATAAGGTATACCTCATTCCATAAGGTATACATCTATCATCTATATGTGGTATATCGTAAATATATTCAATTATTACTTGTCAATTAAAAAAAGAATAAGACATTTTCAAAATTAATTTATGTGCACATTAAACCCATCCTAGAATAATATTTTGCTAACCAAAAAAAGATCCAGGACAAATGCTAAATCGGGATGCTGGAATAACAGTGTCAACTGGGATAATCCTGGTGAGGCCTCATCTTGTCCAAAGAGCCCCTTTTGATCGGGCCAGGCCTCCTGGCTACTGTTCTCTTTCTGGCTGTGGTCTTTGCTCACCTAGCTCTTTGGTTTGGTAGACTCAGGTTGATCTCCACTGCTTTGCATTTGCTGCTCTTCTGCCTGTAACATTGTACCCCTCCTTGCTCATATGGCAAATTTCTCCATATCCTACAATCCTAGACACTGGCATCATTTTCTCTAGGTGCCTTCCCTTCATCCCTCCAATGTGCTCCTTGTCCTACCTGTACTATGTATATCTGTTCCACGATACTTCCTTCTTCACCTTTTTGAAACACCATGTTCAATATCCTGTTATTTAAGAGTCTTGCTCTTTGCTTCCTATGATGATAGTTATTAGATGAACTGATCTGTGCTTGGTGGTAAGTGATGGTGATGAATTACTTATCTGTTCCTGAAAACATACTTGTATTTCATAGAGGTCCACTGGGGTGGTAGTCTTCAAAGTGAGTGTGCCCATGTCTAAGAGTATATAAGACCATTTATAAGGATGGAAGTAGAAAATGTAGTAATTTTTATTTCTTTTTTATTTATTTATTTATTTATTTATTTTTTGAGACAGTCTCCCTCTGTAGCCCAGGCTGGAGTGCAGTGGCATGATCTTGGCTCGCTGCAAGCTCCGCCTCCTGGGTTCACGCCATTCTCCTGCCTCAGCCTCCCGAGTAGCTAGGACTACAGGCGCCCGCCACCATGCCCGGCTAATTTTTGGTATTTTTAGTAGAGACGGGTTTTCACCGTGTTAGCCAGGATGGTCTCGATCTCCTGACCTTGTGATCCGCCCGCCTTGGCCTCCCAAAGTGCTGAGATTACAGGCATGAGCCACCCACGCCCGGCCAGTAATTTTTATTTCTATTACTTTATTAAGCAAAGCTAGGAAGTTAAAGTGTTTCTCTTTTTCTTTCTTTCTTTATTTTTGAGACACAGTCTCACTCTGTTGCCCAGGCTGTAGTGCAGTGATGTGATCTCAGCTCACTGCAACCTCCACCTCCTGGGTTCAAGCAATCCTCCTTCCTCAGCCTCCCAAGTAGCTGGGACTACAGGCGTGCCACTATGCCTGGCTAATTTTTGTAGTTTTTAGTGGAGATGGGGTTTTGCCACGTTGGCCAGGCTGGTCTTGAACTCCTGACTTCAGGTGTTCTGTCTGCCTCAGTCTCCCAAAGTGCTGGGATTACAGGTGTGAGCCACTGTGCCTGGCTATAAAGTTTTTCTAATGTTTAATATTTTGGTTGAGAAAATACATGTATATAATTTTATAAATCTAATTTGACATTGGTAAGGTATACTAAGTGTTTTTATTGATGGAGTACTCTATCATAAAAATTTGAAGACCATGTCTGTAGGGGCATATGACATCCCCAATGGAAAACTCTTCAAGCTTTTTGACACTATAATAGCTAACATGTATCAAGTATTTTCTATGTGTCAGGCACTGTTCTATATGCTTTACGGGTATCAACATACTTATTCTTTACAACCACCTCATGAGATTGGTGTGATGATTAGCATCCTCATCTTATGGATGAAAAAAACTGAGCTAGAGAATCAGGTAATTTGTTCAAGGACAGGGCCAGTATGTATCAAATTTTTGATGTGGTCTGATTCCAGATGCCGCTGGCTTAATCCCTGCTGTGTACTATGCTGTGCTCTGGTGCCTCTGCTCTCACATGATAGATCCATTTGGCTTCCTGGAGGAGAGGGACCACGTCTGTCTTGTGCATTGTGCTAGTTTTTAAATGAATGAAGGAACCGGGGCCTATTATTTCTTTCTCTCTCTAAAATCATCTTTTGCTCCATTTTATTTCCCAAGGGCCTGCCATCTTCGATAGGAACTTTGGACAAGTTCTCTTTTATTTTTAACATGAAACCATTTTTCCCCTTGAAATAAATGGATCTGATGAGAAATTGGCATGTGTTTAATTAGCAGTCCTATGTATGGAAACTTTACACGAAAAAAAGTCTGCATCACCCCAGGACTCATGAGTCAGTTATGAGTCCCAGCTCACCCCTGACATGACTAATGCCTTCCTTTCTTCCTTTATCATGAGGGTATGAGGACAAGAAATAAACCTCAGGCTACTTCTGTACAGTGTGTGAAGTGTCTCACAAGCACGTATAATCTTAAAATAGCAACGAGGGCAGCAGCAACAATGACAACAAAAATGATAATGGCAAAGAGAAGCAGAACCTAATGTTTTTTGGGTTCGCCCACTGATACCCTTTTAATCCTGATTTTTAATTGTTTGGCACAAAGATATGTAATAATTTATTGGATCTTCTGGGCATTTAAATTGTCATTTTGGTTTCACCAAATGTATTTATGATTCCACCTACACATGTAAGAGTATTGGGAGAGTTTTGGAAGGTTTGTATTCTATCATCATATTCAAATTGTGCTAACTCTGTTTTCTTTTCTGTTTTCCTTTTAGGCTCTTTTAAGACACTTACTCTTCCGTCAGTAAGTATCCATTTAAAAAATTTGGTTTCAGAAATATATTGTATCAGTGAACTGAATAAATTAATATTTTATTGGATTTTATGTCAATTCACACATTTCACATTTCATGTAAGTTTGGCTTGAGTTTAGTTCAGCCTTCAGATTATTAATGAATAATATTATTTCAAGGAGATTGATTATGAGGCTCTTCAAACTCTTGGCAGAGATTTTCCTCTTGTAAAATAGAGGACTTCACTGAAGGAAACTGGCCTGGACTATTAGCACAGAAATCTGGACTGGTCATAAAAAAGAACGAGACCATGTCCTTTGCAGGAACATAGATGGAGCTGGAGGCCATTATCTTTAACAAACTAAAATAGGAACAGAAAACTAAACACCACATGTTCTCACTTACAAGTGGGAGCTGAATGATGAGAACACATGGACACATAGTGGGCAACAGCAGACACTGGGGCCTACTGGAGGGTAGAGGGAGGGAGGAGGCAGAGGATCAGGAAAAATAGCTAATGGGTTCTAGGCTTAGCAACTGGGTGATGAAATAATCTGTGCGACAACCCCCATGACACAAGTTTACCTATGTAACAAACCTGCACTTGTACCCCTGAACTTAAAATAAAAGTTAAAAAAAAAAAAGGCATCTGGGCTGGTTTGCTCCTGCTTCTGTCGTAATGAGCCTTCTAGTGTGGAACTCTGCTCCTCAGTTTCCTTGTGCTTGAAAAGAGCAGTGCCATGCTGAGACATACTAGAACCTGAGGCAAAAGGAAAAATCAGTAATATTGACCCTTTGTTTAAAACTTCGACTTTTTTGTTTATAATTTTTTGCATTAATTTTGATATTTTAAAATATTGTATTAAATATTATTTTCTCGATTGCTAAATTTTTTGGTACCCCCTTAAATTTTGCAACTTAGACAAGTGCCTCACTCACCTCACCATAGCCCTGGCCTTGGAAAAGAGAATGAAGATACCATCTTTATCTCACAGCTGTCCTGGAGTGAAATGAGATGTGGAAGTGTTGTAGCACTTGCTATAGAAATGGAAAGGGGTTATTATTTTGTTGAGAGATTCATAAAACCTGATTATTAAATGTTTGTGGATGAATCTTCCTATAGCTTTGATTTGGAAGTTTATACTTTCATTACTATGCTTTGTTTTGGGGCCTTGCATGCTTAATGTACAGTATAGTAAACCACAGCATCCAACATCAGGTGCAGTTTGATATATGTACTTTTCTGAGAACAGAGGACTAATGACTTAGGCTCTGACACATTGCATACTTGATTAGTATCAGCATTACCTCATAAGCCAGGTTCGCTCATTACCTTAAATTTTTTTTTTTTTGAGACAGGTCTTGGTCTGTTGCCCAGGCTGGAGTTTGGTGGCACAATCATGGCTCACTGCAGCCTCAATCTCCTAGGTTCAAGCAATCTTCTCACCTCAGCCTCCCGACTACTGGCATGTGCCACCATGCCTAATTTTTTATTTTTTGTAGAAACAGGTCTCCCTATGTTGCCCAGGCTTGTCTCAAACTCCTGGGCCCAAGCATCCCTCCTGCCTTGGTACCCCAAAGTGCTGGGATTACAGGAGTGAGCTACCATGCCTGGCCCACTTAGTACCTTTTGAAAGTTACTTGTCAAGCACGTTAAGAAACCGCATTTATTTTGGGGGGTTCATAGAGAATATTGTACTCTCAAACAATACTTTATAAAAATTACTTAGTAAGCTGTATCTATTCTGTTTCTTACATATTATATTTGTACTTTCTTTCCTAAGAAATATACTGCTGCTAATAATAGAAAGCGGAGGAAAAAAGGCATAAGCAGGCAGAAGTGGGGGAAAAAACCCTGCAATCTTTGTGGCAATAAAACATTAGATTGCATTAAAATAACCTAAAACATTAGATACTGGCCCCAGTGCCTGGGTGCAGAACTTTGTTGAAAGGGTATTCCAGTGGTAAGATGAAAATAAATCCTGTGTCATATATTTGCCCTATAGCAGAAGGAGGGTGGGGTTTAAGCTCAGGAATCACAGCCTAAAGCACAATAATTGTCTGGTTTCCTCAAAGGAGTTTGCAGTTTCACCTACCAGAAGCGTAGAAAGGCAGAAAGGAGAAGGTGGGGCAAGGGTATGAGAGTTTCTTTCAATGATACTAGTATAAACTGTACGTGTCTGAGCTACTATTAACTAGAAATTTGTCTACTACACTTCTTTTTTTTTTTTGAGACAGAGTTTCCCTCTTGTTGCCCAGGCTTGAGAGCAGTGGTGCGATCTCTGCTCACTGCAACCTCCCTTTCCCGGATTCAAGAGATTCTCCTGCCTCAGCCTCCCGAGTAGCTGGGATTACAGGCATGCACCACCATGCCCAGCTAATTTTTTTTGTATTTTTAGTAGGGACGGGGTTTCGCCATGTTGGTCAGGCTGGTCTTGAACTGCCAACCTCAGGTGATCCGCCTGCCTCGGCCTCCCAAAGTGCTGGGATTACAGGCGTGAGCCACTGCGCCCAGGCTACTATACTTCTTTTAAGTCTTAAGTATATGAAATACTAACTCTGACATCCAGTATTTGTCTTTAATATTATGCCATTTCAATTGTATATAAATATAGCTATTATCTATTGAAAGCTTTACTAGAGATTATATTTTGGAGTGTATCTCTTTTTAGTAAAGCACAGTATGAAAGACTTAGAAATAAAGTGTTTGAACAAATTTGATGATGTTTGACCAAAAAAGAAAGCTCTGCATTTTAATAAGTTTTCAATTAAAGCAGAACCAACTTTTTCTTTTTCCCCAGCGAGAACATACCTGTGAATAGAACCACGTTTTAAAGTGCACTTGCATTCTGACATTTGTAAATGTTATATTTTAAATTATTTTTAAGGTCTTTGTGGCTTTTTAGTGTAAAATATAAATATTTCAAGAGTGTTAACACAAATGTGTTTTTTTATTTCTGATTTATTCATTGTACTTCAAGACACTAAAATAACCCCCAATATGAAGTAAATAAAAAACATAAATTGAGACTTAATATAAATATTGTTTTGAACGCAATATGGCAGAAAAACTTCTTTTGTTCTCTTTGTCAAATGAGGGAGTGGTTTTATTTGATTATAAATGTTTTTAATGTGTAAGTATAATTACTAATATATTTTTAATGGAAACTATCATCTTAGATTTCTCAATTTTATTTTGAAAAATTGTCTCCATTATGTTTAGTAACTGGCATTATTCCTGAAGTATATGAGGATAAATACTATTGTGTTGTCTCAGTTTCCTTACAGCAGTGAATCTTTCAGAGAAGGTGAAATGGCTTTAGACAGCCCAGATTGGAATAAATAATCCTTATTTATTGTCTAGCAAGAATGTTTTTGAGCATGCTTACCTTATGTATCCTAGGCAGAGAGCTATCATCTCCTCAGAGAGTTTGCACTGATGTATACACAAAATAGATGTGCGTAAGTAAGAATCAACACACCCAATCCAGAGGCTGATTGATATTCTGTTGGTCAAAGCTTTGGGATATTGTCAATTCCCAAACTCTTGTCCTGCTTTCAGACAGCCTCTCACTGTGGGAACTGCACCTTCCTCCAGCCCTGTGCCCTCTGGTCAAGGAGTCCAAAATCTCTGTGGGTAAATAATTGACTCCTGTGTAAGTGCTATGGAAGTCACTTATCAAGGAACAGCTTTTTCTCCCCCCTTCCCCCCACCAATTTCGGGAACCTTTTTCAGTAACTGTGGCCCCAAGAAGGCAGAAGGCAATTTACCAGTAAAGATGCAGGAGCTTCTGTTACCTCATGGTGTCCACTCTGCTGTTGGCAGGTTATAACCCACTCCAGATCCGGCACAGAGAGAGAAACTTTTATAAAAATTGCTTAAAGTCAATAATCTTTTCTCCAGTCTCATTATGCGCCCCCATTGTTAACCGTGGAGCACCGAGGTCTACATTGACACTGCAAGACTCTGGAGCACCACCCAGAGTACGTGGTGACACCCCAAGACATGTGGTGATGCCCCATGCTTCATACAGGCACCCAGGTCTAATGATTCACCAAGGCCCATGTTGTCATCTCTGGGTGGCCTGCCCTGGGACTAACACTGAGTCTTTGAGGATCCCAAATTACCTAAATTTTATATATGGCAAGGTGGGGTTTTTAACGGGAAAAGTTAAAAAAGCAAATTAGTTAAGGTAACCCAAAGGAGCAGGAAGATAGTCAGTAATATTTCCCTGAGTCAGTGTCAGCTCCCTGAAGGAGGATAGAGTAGGAGGTAGAATAAAATGTTTTTGGGCACATTTGCGTTTATTTTAATTCTCTGACTCTTTAGCCTGATTGTAGTTAATAGGCTTCTTTAGCTGTAGGCCTCTGTGTTATTAATTTGACATCAGTCTTCAACCTAGCATCTGTTCTGGGGCCTCTGTGCCACTAAATATGATAAACATATCAAATCATGAAGAGCAATCCCATCAAATATATTTTTAAACATAAAATATTTAGAAATCGATGCCATTTATAAGCATATAATATTCTGGTTCCTGGCATATATATTTTCTTGTTTATAGTATTAGGAAATCTGATTCAAAGAGTCTGAGGACTGAAGTATCACTTGAGAAAATAGAATTTAAGATTGCAAGTTCCAGGCTAGACTCTCTGCTCTACCAGGACACAGGTCTTTGGTTCATGTTGTATCCCAAGTACCTAGGACAACCTGGTACACAGAGGGTGCTCAATACATACTTCTTTAGGCTGGGTGCGGTGGCTTACATGTATAATCCCATCACTTTGGGAGGCCGAGGCGGGTGGATCACTCGAGGTCAGGAATTCGAAACCAGCCTGGCCAACACGGTAAAACCTTGTCTCTACTAAAAATACAAAAATTAGCCAGGCATGGTGGCGCACACCTGTAGTCCCAGCTACTTGGGAGGCAGAGGCAGGAGAATCGCTTGAACCCAAAAGGTGGGGGTGAGATTGAGCCACTGCACTCCACCCTGGGCAACAGAGCAAGACTTCATCTCAAAACAAAACAAAACACTTCTTTATTGAAGAAAAGCAAAAATTGACACCAGAAGTCATTTGAAGGTGACATACTGATTGTTTTTCCTAACATTTTATTATTAACTTTTCAAATATACAAAAAACTTGAAAACGTTTCATAATGAACACTCCTATACTTGCCACTTAGGGCCTACCGTTAACATTTTACTATACTTGCTCTATCATACATCTATCCATCTACCCATCTTTCTATCCATCCATTAATTCATCTTATTTTTAAATATATTTCCAAGTAAATTGCAGACATCGGTACTCTTCTCCCTAAATACTTCCTGCTGACCATTTTATTTTTGACAATGGTTTCTTGCACTTTCTTCATATTCTTAACCACATTGATAGCATTCTGATGTCTGCTATTATTGGAAAATCCCCTTTGAGCTATCTGTAGACAAAACTTATTTGCAAAAATGAGTCAGGATATCGTTTCAGGACCTCAGTTTTAATATAAAAATCAACTAAAAGTCAAGCATGCTAGTTATCTGTTGCTAAGTAACTCTAAAACTTTGCTTCAAACAACAATAAATTATACTTTTATTACTTCTCACAGTCTTTGTGGGTGAAGAATTGGGAGCAACATGGTTGGGCATTGCTGATTTGGAGTCTCAGGAGGTTGCAATCAAGATGTCAGCTAGGGCTGCAGTCATCTGAAGGCCTCACCAGGGCTAAGACATTCTGTGAGGCAGCTCACTCACCAGGCTGACATGTGGTTGTTGGTGGTTGGCGGGAGGCCCTGGTTCCTCCCGATGTAGGCCTCTCCACAGACTTCTCTAGTGTCCTTACCACGCCACTCTGGCTTCCCCCAGAGTGAGTGATCCAAGCAAGAAAGAGACAACAGGGAAGAAGGTATTCTTTTTCTGACATAGCCTAATTCTAGGATTTAGAAGGAAATCACTAAGTCTGGGGAATTAGGCTTCTTCACCTTTTGAAGGGACTAAAGTCAGAGAATTTTTGGACATATTTTAAAATTACCACATCAAGGTGGTAAGACTGAAAAGTCTCTGGTCCTGGGAACCTCCTTAGTCTCAGGACATTGGTTACTCCAGATATTCTAATGAATAACATAGTGTGGAAGGTAAAGTAGGCCTTTTAGTTTGGTATCTTCCTATTCTTAGTTTATTTGTTGTTATGTTTGTTATGTTTGTTTGTGTGTGTGTGTGTGTGTGTGTGTGTGTAGTGTGTGTGTCTGAAATGATTTTAATAAGAATATCCACCTGAGGGATTGTTGTGAATTAAAATGACGTAGTGCAGATAAACTGCTCAGTATGGCTCTGGTCTGCTAATGCTAGAAGGTAGGACTTCTATTGTTATTATTATTATTATTATTATTATTTTGAGACAAATTCTCACTCTGTTGCCTAGGCTGGAGTGCAGTGGCATGATCTCGGCTCACTGCAACCTCCGTGTTCAAGCGATTTTCCTGCCTCAGCCTCCCGGAGTAGCTGGGACTACAGGCGCATGCCACCACACCTGGGTAATTTTTGTATTTTTAGTAGAGATGGAATTTCGCCATGTTGGCCAGGCTGGTCTCGAACTCCTGACCTCAGGTGATCTGCCTGCCTTGGTCTCCCAAAGTGCTGGGATTACAGGTATGAGTTACCGTGCCCAGGAAGGATTTCTGTTATTAATAGTAGTAGCAGAAGTAGCAGCATCATCATCCCTACCAAGACTATGACACATATGCGCAAGATGCATTAGGAGAATGTATCTCAGAAAACAGGTTGAGAGAATATAGTAAGAAAACAAATTTTGTGCAGAAGAGCCTTTCATCAGTTGACTGCCTCAAGTAGGGTGAGTGTGGAAAAGAAGGTTGAAGGATGTTAGATATTTTGACCTGCAATAACTGTTAGGGAGGATGAATTTGCACTTGGAATAGGAAATGGCAAGGTGACTCCTGCTGAGGGAGAGCAGTGGGCTATGTGTCCCCCATTCCAGGAGCCCTGTGATGTAACTGGAGAGCAAACTGCAGGAGGTTAAAAGACGAAAAACAAATTGTTTAACTCTGATGCCTGGGAGGGGCAAATTTTCAACATTGCAGTTACTTTTGATAATACTGTGTATTTACGTTTTTTATTCTAACTTGTAATTAAAACATTTTTGAAGTAAAATAATGAGACCTTGATGTGTGATCTCTTTTTTCCCCCAGCTACCTCTGAACAGTGCAGATGAGATTTATGAGCTGCGTGTAACCGGACGTACCCAGGATGAGATTTTATTCTCTAATAGTACGCGCTTATCATTTGAGACCAAGAGAATATCTGTCTTCATTCAAACAGACAAGGCCCTGTACAAGCCAAAGCAAGAAGTGAAATTTCGCATTGTTACACTCTTCTCAGATTTCAAGCCTTACAAAACCTCTTTAAACATTCTCATTAAGGTAAGTGCCAGACAGAAATGAAGCAAGGAATTCTAGCCACCTTACTAAACCCCTCTGGGAAGTTCTGCTTGTGTTATTGACACTGGAATATCTTAGAATTCACCTAAGATAAGCTTCCCTCCCAACATGGAACTCCTCTAATAGGAAAGAAGGTGGTGCATGCAGCACTGGGTTAAGAGCTCAGCCTCTAGAGTCGACCTGCTTGAGTTCCAGGCCTGGCGTCTTCATTGATTATACAGTTGTCAAACATTTATTAAACTTCTGTGTTCCAGGCACAGCGATAGGGCAGTGAACAGAAGAGATTAAGTTCCTGCTGATACTGAGTTTATTTTTCAGTGGGTAGTAGGAGACAGACATAATAAACATACAAATATATATTTATAAAGGGACAGGTATGTATGTATTTGTGTGGGTGTATGAGAGAGAAAAAGGGAATGAGAGAGAGAGTTTGTGTTTGCTACTTTCTTTCTTTTTTTTTTTTTTGAGATGGAGTTTCACTCTTATTGCCTAGTCTGGAGTGCAATGGCACGATCTTGGCTCACTGCAATCTCCGCCTCCTGGGTTCAAGCGATTCTCCTGCCTCAGCCTCCTGAGTAGCTGGGATTATAGGCATGTGCCACCACGCCTGGCTAATTTTGTATTTTTAGTAGAGACCGGGTTTCACCATGTTGGTCAGGCTGATCTTGAACTCCTGACTTCGTGATCCACCCATCTGGGCCTCCCAGAGTGCTGGGATTATAGGCGTGAGCCACCGCGCCCAGCATGTTTGTTGCTTTCTCTAGGGTTGTCTGGGAAGACTGATTTCATCAGAGAGCCAAAGGCAGTAAAAGAAAATAAGCCCATACAGAGGAGGAAGCACATGGAAAGGCCCTGAGGGGGAGCTTGTTTGGCGCATTGGAGGGAACAACAAGCTGGCAGTGTGCTGGAGCCCCGGGAGTGAGGGGACAGGTGCTAGGAGATGAGATCGTAAACAAGTAGGTGGGTTAGGGTGGGGCTTATGCAGGGCCTTATTGGCCATGATAGGAACTTTGAAACTTATGCTAAGTGAAGTGAGAATTCACTGGAGAATTCTGAGGAGTGACTTGATGTAATCTAACTTAACATCTTAAAAGGATCACTGTCAGCTCTAAGAAGAATAGATGCTAGATGCTAGCTGTGTGATCCTGGGTAAATTTATTAACCTTCTAGAACCTCAGTTTCCTTATCTAGAAAATATGTAATAATAATAAAACCTCACAAGGTTTTTATGAGGCTTAAGTGAGATAATTCAAGTAAACCATTTAGAACTGTGTCTGGCACATAGTAAATCTCACTAAACGTTAGCCATTATTATTATTTTAGGAACCCCTTTTGAAAGGTAGTAATTTTGTCTCTGCTGCTTAAT
The DNA here is from genome assembly GCF_009828535.3 of Hylobates moloch. Taxonomy (NCBI): domain Eukaryota; kingdom Metazoa; phylum Chordata; class Mammalia; order Primates; family Hylobatidae; genus Hylobates; species Hylobates moloch. The sequence continues at coordinate 90,138,134 of NW_026652277.1, read as the reverse complement.
ACTCTGATGTTTTGGAGGCACTGTGGTTAGCACACCGAGTGCTTTCCTGTGAGAATCAAGTTGAAGACAACTGAGATCCAGCTGGGCCTGGTTTTCTATATTTAAATGGAGAAGAACACTGGACATTTGACCATTACTTGGAAATAGGGTGACTAACATCCCAGTTTGCCTGGGATGCCCCTGATTTTAAAACTGAAAAGTCTCTGGTCCTGGGAACCTCCTTAGTCTGAGGACATTGGTTACTCCAGATATTCTAATGAATAACATAGTGTGGAAGGTAAAGTAGGCCTTTAGTTTGGTATCTTCCTATTCTTAGTTTATTTGTTGTTATAAATTAAAACAACAAAACCCAATCAAATAAACATGTATACATTTAACTTTGAGCCAAGATATGTTTGTAGCCAGTATCACATTTGTCGCCATGGTACTCAATGCATATTTCTTGAATTGAACTAGCATTATTTCAGAGTTTGCCTTTGCTATGTAATGGAATGTTTATAAAGCAGGTTGACATAGTGAATAGCATTTCTAAATTCATGTCACCCTCTGAGCAGAGTTGAACTGAGTCCATTCATACCATCCTTCATCATTTATCCACATATATGGAGAGCTTACTGATGCCGGAAAGGATGTGTACAATGGATGGTTTAATAAATGTCTGGCTATCTGTGGGCGTTTACATTCAATGCTTCCTTCTATTGCAGGCAAATGAAAGCACTGCATAAATTGCCTGTTCTAGACATTAACCTACAACTAACCCTGCTGGTTCTGGATTATTAGTCTGTGCATTTTTGTAGTTCTGCCTCTCTACTCTGCTCTAGTATCTTCCTTTGAACCTTTGATTTGCAGATTCTTTGGGCTCTTCTGTGCAGTTTGGGACTTAGCAGACCACATTTGGCTTTCTGGAAAGGGCTCAGACTTTCCTCTTGTTAGCTCTGGTACTGATATGACCCTCTTGGCCAGGGGAGGGGAGGGGAGTTTAAACTAAAATTCTACCTGGAATCCAAAGTGTTTTGGAACTATGAGTGAGGGGTGGCCATGCTCCTGTCTCTGTACCTGGGAGGTGATGCTCAAATGTGGACTCAGGTCTAGCTGCCTTCCTCCTTGTAACTTGTAGAGGCCAGGTGGCAGCAGTGATGTGAACTCTTTCAGCTGAAAACAGACATTTGGGCCAGGTTTACAAGACTATGATATTTTCTACATCTTTTAGTGTGGAATAATTGGTGTCTTGGCAAAACTTTTCAGAAAAAATTGGGACTTAGCCTAAACTGGAGCCCCTGACTGAGACAGTTGTACTCCTTGGCACAGCACCACCTGCAGGCTGATGTGGAGAAGTGCACTTGAGAGTTAACGGGGCCCATCTTGTCCAGCCAGGAATGGCTGCAGGATGTAGCTAAGATACTGACTGTCACATCACCTTCAGGGTGTTCAGTGTTGTTCTTGGGGACCACAGGCCATCTTCTTTAGGTATTATTCATTTTGCATGCCCCAATAACTGGTCTTCTCAGGAGGGAAAGGGGCTTCGAGGCCTTTCAGCAGTAGAAAAAACATAACCTATGTCTCCCATGCTTCTGGCCTCCTCTCCCAATTTGGCCTGACACAATGGAAATGAGTGCCTCTGACACTGTGATGGCAGCTGGCATGGCTGGCTTCTGCTCTGACCTCTCCATTTGGAAGTTGTTGGTGCTAGTACGGGTGAATGATCTTGTAGGGGAACAGGTGTTATTGGCTTGGGGTATATCCTGTTATTGTGCCCTGACACTCTGTTTTGGAGCAGTGGTGGCCAACTCAGAACCTGATCCCTGGCCAGGTGAGGAGGCTACCTTATTTGAGTGATTTGAATTCTCTAATTCTACATGCTGGACAGACATGTCCTTCACACATAATCCAGAAATAGTCCTCACAGACATATTCTCCAGCCAGGGAGCTTACTGCTTGAGACAGTCAGGTACTGTGTGCTGTGTTGAGGCATCTGACAGATCCAGAGCCATCTAAAGGTGACTTGAAGGGCATGTGGGGCCACTATTCCAGGATCTCTGGCCTGCAGCTTTTCTGGCTGTGACGGGGGCGTCGCTCATACTGTACGTGGCTGTGTCATAGCAGCAGATGGCCACATGCAAATGCTGGACTCTGCTGTGACACCACTGTGCTTGGCTGGTTCAAATCCTGATGTGCCTTGTAGACTTCTGGTGTTTCTGCATTATCTCCCTCTGCCTTATTGGTGACAGTTAGACCTAGGTCCAAGACAGGCTTGGGAAAGCAGAGGAATTATCTCATTCACCCCCAACCCTCCAGATCCTCCAGGTGCAAAGTCATCAGTGAGGTCAGTTCAGACTTCATTGTCCAGGAGAAATGTATGCCCTCACTACCATAATGTTTCAGTAGAATATGGACATTCCATTTTCCTACACTTCAGGTAACACCAATAATTATTGTTATTATTATTATTATTATTTTTTGAGACAGAGTCTTGCTCTGTCGCCCAGGCTAGAGTGCAGTGGTGCGATCTCGGCTCACTGCAAGCTCCGCCTCCCAGGTTCATGCCATTCTCCTGCCTCAGCCTCCTGAGCAGCTGGGACTACAGGTGCCCGCCACCACGCCCGGCTAATTTTTTTTTGTATTTTTAGTAGAGACGGGGTTTCACCGTGTTAGCCAGGATGGTCTTGATCTCCTGACCTTGTGATCCGCCCGCCTTGGCGTCTCAAAGTGCTGGGATTACAGGCTTGAGCCACCGCGCCCGGCCTGTTATTATTATTTTTATCTGTGTCAGTCTGACAGAAGAAACACAATATTATATTGTTTTCATTTGTATTTCCTTAATTACTAGACAGCATATATTTACTGGCTATTTGTATTTCTTCCTTTGTTCCTGAGCCTTTGAACTTCATAGCCCTCCCATGCATCATGCTGTGGCAGGCACAGTAGGACCAACTGCTCATTACAATGCCTGGCCCAGGAGTTTGCCAAGGATACAGTGACCTGCTTGTTCTTGACTTGCTTTTGGTCTCTGGTTTTCACAATTGGTTTCTGGCTTATTAGACTGCCTTCTGCACAGTTCTCAGCATTGTACTTACCCCTAACTGTCATATTTCCACTCTGGGAGAGAGGTTTCTTCTGTTCTAATAACTGGCCCCACTCACTACTTCTAGGCAAAGTTTAGAGGATAAGTCTAAGAGAAAATATTCAACCCCTGCTCTCAGTCACAGTCTAGTTGGGAATAATAAAATATAGATTTTTGGCAAAATAAAATATGTAAAATAAACATATTTTACTGCCTTTAACAAAAATATGTATTCAAGAGAGATAAAGTCCAGATATACTAGGGACTTTCCAGGAAGCAGTCACCTCTGCCTATTGGAGGCATGTATAGGAGGCAAGAAGCTGAAACTGATTTCACCAGTGGACAAGGAAGGGAGGGATTTCCATGCAGCAGTTGCAGAGACCTACATGCATGGGCTTGGGAATAAACTGCAAACAAATCTGTATGTGTGGAGGAAGATGAGCCTAGAAATGTAGATTGAGTCATATTAGTAAGGGCCTTGTAAACTAGGCAAAGGAGTGTAGACTTCCTGCAGGCAAGCAAAAGCCATGGCTACCAAGTGGTCTAGTATAGTCATCATATACTATAATCAGGGACTATAAAAAGTGTATAGTCACTGCTTTTTGTATGTCAGGGACTGTGCCAAGTATTTCAACCACTATAACTCATTCTCAGATTTGTGTTTCAGATGGATCACACTGTTGGGAGAGGGGAAGATGTATTGGAGAGGGCAAGACTAGAGGGGGAAGATTAGTTGCATTAGTTAGAAAATAGGACATGGGGCGTGTTGGCGGGCGCCTGTAGTCCCAGCTACTCGGGAGGCTGAGGCAGGAGAATGGCGTGAACCCGGGAGGCGGAGCTTGCAGTGAGCCGAGATCGCGCCACTGCACTCCAGCCTGGGGGACAGAGAAAGACTCTGTCTAAAAAAAAAAAAAAAAAAAAAAAAAGAAAATAGGACATGGTGGCTGGATGTGAGGTTGGAAAGAAGGAGACAAATTAGAGATATATTAACCTAACAAAGTTAAAAGGTCTGGAAATGTGAGAGAGGAATCTAGGATGACTGCTGGAATGACTTGGATGAATGTTGCATGAAGGGATTGTTGTTTGGGAGGTTATAGGAAGAGTGAAGTGTTTTCCATGAATATCCTTGATGAAACATCTCTCCAATATGCTTTTGTTTAGTGAAAAGGCAGACATGAGTTTGGATTCTGAATTTCATCATGCACTGGTGCTGTAATATTGAGTCATGCCAGTCACTTGAATGTGTACCTCCCTCTCTAGGCATCAGTTTTCTCAACTATAAAGTGAGGATAACCATGTCCTAAAGGAGAATTGTATATTTTTTTTTTTTTAGGAGAATTGTAATGATTAGAGATAAGGCAGAGTGCCTGACACATATTGGGCCTTTAATAAATGGGGCCTGTTATCTTTACAGTTAAATTTTCTTTTAACACTACTACCACCACCACTGCCACAAGGGGTTTGGTGATGTATATGTTGTAGTGTTTCATGTAGAAGGAAACAGGGTGCCAGGAATTAAAAGGTGGAACAGAATCAAGATGAACTCAGGAGAAATATGAGAAAAGAATAAACTTTGATTTGTCTTCTTTACAAATATAGAGCCTACATTTTCCAAAAACTATCCTTGTGCCATATTTTGGAGTAAAGTTCTGGACCTGGGTGGGAATGCTGCAAGGCGTTATTCCTAACCTGATAGGATACACATGCAAATGGGCAGCCTCTACATAGTTACATGTCTGGTTTTCATTTTAGGACCCCAAATCAAATTTGATCCAACAGTGGTTGTCACAACAAAGTGATCTTGGAGTCATTTCCAAAACTTTTCAGCTATCTTCCCATCCAATACTTGGTGACTGGTCTATTCAAGTTCAAGTGAATGTGAGTATAAATATATTTTTTGGGGGAATGTTAAAGTGATTTAATTAGCTCAGGTTGGGGAAATATCTCCAAAGTCATTTACACAATGAAGAGAAAAAAATTAATATGAACATTTAGACAATTTAAATGGTTTATTTTTAATTTACGATGTTTATCAAGGGTTTATTTAGCCTTCATTCTAACATATTAGAATTTTCATCACTGTTGTCTTTTTCTATGATATAATGTGTAAAGGTTAAAACATTTTGACATTTTAGTACACAATGTTTCTTATTTGTTTCATGCATTGTTTTAAAACTAAGTAATGAACACATAGCTATTATTTGGCAAATTTTATGCCTTAGAATAATGACTCCTAATGAGTGATTAGACTCACCTATTTTTATCTTTGTTTTAAGAAACAGTGACTTAAATAGCCACACTGACCTCTGTTCCCCAATCCTTTTTCCCTAGCTTCTACACCTATTGCCTTCACTTGCTGCCAACTTGTATAGCTCTGAAATCTAAATGGAGGGCATTAAATGGCATATAAATCTAAATGGAGGGCATTCATTGGAATGAATGAGACATAAACACAATGGGACACAAACAATTTTAAAAAGTAATGAGACTTAACTGTGTTATGTGATATAAATTAGTCATTTAGTATATAACATGTAAACCTTTATATTTTTCTATATTTATGTGCAATATAAACATATAAGATATAATCAAATTTTCTGTATCTAAAGGGGAAGATATGTAATATGAAATGCATGAAATTATAGCTTATTCTAAGCACTGTTGCTGAGCCTTGAGTAGGTGGGACTCATGTGTGAATTGACCTGTATGAATGAGAACAGTGCTGGAGGCACAATGGACTCTCAATATTTGCTTCATGGCCACCCCGCATCTTTATGGGTGTTTGTATGATGTGTTTACCAATATTATTCTTTTTAATGTAGCAAAAGCTCTACCGAATGTATGATGTGGTTTTAAAGAACATTTGAGGCAATATTATGAAAGGGACTCATACTTTTAGAGAACAATGTAATGCATAACCATTAAAGTCATGGACAATTTGCAGTGTAGTCTTTGCTTATTTCCTTACTTAAAGCAGTGTAATAATAACCACTGTTATAAATGGAAGCCTAGAGCAGGGTGTGATGAGTTCTAGGGGAAGGGGGATTCTTTATATCTGAGCTTGTAGAGAAAGTGGAAAGAGTAGGCATTTGTGAAATGCACAAAATAGGGGAAAATTTGTGTAGGAGTAGGGAAAATGGAAGAGAACCTTATGTGTCTGGGGATTTGGGAGAAGTTGATGTTACTGGAGCATGTGGAGAATGATGGCGGTGTAGATTAGGAAGCACATTGTGAGTTTAAAGTAGTTTGAATATTATTTTCAGTTCCCGCTTAAATTCTTAAGAATCACTTTTTTTGGTCCGTCCGTCCATCCATCCATCCATCCATCCATCCATCCATCCATCCATCCATCCATCTTTCCATCTGTCCATCCACCCACCCTCCCACCCACAAACCCAGTATGTGTTAAGGACTTTATGGCTGTGATGAATACAAAGAAGGTAAACACATGACCTCCATTTTCAAAGGTCATTGTCGTGGTGGCATGAACAATATGATAAAAATTAAATGACATAAGGGGGACAGACAAACACAAGGCAGTGCAATAGCAGAGGAATTGTAAGGTGCTCAGTCCAGCTTAGTGATAAAGAGGGTTTATTGTTAGCACAAGCACCGATGTTTTGGGGCCAGCTGCTCCTTCTGTCTCCCATGGTCTGCTCTGTTCTCCTTTCACTCTTCTGCCAACCTTTGAGGTGTTCTTCAGTATTTCTCATTCCATCAGCTTAGCTAAATAACCATCATGCCCAGAGTCTTTAAAGCAAGCCTCTGCACAGGTGGCTGGCAGCCTGTGGGTGGGCCGCTCTGGGTCAAGGTGTCCATTGTTGGTCCATTCAGACGCCACCTCTGCACAATGACCAGCAAGAGCAGTTTTAGCTGGATAACAGGCGCTGAGAGATTAATTTGTTCAATGAATGGTGGATGGAATAAGTACCAGAAGAGAGGGGGATAGAATAACAGAGGAAGACTTTGCAGAAGATGTGAGATTATACCTTGAAAGATTTATAGGATTTATCATGTTGTGGTTTGTGGACTTGGCTTGTCATATTGCTTTTATAGAAAAAAATGCTCTTAAGGAAATTTAGGTGCTTAAAAAGTGAAAAGCATTTGCAAGATCTGGCCCTTGCCCAACTTTTCAGCCTTGTAAAGTGCCGCCCTTCCTCTTGAACTCTATGCTTTAGACATCTTATGTCCCTTAAGTTTCTTAAACTCACCCATCTGTCTCATTCTAGAGCCTTTCATCATGTTGTTCCCTCTGCTGAGAATGTTTTTTCTTCCTTATTCTCACTGCTTGCTTTTAACCTGCAGGCATTCTCTAAAGTGGCCTGGCTCTTCCAGACATTCCCATAGTACTGTGTGCTTCCCTTAATTCATTCATCTCACTTTTAGTTAGTGGTCCATGATAGACAGTAGCCTTTGTAAAGCTGGTGACCTTCTGGTTTTGCTCACCTCTCCATTCCTGGGACCAAGTTCAGTGCTTTTACATGTAAGTAGAAAGCAGTATTTGCTTAAAACGAATGTGTGAAAACTATATAACAATAATTTGTCTTGAACCAAATACAATTTTCTCTTTTCTATATCCTATAAAGCATCTTTATCTTTTTGAAGACAAGTGTATTGATCAGGTACTCGTCATTCGAGGTATGTTAATTTGAGGCATTCAACTAAGAAAAAATAAGCCCCTTAAAAAAAAAAAAGCCCTTTTAGAACCACCAGGGGTCAGTATAACCAAGGAAATGTTATGAGAAGCAACTGTGGCCTTGGTCTCTGGCTTTTGTTTTTCTTTGACTGCTGCGCAGCATTAAAGGACTGTCTATTTCTTGTTATTAAGCCCCTTTTCTTTTAGCAGTGAATAATAACATGGAGGAAATGTATTTATTATTTAAATAGCCCACCATTAGAGACTATATTTTTACTTTTCGGAGGCAGTCACCATTCTCAATATAAAACTCAGGGAAGGAAAATATTTATTTTCAAGAAAGTATTGGCCGGGTGCGGTGGCTCACGCCTGTAATTCCAGCACTTTGGGAAGCCGGGGCGGGCGGATCACGAGGTCAGCAGATCGAGACCATCTTGGCTAATACGGTGAAACCCCGTCTCTACTAAAAATACGAAAAATTAGCCGGGCGTGGTGGCGGGCGCCTGTAGTCCCAGCTACTCGGAGAGGCTGAGGCAGGAGAATGGCGTGAACCCGGGAAGCGGAGCTTGCAGTGAGACAAGATCGCGCCACCGCTCTCCAGCCTGGGCGACAGAGCGATACTCCGTCTAAAAAAAAAAAAGAAAGTATTTTTTAAATTTTTTAATTTGTAAGACAGGGTTGTCCTCTGTCACCCAGGCTAGAGTGAAGTGGCACAATCATAGTTCACTGCAGCCTGGAACTCCTGGGCTCAAGTGATCCTCCTGCCTCAGCCTCTTGAATAGCAGGGACTACAGGTATGTGCCACTACGCCTGCCTAATTAAAAAAATTTTTTTTCTTTTTCATAGAGACAGGGTCTTGTTATGTTGCCCAGGCTGATCTTGAGCTCCTGGACTCAAGCAATCCTTCTGCCTTGGACTCACAAAGTGCTGGGATTACATGTGTGAGCCATCATACACAGCCTTCGGGAGAGTTTTGAAATTCCATTTTGTCTTTAGAAAAAATATGGAATGATATGAGTATTCCCATTGATGGGCAATCTCTTTAAGAATTACCAGAGTTATCAGAGCTTTGATTTGTAATGACTATACAGGTAATCAAAAAGTGGTATTCATCAGTTACCCTTTGTCCTAGGTCAGGAAAAGGATCCTTTAAGTAAAACATACTTGAGGGCTCCTTGGCATTTCTCCACTTGTATTAATAACATGTTTGTTTGTAGAATAAGAGTGAATAAGTCCTTTATGATACCGTGTTAACCTTTCTGGATTAATCTAAATTGTTTGCCCTTCAAGTATTGTATTGCTTTTCACCTTCAAGGTTTTTTATGATAGTAATGGTGAGTAATTATTTTGGTCTAGTAGGATTTCTAGTTTTCTTCTTTTTCTTTCTTTTTTTTTTTTTGAGACAGAGTCTCGCTCTTTTGCCCAGGTTGTGGTGTGATCTTGGCTCACTGCAACCTCCACATCCCAGGTTCAAGCGATTCTCCTGCCTCAGCCTCCTGAGTAGCTGGGATCACAGGCGTGCACCACCACGCCCAGCTAATTTTTGTATTTTTAGTAGAGACAGTTTCATCATGTTGGCCAGGGTGGTCTTGAACTCCAGACCTCAAGTGATCCGCCCTACTTGGCCTCCCAAAATGCTGGGATTACAGGCATGAGCCACTGTGCCTGGCCAAGAAAGGAAACAATGTTTTAGGGGATTAGTTAAGTGATTTGCTCAATGTCCTACAACTTCCCAAACTAGGATTAGAACCCAGGCCTTTTGACACCAAATCCAAGGTTCTCTCTACCCTGCCACCTTGCTTTTACATCTTACATTTTATCTCTTTCATTGCTCAGCATATGATGGTGGGACATAATAAGTTCTCAATATATACATAGGCTTTTTTTTTTTTTTTTACAATGCTAGTTTAATTAAATTGCAAAGAAACTCCTGATGATTACAATTTTTAAGACCTCTTAAAATCAGTAAAGTTTAGTAAGAGCCCTGGCTCTTTCTGTGCTACTTATACGTGTGCTTAATTGACATACATATTCTAGTGTGAATAGTTCTTTGCTACTTTGGGGATTGTACTTCTTCTCTTGAGAGTATGACCAAGTCTTCTACCTCTACCATATTTTCATTGCCTAGCTCTTTTTCATCATTTCTTTGTCTAGAGCACCAAGCCCTCCCCTCAGAGGGCAGAGGTATATTTTAGCTGTAACATCTTTTCATAGAAGTGTGTTTTATAGGGCCGTTATACTTCAGGTACGTTATAAGTTGAGTGTGGGAATAGGTTCTGATTTAATAATTGACTTGAAAATACACTTTAGGAAGATAATATGTTTTAAAAGTTAGACATTCCTTGTATTTTCATTTCTTTGCAATATAGTTCTCTAGGTACCTTATCTCTAGGTATGTTATTTCTTGATTGGTGTTGACAGTTTTCTCAAATAATTGCAAATTTTTTTTTTTTTTTGAGAAAGAGTCTCACTCTGTTGACCAGTCTAGAGTGCAGTGTGCAATCTCAGCTCATTGCAACCTCCACCTCCCAGGTTCAAGTGATTCTCCTGCCTCAGCCTCCTGAGTGGCTGGGATTACAGGTGTGCACCATCATGTTCAGCTAATTTTTGTATTTTTAGTAGAGATGGGGTTTCACCATGTTGGTCAGGCTGGGCTCGAACTCCTGACCTCAGGTGATTCACTTGCCTTGGCTTTCCAAAGTGCTAGGATTACAAGCCACTGTTCCTGGCCTGCAAATGGTTTTTCCCTCCATTTTTTTTTCTGTAGTAAAATACACATAACATAAAATTTGCCATTGTAACCATTTTTAAGTGTACAGTTCAGTGGTATTAAGTACATTCATACTGTTGTGCATTCATCACCACCATCCATCTCTGTAACTCTTTTCATCTTGCAAAACTGAAAATCTACACCTATTAAACAATAACTCTCCGTTCCCTCCCACCCCCCAGCCCCTGGCAGCCACTGTACTTTCTATCTCTGTGGTGTTGATTAGTCTTATATCAGCAGAATCATACAGGATCTCTTTTTGAGACTGGCTTTTTTCTCTTAGCATAATATTGTTATGGCTCACCCATGTTGTAGCGTATGTCAGAATTTTCTCTCTTTTAAAGGCTGAATAATATTCCATTGTGTGAATATACCGCATTTGGTTGTGAATGTTTTTGCATCTATGATTTAAAAATTATATTCGAGGTTACTAGAAGGTGATTTTAGGGGTTCTTTAAAATAAAGGCTAATGTTGGTGTCTGAGAACCAGGCTTCTGGGAGCCAGGAGGGATCTGGCCAGAGCAGTGCAGCCAGCAGCCCAGAGCTCCAGGTCTCTGCGTGACCCACGCACTGGTGCTCATGTTCCTCCAAGACCCCAAACGAAGAGCCTGAGTCACTGAGAGATTCCTGGTCATTTGATGACGGCAACCCTGTGCTGTCTTTCCTCATTGTGAGATGGAAGACTTTTCTTCTTTCTAGAGTGGCTTAGGCATTTGAATTTACCATAATGGCCACCTGAGGCTGCAGCTGGTTCTGAAACATCAGTGTGCCACAGAATCAATGGCCTGGGAGCTTGTTTAAAGATGCATAGTCCAGGTCCCACCCCCAGATCACAATTTACTAATTTTGGTATGGGACCTAGGAGTTTGAATTTTAAATAAGCACTCCAGGAAATTCTACTAGTTTTTTGAACCCCATTTTGAGAAGTGCTGATAAATGCCCGCAGCTAGGCATGTTTAGAATCCGTCTTTTCCGTTGAGAGGCAGTGTTGGGCAGTCAGCAAGTATGGAACTGGGGACAGGCCATCTGATTTATTCTTTGAATTCCTCAGCAGTGCTACTTTCTGCTATTTACTTTACCTTTCTAGGTAATCAGCTCAGTAGAGCTCCCCAGCACCTTAGACATACCAAGTCAGAATTTCTGGGTGAATGTATATCCTTTATAACAGCTTCTCTGATGCTTCAGATGCACAGCCAGCTTGGGAACCACTGAACTTGATAATCTTATAGTCTTTTCTATCTGTCACTAACTGCAATTTCATAACCGTTGTCTCAATCTTAAGCCATTGTTAGAGGTGGGGAACAAGAAATAGCAAGCAGAAAACTCAACAGGGTTAAGGCTTGAAGTCACTCTTCTGGAGCCCTGTATAATGAAACGGGGTATCAAATTATTATGTAACTAAGAAGCAATCTGCATTGAGTTATTTCTTTGCTTCTAACAGTTACATCTAGTTTCTCTTGAGTTAGTTGTTTTTTCTAGATTAGGTGAGCGTTGCCAACACCTTACTGCTTTTTATAACCTTTCAGGATATTCCTTATTTTTTCTGGACTTGTTGTCCAGCCTCTGCCTGGGTCAGCTTGCTGCTTCTGTTAAGTATCTCTGGAGCCGTTTTTCTTTTGCAAAAGAGCACATCTTTGTTTGGACAGTTCTTGTCCCTAAAGCACTCTACCAGTAGCATCTGCTTAACCCGCCTGGCTTGTGATGACAACTTAACAGAAAGCATGGAGCAAAACTTTGACAGGTCAGAAAACAGTGGCATTCTCTCTGAAATGTGGTTGTGGCTTCCAGAATACTTTTGCTAGTCTTTGCTTATAAGAATGCTTTTTTTGGGAAGGATCTCAAACTCTTACTTCCTTGTTCAGTGAGAAAGGGAGGGAGGAGATGGTTTTAGAATATTGATTTCTTAGAGCATCAGCTGGCAGAGCTCAGCACTTTCTCCTTTGTTCTTCCAAAGTTCCCGATAAACACCCATAGAATAGCATTTATTAATCAGTGTAGTGTTATTTTCCTTTTTTAAAAATTGTGGTAAGATATACATGTAAAATTTACCATTTTAACAATTTAAAAGTTAAGTAGCATCAGGTGCATTCACATTGTGGTGCAACCATCTGCCACTATCCATCTCCAGAACCTATTATTATCTTCAGATATTTAAAAAAAGTCTGCCTCATTTCTTAAACTGTGAACTCTTTGAAGACAGGAATTCTATTTTATTAATTTTCATATCTTTTCTGTCTAATATAATATCTGACCTGTTATGGGAACTCATTCATGCTTGTGGGATGAAAGAATGAGTGCATAGAGCTTCTTCTAGATGATTGCTGTTATTACCCTTTGTGATGTTCTTTGACTTCTAGTCTCATTCTGCTATATGATCTTGCAACTTAGTAGAAATATCTTTGTATATTTTCATTTTGAGAATATATATGGTTGCTGTATTTGATGAACTTGTGAGCTAATGGAAAACAGGACTTTTGGATTAATGCCCTGGACTTTCTCATCTTGAAAATTAAAAAAAATCTCAGGCAAGAACTGAATATTCTAGTTTGTTATAAAGTCTAAAATGCACTCATAATTTTGGTGTCATATTATTCTTGTGTCTTTATTGAGCCATTTGATCCGCTAGTGCCCGTCCTTTGGCAGTGTGCATTTTAATTTCTAGGCCCCATATGCAAATTTTCATGAGGAGTTCTTTGTTTTGTTCTTTCTCTCCAGAAGCCACCCTAGGAGGACCCTTCCTTTCAAATGTGTCTTCTGTACCCCTCTCTGAAGATACATGTTTTTGGCATCAGTTAGAAAACTTTGGGGCCAGACTTTAGGATGTTGTGTTCATCAATGAAATGGAGGGTCTGAGTACGTAGCATCATCAGTACATAGCATAGGGTCTCAGTGCTATAGATGATCTTAGAGGTCGCCTAGATCCATCGCCCCACTTTATGGAGGAAGAATCTGAGATAAGTGACGTGACTTGGTTAGGCTCACACAGTGTGTTGTGGGAGGGTCAGGACTAGAAACTAGTTTACTGATACTTTCAGTTCTGTAAAATTAAATTATTTAATATGTGCAGCAATTGCTGTTTTATTTATTTTTTTTGAGACAGAGTCTTGCTCTGTCACCCAGGCTGGAGTGCAGTGGTGCCATCTCAGCTTACTGCAACTTCTGCCTCCCAGGTTCAAGTGATTCTCCTGCCTTAGCCTCCTGAGTAGCTAGGATTACAAGCATGTGCCACCATGGGCCTGGCTAATTTTTGTATTTTTAGTAGAGACAGGGTTTCACCATGTTGGCCAGGCTGGTCTTGAACTCTTGAGCTCAGGTGATTCGCCCGCCCTGGCCTCCCAAAGTGCTGGGATTACAGGCATGAGTCACTGTGCCTGGCCAGCAATTGCTGTTTTAATATGGCCTCCTTTTAAGGTTGAATTTAGATGTCAACAGGGCTTGCTGTATGCATTGGTGGAGAAGATACCTACTTCTTTTATATGACTTGTGGATGCCACGGGAGCACCTTGTTTGCACATTGGATTGTTCCCAACGTGTCCCAGATTCTGACCACAGTGGCCATGTGTTTAGATTGAAGATTTGAGTCCAGCATGTAGGTTACTCGGTTCATCTATTTAATATCCATTAATATACTATTAAGGATTAGGCTGCTGTCACCTCACAGCCTCTATAACCTTGGTCATATGAGGCATACAAAAATTAATTTTTTGTTGTTTGTTTGTTTTTGAGACAGAATCTTGCTCTGTCACCCAGGCTGGAGTGCAGTGGCACGATCTTGGCTTACTGCAACTTCCGCCTCCCAGGTTCAAGTGATTTACCTGTCTCAGCCTCCCGAGTAACTGGGATTACAGGCACCCACCACCACGCCTGGCTAAATTTTGGTATTTTTAGTAGAGACAAGGTTTCGCCACGTTGGCCAGGCTGGTCGTGAACTTCTGACCTCAAGTGATCCGCCTGCCTCTGCCTTCCAAAGGGCTGGTATTATAGGCATAAGCCACCGTGCTCAGCCAAGAAGATTAATTTTTAAAATAACGGTTTACCTTTAGGTAGATTCACAGAAAGTTACAAAGATAGCACAAAGAGGCCCTATATTATCTTAACGCAGTGCACCCAGTGGTTATATCTTATGGTATTATAGTACAATATAAAAAGCAAGAATTTGACGTTAGTGTGCTATGTGTGTATAGTTCTATATGATGCCTTATTTTCAGTGGCATAGAGGGAGTTTTGGAAAATGATAACTCACTGGGCTCTGACCAGTGGTGGCAGTACTGGGTGAGGGGGAAGGGGGCACTGAAATGAGTACCAAGTCCCTGGGTGGAGTGAGGAAAGGGAGAAAGAGCAAGAAATGGAGTTATTTTCCCTCAAGGGTAACTTTCCTATTCAGTACGAAGCTGTAGCTATGCTGCTGCTTTTGCTCCCTTGCTTGAGATAGGTGCCCAAGAAAGGTGGTCATGTTACATGTCTTTAAAAACCATAGTTCCTTCTACTTTGAGTAGGAACAGAGAGGGTTAAATGGGTGGTTTTTGTTTATTGTTTGTTTTTAAAGGGAATATGTTTCTAGTTAGTACTTTTGTTTTTTTTAAACACCAAGGAAACAAGTTTGTCCCTTGTACTGCATAATGTACTTGTACAGCAGATGGTAACACTGTTTTAGGAGTATGAATGTGCTTGTGACACTGGATACCTGGCCACTATTCTGCTAACCGGAGGCGTGTATGCTCTATGTCTTGGTCATTGGTTAGATCCATTATTCCCAAGTCCTGTCACTATGAGTGACTGTCAGGTATAGACCAGCTTCAGTTCTTCAGGTGTTTAGTTCCAGCCTTGATAAGAACCAGAATATTTGTAATCCTTTCTAATGAGAGAAGGGATTCAGGAAAAAAACTGTCTCCTGGGGAGGTTCTGATTCCTCCCTCCTCACACTCAGTAGATTATCCTCCTTTCCACTTCACAGAGAACACAGTCATCAGATGGGAATTTCTTTCACTTTTTCTGCCAGATTTGCATGTGTTACCTGTGCCCATCTCATGCTTATTCTCTTCTTTTTAGAGGAAAGGTCCTATTCTTCATATCTAAGACCAATATCCCGATTTCTGCCTTGGCTTCTTTCTTCCTCTACTTTCTCAGAAAACTTACAGTGTTGACAGTCTCTTGCTTCTCAGTCTTCAAACTGGATCTCTTTCTGTCTTGGATCTTTTTATAAAATCTAATATATTTAATTCTTTCTCATTGAAAAAACAAAAAATATAGAGAAGTACTGTACTTTAACTCTACTTCCTCTTCAGTGACTTCACATTCCCGTTCTAGCCAGTCTTCTAAAAAAAATGTTGTCTAATCTCTCTGCCTCCATTTTCCCAACTCACTCCAGTTTGGCTCTGAGATTTCTTTCTACTTGTTTGGATTATTATTCTGGGTCACTTTTGTCATTTACTGTCTATTACATATTGGCACATTGCAAGTTTGGTTTTAAGTTTCTTTCGTTTCTCACTCTAGGGAAGTTCACCTGAAGACATGGTCTCAGTTTCCATCTATATACCAATGACTGTCAAATTGGCCTCTCTTGAGAGAACCTACACCTCTGAGTTCTAGACCTTTAAAACTATCTACCTATTCAACATCTGTATTTGGATGTTTCAAAGCACCCCAAACTCTTCATTTCCGGTATCATTCTTAACAATCTTTCCCCACCACACCTGGCTCTTCTGCAGCATTTCCTATCTTATTTAATTGCTCTATCTGTTCAGCTGTGCAGGCTGGTAACCTTAGAGTTCTTGACACCTCATGCTGCCTGACCACCCACACTCAGGCCTTCACCAATTCCCACAGCTTTTGCCCTTAAATATATTTCTTTCTCTTTTTTTTTTTTTTTTTTCTACCCTGAGACAGAGTCTTGCTCTGTCACCCAAGCAATCTCAGCTCACTGCAACCTCCACCTCCTGAGTTCAAGCGAACTTCCTGCCTCCATCTCCTGAGTAGCTGGGAGTACAGGCGTGTGCCACCATGCCTGGCTAATTTTTGTATTTTTTGTAGAGATGGGGTTTCACCATATTGCCCAGGCTGGTCTCTAACTCCTTAGCTCAAGCGATCTGCCTGCCTCAACTTTAAATGTATTTCAAATCCACCTACTTCTCTATTTCCACCTCTCCCTCCTTTGTCCAAGCCACTATTATATTGTTCCTAGATATTACAGTGTCTCTTAATCTCTCTGCATTTAGTTTTTTTCCCCTTTGCAACCAATTCTCTACACAGCAGTAAAAATAATCTAAACATTAGTTGTATCATGTTATTCCCCAGCTTAAAACTCTCCAAAGACTTTCCACTGGCCTCAGAACAAAATTCAGATGTTTTACTATGGCCTACACAGGGTCTTACCTGATCTGACTCTGTTTTTCCCATCGCATCTCCAGATTTCATAACTCTCTGTAAATGTTAATTCACAGCTTTTATCATAATTTGTAATATATACTCATATATGTGGTTATTTGATAAATATCCTTCTTTCCACTAGATCAGAAGGTCCATGCAGGGTTGTTTTCCCATTATATCTGCCACTCAGGCGCAATGAATATCTCTTGAAGGAATGGATGAATGAATGCATTTGTTGTTTTTGGGCCTCAGCCCTGGTAATTCTGATTCAGTAGCTCTGGGGTAGGAACTGGACATCTCTATTTATTAAACCCACCACAGCTGATTCTGATGCTGAGTTTGGGTTGAACCCCATAGAGAAATATGTTGCAACTACAGTTTAGACCACAGGTGTTTAGACTCTAAACAGGAAAGGGAAGGAAAGGATGATGTAAATGTTAATAAACATTTTCTCTCATTTTGCAAACCCTATTGACTCTGTCATTCCTCTAAGTAGGTCAGTGTACATCAACTGACACTTTTACAGGGTGATAGTTCCATAGTGATTTCTTTTTTATTTTTAAGCTCTCCCAATTTTATGGTAAAAATAAAAGGGGAAAAATAGGATATTACATGATTGCTGTTACGTAGGCAATAGGTTTAGGCATAGTCAGGTTAGTAGGGATCGGAATAAAGCTAAAAATATGAAGCTTTTCTGTTGTATGTGAGGATGGGAAGAAACACCATTCAGTACACATCTAAAGGTGATAAGACACAGACCCGGCTCTCAAGGAGTTTACAATCAGAAAACTTTCGTGTAACAAATGCAAAGAGCATTAGATTAGGAGTCCTAAGACCTGGGTACTGTGCTCTAGTCAAGTGATGGTGGGCATGGCATTTCAGCTGTGGGTCTCCGTTTCCTCAGCTGTAAAATAAGGGGTTTGGATCGAGGGATTTTTAAGGATCTTCACAGCTTTACAAGTCCAGGATAGGGCTGGAGGGGACTGTAGGACTTGGATGGGAAGTGGTGGGCTCTGAGCTGGCTGACAGGGCTGTGGGGCTGGGAGCAGGCACTGGCTGGAATGGAGGGCTCGTAGAGAGTAGTAGTTGAAGAGAAAGGTGGGGAATTTGTGGGCCGAGCTGTGGAGGATATTGGCTATCAGGCTGAAGTTTTATATTTCATTTTGTAGACAGCAGGGAGCTCTAAGAACTTTTGTGTATTTTACTTTGAATTTCAATCAGTGATGCAAATTTCAATATAGGACTTCTGAGGACAAAGGAAACAAAATGTGTGTGAATGGGTCTCTCAAATTATAAAAGTTATAGGATCATACCTTCATAATTTTCCTCTGGTTATAAAAGTAATGCATGAGTAAGGTAAAAACATCCAAACATGATAGTGTAGAAAATATGACACCCTTATGATAAACTTCCAGACAAACAAATATCATCAGTATGTGTTGTCTTCTTATTGCTTTAGTAGAAAGTTTCTGTGTAATAGTATGACATGATTAAAGTTTATTTTAGGAAGATCACTTTGGTGGCAGCATGTAGGGTGATTAGAGGGAGAGAAACTAAAGTCCAGGAGACTACCGGGGGTTAGTATTATTGTTTAACAAATATACAAATACCTTCAATGTTAGCTTATAATCAAATACCTTCAGTGTTAGTAAGTTCAAAGGTAATAGGGGACTGCAGTAAGAGAGCAGAAAAAATTAAAGAGGAATGGATGAATTCAAGAGACACTTAAAGGCAGAATCATTAGGATTAGTGACTGGATTTCGATTGGAGCAGAGAAGAAAGAGGAGCAAAAGGTGCCTGGGAATTTCAAGTTGGGTCTTTGAGAGAATCACCCATATCAGTTCTAGGGAAGTTGGGGATGGAAGCTCAGTTTGGGTGAGTGGTATGAGCTAGATGTATTTGGACTGAGCCATCAGAAATCACATTTAGGAGCAAAGCAGAAGCCATCCAAAGCAATAGAGAAAGAACAGCCAGTTTTGGGAAGAGAAAAGCAAGCAAGTTCAGGCACAGAGCAGAGGGGAAGAGATTCAGAGAGAGTGGCTTTCCAGGTGCTTCAGAGGCCTCAGAGAGTGAGGCCTGAGAAAGGTGACGGGCGGTTAGAGGAAAGCAACGTGGCATACCGAGCATCTTCTGGGGCCAGTGAAATGGGAGAGGCAGAATCCAGATTTCAAGGGCAATAAAGCGCATAAATAGCTATACATAATATAGCTATGTAATGTAGGCTAATGTATATAATAGTCTACAACTTCTGTTCCTAAGAAGGAGAGAATTAATATGATTATCTGGTGGAGGCAGCAGCAATATAATTTCATTTATGTTATGGTATTCCTATTCTTACTTAACATATTCATGCCCGGTTATTTATGTGTAACTGTGAGGTTGAACATTTATTACTTGACAGGTGAAGTAAAAAAGCACATTATTTTTGTGCCATTTTGTCCTGTTCTTTGGGACGAATTCTTCCCTACTCCTTGGATAAAATGTAGGGAAAATCTCATCATTTTTATGGTTACTCTTTAGTAACAAAAGGTCCTGTCATGTTCGGTTACTTTCATATACACAAACAGTCTACATTCAGTAATTAATATGTCCAGTCTAATAAAATAAAATGCTCCCTTCTCCAGCTTGGGTCTTCTTTGGTCTGGATGCCTGCCTCCGACTCACTAGGCTGCCTTTGACTCCTCCAGACTGAGTTGGGTGGAGGAAAGAGAAGTGAGGGGTAACAAAATTCTCATCTGATGTATAAGGATGGGTCATGTGAACTTGCTAATATTTGTCCTGCAAAAATGGCAATTTAATATGGTTCAATGTAATACTGTTGTCATCTGCATGAGAACTCTCTGGGCTAAGATGGCATTTAAAACTAACATTTTTCCTTTTTAGAACTCCTTCCTGTATTCCTAGGAGGACCCTTAAGATTGCGGGGAGGTCTTTCATCCAAAGTACCCTGGATGCTTTTGAATCTGTCTCCTCTAAATGACAGCTCATAACTCCATCTTTAGCTCCTGGGCATCTAGATCACACACCTCAGCTTTCCTCTTCCGAGGGCTTGCCTTATTCCCACTAAGGCTGTTTTGATCAGGATAGAAAACAGTCCCATGCTGACTTGCTGTTTTGGCATATCTAGTTGAGGGAAAATGCTCATGCTTTCTCTGATCCTCAACATTCAGGAGATGCAGACCACTCCTAGCATAGCACACTCTTAGCTCCACTGCCAGCACCAATATTATACCCGTTACGAGTTTTCAGGTGTGTCAACAGGCTGCTCACTGACAGCTTGAGGATGCTCCCAGGGACACATACCTAGTTGTCTGCATTGTCTATGGAAGCCCCTTTCCCTAGGCTTGAAATGAGGGCCAAGCAACTCTACCTGATGCCCCAGGGTGGGGTGAGTGCCACTCCTAGCTCATTGAAAGCTTTCTCCTGAAATTCCCTTCTAGTTTTATTTTTATCTTGACCTTTCCACTTTGGTGATGGGTTAAGAGTTACAAAACCAGTTTTTGGAAACCTCCTTTGCAAGTCCTGCATCCTTCACCTGTGGAAGGTGGACATAGTTGACATGTATTGTCTTGGGGGCCAAATGCAAAACTGAGTCTGAAATAGTTCCCTTTTAACCTCCCGTTATGTGCAGATTTAACAAATTCAGTGCCTTTCTTAAAGTAAAAGGTACATCCAGACACTGGAATGTAGTGCTAAAACAAACTATTAGGGAATTGAAATGACTGTAAAAGAACATAATGAACAAACAGAAATAATCCAACCAGCACCTTAGTTTTGATTCTGGCATTGCTTTTTACTCTAGAAGCAAGAGTTGAAAGAAACTGACCTGCATTTTAAAATATATTTTTTAATGGTCACGTAATATGCTATATTTCTTCAAATCTGTTAAAAATAGAAACTCAAGAGTTGGATGGCATCATGGTTAGGGAAGAAAAATTCTGTAACTGAAATAGATGGTTGTAGTAATTCACATGTCTCGATTTGTATTCTAGTCATAGCATACTTCTTAAAAGGGTGATAAAAATAATGTGTTTTCTCTTTCCCACTTCATTTGTCTAATTTCTGTAACATACACCCTCACAATGAATTATTGACTCAGGGACAAGAGGTAGAGAAATTACAGAGGTTGCTAAGAATACCTGCTGACACTTATTTTCTACTTCTGCTTTAGAAGTTGCTTAGAAAATCTAATCAAGGCCGGCTTACATCCAGTAGAAACAGAGAGTTTCTACTGGATGTGCTTTGGAGCAGGTTTTTAAGAGAGAGCTTTCCCCATGGAACAGTGACCATATTGGGGAAAGAAGAGCTCAGGAGACATGAGTTATGCTTCTCTTGCCTGGGGAGGTGTTTGCTTAAAAGACATGCTGCCCAAATATTTAAGCCTTCAGGTTAGCCTTTTTCCAGTTGTTGGCAGAGTGAATGAGCATGAACTGTATTTGATGAACTACAATTAACACAAATACTCATTTTGAAGCAGATAAAATTATTTTGAAACTGGAGGAAAATTGTTTCATAAGAGAAACTTGTACTTCCTATGAAAGGACTGGATTTTTTTGCTCCATGTTTTTAGTAAAGTTTAGTCAAATTTAGTTTAGTTCACCTAGAACGAACACAGAACAATTTGGAAATACATTTTTATTCCTTTTTTTAAACTAGAGGTTAGCAAACCCTGGCAGAAAAACCAAATGTAGCCTGACACCTGTTTTTGTAAATAAAGATTTATTGGAACATAGTTGTGCTCATTTGTTTACAAATTGTCTCTGGCTACATTTGCATTGCAACAGCATTGTTAAGTAGTTGGGACAGAGACCATATGGCCTGCAAAGCCTAAAATATTTACTATCCCAGTCTTTACAGGAAAAGTTTGCAGATCCCTGTTCTATATTAATGAAAGTACTCAATATCAGTGTTTTTGTGGTTATATATGGCATAAATGGCTATTAATTCTCTGAATTATTATTAATTTTAAATATTTCAGTATCTTTTGTACTTGATTATATATCTTATTAAAATAACTGAATTAATTCTGAAAATTGGTCTGGACTGTTTGCCTAATGGACAATACACTGGACATTACAAAACTAATTTCTGCTTTTCAAATTCCTTGGACAGTAAAATAATTTATTTGTTGATTTGCATTTTACCACTTATGAGCACCTTGGGAGGACATTGTGTAGTAGAAAGCATACTGTCAGCACTCACGTCCAAAATGTTTTCTAGGTTTATTGGAACAATTTAAAATGTCAGTGAAAAGAAATACTTTTCTTCCTTCGTGTCCTTTGGTTTTCTATGATGGCTGGACGCATTCACTCCTTGAGGCATTCATGTTCCTTCCACATAAAGGGCAGAGTTAAGGTTACTTTATGTGTCATTTGCCTCTTCAGGGTTGTTTAATCCTTCTCAAGAGAAGATTATTTTAATGTGTTGCAGGAGATGCTGCCTGATAACTGAGGCTGATGTGTTGAGCACTGTAAGAACCAGACTGGGGACAAGAATTGACTCATTTATTCATTTATACTTATGTTTATTCAACAAACGTTGAAGGCATGGTTTACTAGGTTCTGTGCTCTCAAGGATTTCATAGTCTCTTACAGGAGATGGACACAAAGCAAATGATTATCATGTATTGTGTTAGGCAAGATGATTGAGTTATAGTCAGGATATTATAGGAGAGAAGGGGCGTCTAACCACCATGGGGAGAGGGCAATCAAGAAAAGCTATTTGAAAGAGGCTAAATCCAGATCAATAAATCCAGGACATTCTGTCAGAAATTCAGGTGGAGATGTCTGGCAGGTGGATTTGAGTCTCAATCTGGGATAGAGATAAGGATTTAGGTGTCTTTATTCTAGGAATGGCAGTTAAAACCCTGAGAGCTGATGAGAGCCTGAAGAGTGGGAAGAGGGCTCAGCATGGGAAAGGTCAACATTTAAGGATCAGAAAGAGATGCATAAAGGAAACAAGGAAGGGGTCAGAGAGATAATTAGGAGTACCAAGAGAACAAAAGACAAGAATGTTTAGAGACTGAGTGAGGGGAAGGAGACGGTCAATGGAAAGATGGAAAATCCAGGATTGATCAGGGACTGGCAATGTAGGAGGCAGAGGGGAGATGGAATTCATTTCAAATATAATCTAATGTAAACTACTTATGTGTTAAACAAATGATGACCTAAAACTTAGTTTCAGGCTGTTGTTTAAAGTAGGCTCAAATAAGTAAGTTGATTTCCTATATTTGTAAAAGCTAATAATTTTTATTTAATCAAACACACATTTATTGAGCACTTATTTTGTACTAGGTGCTATAACAGGTTGGCACCCCAAGGGATAAACTATGAGGGATACAAAAATGATCAAAAAGTGAAGTAGTAATATTTGAGCTAAGCCCTGGAAAATGGGGAGGGATGGAAGTACGTATAAGTCAAGAATAGGCAAGAGTTAGAGCAAAAACACAGTGCATGAAACCCCAGGACACTGTCAGTCTTGAATTATTGTTCTTGACTATGTCTGTCTCCACCACCAGACTCTCTCATGCTGAGGACTGTGATTTATAGAGCCTCACATGGTGTTTTGCATGTTGGATTTACTCAATTAATGTTTGCTATATGAATGAAACTTGAGAAACAGAAACATCATAATTATTACTTATTCCGTAGTCTTGTCTGTGCTGGCCTCAGTAATAAAGCAAAAACTAACTTAAAGACTAGCATTCCTATGTTCATTAGTAAAACAGGTAATAGGTAAATTACCTTCTTGATTTGAATTTTGAGAATGACATGTTAGAACTTATAAATGAATCAAATACATGTAATTTATAATGTTACTCTATGATATGAAAACAATTTGAGATAGAAGTCACAAATATGAAGTTTCTTAAGACTTTGATCAAAACAACAAAATTTCTTTGAGATTTTCTTTTTTTAAAATTTTTGTTTTGCAACAACAGCTAACCAAAGATGTGATCTTCTTTACATGACAATGTTGAAGCCAATTTATTTATTAGCATGTTAGTGGTTATATTTGTTTTATATTTTGAAGTGAACTATGGCCTTCTTTTAGGACTGAAAAATAACTTCGTGGTGTACAGATATTTTAGATTAACCAAGGGTACTTGTTAACAAAAGCTATTATTTTATAGCTGCATCTCCGTGTTTGATTTGATAAATTTGGGAATTAAATTTACAATACAAATTTCATTAGTGGAATTACATAGCCAATTTGGAGAGGTTCTATTTAATGTGCTACCTTGATTTAGAATGAACGATTTAGAAATACGAAGAGTTGACTGGGCATGGTGGCTTACGCCTATAATCCTAGCACTTTGGGAGGCTGAGGTGCGATTGCTTGAGCTCAGGAGTTTGAGACCAGCCTGGGCAACATGGCAAAATCCCGTTCTACTTAAAAAAAAAAAAAAAAATTAGCTGGGCATGGGGACTTGCTCCTGTGGTCCCAGCTAGTTGGCGGGCTGAGGCAGGAGAATCGCTTGAGTCCAGGAGGTTGAGGCTTCAGTGAGCTGTGTTTGTGCCACTACACTCCAGCCTGGGTGACAAAGTGAGACCATGTCTGAAAAAACAAAAACAAAAACAAAAACAACACAAAAAAGAAGAAATATGAAGAGTTAGATAAATGATACGATAATAGCCCACATGTTTTCTTGTTGATTGTGGAAAA
Organism: Hylobates moloch; assembly: GCF_009828535.3. NCBI lineage: Eukaryota > Metazoa > Chordata > Mammalia > Primates > Hylobatidae > Hylobates > Hylobates moloch. The sequence goes on along the minus strand of NW_026652277.1, from coordinate 90,113,636 downwards.
GGAAATAATTAACAGTATCTATTACAACTACATAGGATGTATTGATTTAAGGATTACAGTAGAAAATAATTCAAGAAATTGGAAAAGTGAAGCATGTTGTTCCATGAAGATTTCACATCCTTATTATTTATAAGTATTTGAGTTATGTGTAACTTCATTTTCTCCATTAGTTTTTGATAATGATATCCAAAACAAATCTGAAGTTATTTGTTAGTTTGACCTGTGTTATCTTTGCTTCATAAATTCCTGAATTATCTAGTTTAATCTAGTTCTTATTTCACAAATGATGGAAGTCAGATTAAGCAGTTTGTTTAAATGACCCGCAATGAATTATAGAGATAGGTCACCATTTTATGCTAACGGGTTGGCAAGAAAAATTCGTGAAATTTTACAGGCTTCATGTTGCAGTTGTCTATAAATGCACTTCCATAAATGAAAATATACAGGTTTGTCCATTGCATCATTATAAATGTAATTTAAAAATTAATTTTCTAAATTGTTTTATGCAAGTAAGCAAGCAAGCAAAATAAATAAGAACTCATGTATTTTCTTGTCTTTTTTTCTCCCCTGCCTAATAGGACCAGACATATTATCAATCATTTCAGGTTTCAGAATATGGTAAGAGTTCCTCAATCTATTTTGGAAGAAAAAAACATTTGTTACTTTTAGCAGAGATTAGAGAAATTTTTAAGAGATGTGTTATTTGAAGTAAAAATCTCAATGGAGTTAAAATTCTGGTGTTTTTTAAAGGCCTAACCATATTTTTTTCCTTTGTAAAAATTCTAAAATCTCATTATACAGAAAAAAGTAGAAAAAAATCACCTATAGTTGTATTATGCTAGTCTTTTTCTTATCCACAACATGATTTTTCTATTTTTCTACTTCGTTGTGATCATAAAATATTTAAAATGTTGCACTTAAAAATACTTAACAAATTCTCTTCCATATTTTTCATTTGATTGGCATTGGTAAAGATGGTCTGTTTCTCAGGTAAATCCTCTTCTTGCAGGTGCCATACTTACAATATCTGTTAGAAACCCATAGATAAAAACAGTGGGGCCCATCTATGTTGTTGGTGAATGGAGAGGAGTGAGAGATGAGACTGAAAGCATAGGATCTTAGTATTAGTTATAATTTGAATAGTTATTTTGAGGTTGCACATGCAGTTTTTCATTTGATTTGACCTTCTTTTTGAGATTGGGTTTTATTTAGGCAGTAGAAATTATAATATACAGGTAGTAATACCTCAGGTTCTGTGGGCCATATGTCTCTGTCATTACTACTCAATTTTGCCTTGGTAGCATGAGAGCAGCCAAAGATAATATGTACATGAATGTTGCTTGAGAGTGGTGCAGTAAACTTTATTTTATGGGCATGAAAATTTGAATTTCATATAATTTTCATGTGTCATGAAATATTATTCTTCTTTTGATTTTTTTCAACCAGTTAAAAATTGTAAAAAATGTTCTTGGTTCATGCTGGCCATAGTTTGCTGAACTCTGATCTGTAACCGTGCTCTCCAGTAGCGGGGCCACTTGCCATGTGTGGCTGTTGAGCACTTCAAATGTGGCTAGTCCAGATGGAGACACCAGATGTCAAAGACTTAGTACGAGAAAAATGAAAGAAAGAAAAATAGTTCATTAATAACCATTTTTAAATTTTGATTATTTGTTGAAACGATAATATTTTAGATATATAGGGTTAAGTAAAATATAAAAATTATTTCACCTGCTTATTTTTACTTTTAAAATTTGGCTACTAGAAATGAAAAATTACACATATGGCTCCCATTTTATGTCTTTTGGACAGCCCTGATCTAGAAGAAGAAGTCATAGCGGACCAACATTTTTATGGGCTATCTTTATATCCCACTGTGGTGGTATGCTGGGTGGTTGTATGTTGTTGAATGAGGTATAGTGGAGGTGGGGAATTGATTGCAAACCTGTGATGTTTGAGGAAGAGTCATTTGGATTTTCCTGGTGGTGGGGGTTGCGGGGGCGGGGGGTCATAGTTGACTCACGTGACTTTTTGGTCTCCCTGTCCTAGACTGATCTAGAGTCTAGGAGTGTCTTGGTACATTCAGGGCCGTTAGCCTTGATTGGAGCTGAAGGTCTGCCCTATATTGTTGACCATTTGGCTTTTTTGATACTTCTCTTATGTTAATTGAATGGTGAGGTGCCTTGTTATGAGAGTGGCCTGTTTCTTTGGTCAGAGAACTATAGAAAAAAAGTTTTATAGACTGTAAAGAAACACACATTTTTTACTCTGGCAGAGTGCTTTGTATCAATTATAGTATTAGTACTTATAAAATAGTTTATACCTTAATTATTATTATTATTTTTCGAGACGGAGTCTTACTGTGTCACTCAGGCTGGAGTGCAGTGGCATGATCTCAGGTCACTGCAACCACTGCCTCCTGGGTTCAAGCGATTCTGCTGCCTCAGCCTCCTGAGTAGCTGGGATTACAGGCATGCACCACCATGCCCAACAATTTTTGTATTTTTAGTAGAGACAGGATTCACCATGCTGGCCAGGCTGTCTTGAACTCCTGACCTCAGGTGATCCACCTGCCTCAGCCTCCTGAGTTCTAGAATTACAGGCGTGAGCCACTGCTCCCGGCCTCATACCTTAATTATATAAAGCTGACCAAACTAGGGATTTCTAGTTTTGGGTGAAACAAAGGGCTTTTCATCTGTCTTAATATGTATTTGGATTCTAATGAATTTAAGTTCAAATAGTACAAATTATCAACTCCTTCACAACAATTTTATTTTTCATTTTATTCAGTGGAAGATGATAGTGAAGTAGATTCTTTAAAAGATTTACCCTTGCTTCTTCATCTCAAAAAAAAAAAAAAGAAGATTTACCCTTGCTTTTCTTTTCCAGTATTACCAAAATTTGAAGTGACTTTGCAGACACCATTATATTGTTCTATGAATTCTAAGCATTTAAATGGTACCATCACGGCAAAGTAAGTGTCATTTTTCTTTTGATATGACTCGAAACCATTATAAAACTGTATGACCAAAAGCTGATTATATACTTCAGAATATCAGGGCAATTTTTGCTTATTAAAATACCTTGGTGGACAGTAAATGACTATTTATAATAAATAATTAAGCATGGGACAGATCTCCACATTTCTCTGCATCTATCGCTCTGTTTGCAAGCCGACCCAGTCTTGAAATATTTCCCATATTTCTTAGACTTATTAAGGGATTTATATTATAGATAGCACTGTTTTTTTTTTCAGATGACATGGAATTGAAGTAACTTATCTTTACTTAAATTCTATTTTTTTCCATTGATAATGGAGATAGAACTCTTGGGGGAGAGAATTGGTTGCCTTATTGCAATTAACAGATGAGTAAATAATCCACATTTATCCATTACGTCACATCATACGAACACAGAGACTTCCAACCTACCTAACACAACAGATCTATGGTGGCTGTCATGATTTTGACTCACTGGGTTGAACAATGCATGGCATTTTGTTTTGCTGAGGCAAAAAGCATCGTCAGAGTTCCAGACTAATGGTTCTCTGAAGTGCAGGCTGGGATTGCCCTCAGGTAATTCAGGATTCTTCTCTTGTAGCTTGAGAGTGAAGTTCAGATTCTTCAGTTTATCTTGCAGGGCTCTTTTCTGGATTCACGTCTTTTGAAACATTCCACCTTTCTCTACTCCAGCCCATTCTCTACTGTCCAAAACTCCATTCTGAAATTTTACTTTAGCTTCTAAAAACGTAAAATGTTTTTTTCTGACTAATAGGCCATTACGTAGGTAATTTCAAGGCTTACTATTTGCCCCCAACCCTCCTTATACCCCTCATAATACTAGTCACACAGAGCTGCTGTTTGCTCGTCCACCTTTCCGAAGGTGACTCTGTGTCTTGTGTACTACAGCACCTTGGTACCTACTACAGTGCCAACCGTAGAGTAGGTATCCAATATATACCTATTGAAAGAACAAATAGGCCAGGCACAGTGGCTCACACCTGTAATGCCAGCACTTTGGGGGGCTGAGGAGGGTGGATCACTTGAGACCAGGAGTTTGAGGCCAGTTTGGCCAACATGGCAAAACTCCATCTCTACTAAAAATACAAAAATTAGCTGGGCATGGTGGCACACTCCCAGCTACTTGGGAGGGTGAGGCATGAGAGTTGCTTGAACCTGGGAGGCAGAAGTTGCAGTGAGCCAAGACTGTACCATTGCACTTCAGCCTGGGTGATAGAGGGAGACTTTGTCTCAAAAAAAAAAAAAAAAAGAAAGAACAAATAGATAAGCAACATGACCCTTAAGATTTCAACTCTAAGCTGTATGTAGCACAGCAAAGGTCTTCATACCAAATCAAAAGCCAGGTATTTGGAGTTCTGTGGATATAGGAAAAAAGAAATTCAGTTTCTCTTATATCCTCATTCAACAATCAACACAGAAGACTTCTGTGACTTCTGGTCATGAAGAGGTGGGTGAGGATTTCTCCCCACCAAAACCCAATCAGTCAGTTCTGCAGGGGACACCAGCTGGGTCTCCTCTAGTTCAATTCAAGTCTGACACTATCTACTGGGAGACAGCATCAGATCATAGATGCGGACTTGCTCCAAGACTGCCCCCCACTGCAGATGCCACTCACAAGTTATAGATTGTCACCTGTACTTCTGACTGATTGGCTGTAAATTGGAGTTCCCACTATCTTCTTTTTGGGTTTGACTAAGTTGCTGGAGCTGCTCACAGGACTCAGGAAACACTTCACTGGCTTATTACAAAGGATTTTACAACGGATAGAGATGAAGAGCTGGAAGAGGTACGTCAGGCGAGGCATGTGGGAATCAACACGGAGCTTCCATGCCCTCTCTGAGCATGCCGCCCTCCAGGAACCTCCATGTTTTCAGCTCTCTGGAAGTTCTACAAAGCCTGTCCTTTTGGGTTTTTATGTTTTCTTTTCCTTTTTTTTTTTTTTTTTTAGACGGAGTCTCGCTGTTGCCCAGGCTGGAGTGCAGTGGTGCGATCTCGGCTCACTGCAAGCTCCGCCTCCCGGGTTCACGCCATTCTCCTGCCTCAGCCTCTCCGAGTAGCTGGGACTACAGGCGCCCGCCACCACGCCCGGCTGATTTTTTGTATTTTTAGTAGAGACGGGGTTTCACCGTGGTCTCGATCTCCTGACCTCGTGATCCACCCCCCTCGGCCTCCCAAAGTGCTGGGATTACAGGCGTGAGCCACCGCGCCTGGCCTCTTTTCCTTTTTTTTTTTCATTTACCACTGATCAGAAGGGAAGGTATTATTTTATAATGTTTTTGTCCTTTTTTGTGCTATGGCTGCTTTCAGAGAAAAAAATTCTTTGTTTTGTTAATGATACTATCCTAGAATATTTTGATATTTTATTATTTTTTTTAAGTGAGGAAGTCTCACTCTGTCATAGGCTGGAGTCCAGTGGTGCAGTCATAGCTCACTGCATCCCTGAACACCTGGGCTCAAGCGATCTTCCCACCTCAGCCTCCCAAGTAGCTAGGACTACAGGTGGGAGCCACCACGCCTGGCTAATTTTTTTTCCTTTATAGAGATGGGGTCTTGCCATTTTCTCCAGGCTGGTCTTGAACTCCTGGCCTCACATGATACTCCTGCCTTGGTCTCCTAAAGTGCTGAGACTACAGGCATGTTCCACCACTCCTGGCCTGATTTGCTTTTTAAAAATTAGTCAAGCTTTTATTTTCTGAGTGATTAACTTATCCCAAATGTTTCCAGGTTCTATTTGGGACAATAATTGTATCTTTGTTTCACAATTATTATAACCAGCTTGGTGTTTGGAAAACTAAATCTGCTTCACATTAAAGTCAAAATTAAAAATTTTTGTGTCTGAGAGTACTTTAAATTATATTTGGATTTTAAAGATCCTTTTACTACCATGTGGTATAACTCTGTTAAAATACAATATCCTGGCATGCTAGTTTTGCTTTTATTTAATCTTTAGCACAATACAAGTAGAGTCAGGTTTCGAAGACTCTTAAATGAGTGAATTTGATGCTAAGGTTGCTAACCAGGGTTTCCACTGACTTTACTGTTTTTGTTTGGAAGTGTGGTGCATTTGAACTTGGGTTTTTTTTTCTTCTTAGTTTGGAATATGCTATATTTTAAGATTTGCTTTTGAGTTGAGTTGATCCAGATGAGGGGCTGTTTCTGTGTTCAGTTAATGGATTTAGGAAGCAGCCGTTTACTGCTGTGATTTATAGACTGCAAAGCAAAATTGACTTCCATGTCTGGCTCAGCATTTCACAATAGAGGTAGAAGCAACCCAGGAAATGTACTTAAAAAAGGCTTTCTGGCAGTAAAATGTATTGCCTCTTCTTCACATGGAGAGCCTTTCCTATAATGAGAGACGATAAAATTAATACATAGAAAGAAGAGTAGCAGAAAATATTTGACTCACGAAGCTAAGTTTGGGCCAGGTGAGGTGGCTCATGCCTATAATCCCAGCACTTTGGGGGGCCAAACTGGGTGGATCACTTGAGGTCAGGAGTTTGAGACCGGCCTGGCCAATATGGTGAAACTCCATTTCTACTGAAAATACAAAAATTAGCTGGGTGTAGTCGCAGACACCTATAATCCCAGCTGTTCGGGAGGCTGAAGCAGAAGAATCGATTGAACCCGGGAGGCAGAGGTTGCAGTGAGCCGAGATCGCGCCACTGCACTCCAGCCTGGTTGACAGAGTGGGACTCTGTCTCAAAAAATAAAATAAAACAAGATAAAATTCTCTGGACATGGTGGTGTGCGCTTGTCATCCCAGCTACTCAGGAGGCTGAGGCAGGAGAATCTCTTGAACCCCCGAGGTGGAGGTTGCAGTGAGCCGAGATATGCCACTGCATCCAGCCTGGGTGACAGAGTGAGACTGTGTCTAAAAACACACACACACACACACACACACACACACACCCAGAAACTAAGTTTGGTACTATGGCTTTAAAAAATTATTCTTTTTAAAAAATTTTCAGCAAAAAATCAATTTTTGACAGCCACGAGCACATTTGGTGCTCCAGAATCTATGGTCTAATAAACCTTCCTGGCTAATATCAGAACATGCAGCAATAGACCATGGTGATTGCACCATCAGCTGACATTTAAAAATCTTGTAAAGCTGCGAAGTTTCGTGGGCATTCAGTTAATGGGCCAGTCCAGATTTCTAGGAGTGAAAGATTTTTGTAATCTTTAAAAAATCTTTGGACAGGAAACTGTCACTCCCAGTTATGATCAGGTATTTTCTGGAGTCTTTCAGATGGTCAGAGGTTGGGCAGAGTGTGTGTTAAGAACTGTTTTAAGCCACTATAGTTAAAAGTCTTCCCATTTTGGAAACTTAATTTCAAGGATCACCATTTATTTTTTATTTATTTATTTATTTTTTGAGATGGAGTCTCGCTCTGTTGCCCAGGCTGGAGTGCAGTGGCACGATCTTGGCTCACTGCAGCCTCCACCTCCTGGGTTCAAACAGTTCTCTGCCTCAGCCTCCGAGTAACTGGGATTACAGGCACCCACCACCAAGCCTGGCTAATTTTTTTGTATTTTCAGTAGAGATGGGGTTTCACCATCTTGGCCAGGCTGGTCTTGAACTCCTGACCTCGTGATCCACCCACCTTGGCCTCCCAAAGTTCTGAGATTACAGGCGTGAGCCACTGTGCCTATCCAGGATCACCATTTATTAAAGACATTTTTGTTGGGTTTAGTTTAAAAAATTATAGCAGGAGTATGTTTTCAATGTAACTTTTTTCTTTTTAAAATTTTCTCTTTTTAGTGTTTTGCCATCCCATAATGTATTTTTTTTAAATTTATTTATTTTGAGACAGAGTCTTGCTGTGTTGCCCAGGCTGGAGTGCAGTGATGCGATCTCGGCTCACTGCAGCCTCCACCTCCTGGGTTCAAGCAGTTCTCCTGCCTCAGCCTCCAAAGTAGCTGGGACTACAGGTGCCTGCCACCATGCCCAGCTAATTTTTGTATTTTTATTTTTATTTATTTATTTATTTATTTTTTAATTTTATTATTATTATACTTTAAGTTTTTGGGTACATGTTTTTTAATAGAGACGGGGTTTCCCTGTGTTGGCCAGGCTGGTCCTGAACTCCTGACCTTGTCATCTGCCCACCTTGGCCTCCAAAAGTGCTGGGATTACAGGTGTGAGCCACTGCGCCCAGCCCAATTTTTAAGATTTTTTAAGATGTTAGATTGCTAATGTATGCTATTGAAAGTAGTATTTTTATTGTGTTCTGACAATATCAAGTTGATACATAAAAAGACTATGTTTATAATTATTCAGGTATACATATGGGAAACCAGTGAAAGGAGATGTAACACTTACGTTTTTACCTTTATCCTTTTGGGGAAAGAAGAAAAATATTACAAAAACATTTAAGGTAACTTTTGCAGACATTTTATAACTTGTGATGGGTAAAATATGTGTATTTTTCTAGAAATAAGATTTAGTACTGAATTAACAAAAAGTTAAGTGTAAGAAAATCAAGAGCTTTCAAGTATTGAACAAATGAGAATTTATGCAATTATAGCGATTAAAATGGTACCAGAGCTATCATATTGTTGTAACTTAGTTTGAGTTTTATTTCTAAAATCTGAATTGCTAAAATGATAAATAATACTGAACTTTTAAACAAAACAGATAAATGGATCTGCAAACTTCTCTTTTAATGATGAAGAGATGAAAAATGTAATGGATTCTTCAAATGGACTTTCTGAATACCTGGATCTATCTTCCCCTGGACCAGTAGAAATTTTAGCCACAGTGACAGAATCAGTTACAGGTTTGTAGACTTTAAAGTGAAGGTAAAACTTTTTATGTGACACTGCTGTATCATCTTTCTTATTATAACTGGCACTTTTATTTGGGAGCATCATTGACTTTCTAAAGATGCTATTTAATATTGAAATTGTTATGACTGTTAGTCTAAGTTGCAGGATGATTTTACAATGGGGGACCTTATTTTCTATGAAAGTCACTACTTCAACCACATATGATAGCTCTTTGTAATTTTTTTTTCCATTTCTATTCTTTCCTCCTGAAAACTACATGGAAAGGCTTACATTTTCAGCTGGTAACCTTCTTCTTTTTAAAATCACTGAACTCTCAGCTGTTTCTAGACAGTTTTCACTTTTAATAAGAAAATAAAATTGAGTTTCTTGGACCTTTCTGTTACTATTTCAACAACTTTAGCCAATTCCCGAAAGAGCAAAAGACTATTCTTTCATTGGCCTTAATTTGCTGCTGTTGTACATGTCACTGTGGTAGAATGGCAGCAATGGTGCTTAGAAGAGATCCATAGAGAACATAATAGAACTGTGTGGTGCTTGTAGTGTCAAAGCCAATATGGGAATGAGGCTTATGTGCCCTGATACTTTTAACCCTTTTTGCAATAGGTTAGATGGAGAGATTTGGTGGATAGAAGCTTTTGGTGAAACGTTACTTTTGCTTTCTAAATTGTGCAATTTCCAAAAAAGGTATTTCAAGAAATGCAAGCACTAATGTGTTCTTCAAGCAACATGATTACATCATTGAGTTTTTTGATTATACTACTGTCTTGAAGCCATCTCTCAACTTCACAGCCACTGTAAGTTGGTATATTTATTTCCAGTCCATAGCAGTAAGTTCAGCTTAATGAAATAGAATGGGAAATAATATTTTCAATGCTTTCCTAAAAATTTAAGCCAAAAAGTATATAACTTTGTCTCTTTAGATATGTGGGCCATGTAGATTTGTTTCCAAATGACCTTTGTCTATTTTTTCTAAAAAAGTAGTTTTCAACAACAATAAAAATATTTTTTTGAAAATGTATTTTTTTACAGGCAATTTAAGTTAGATGTGGATTGCTACACTGAAGCTTTTATTAATTAATTGAAATAATTACATGGTAGTCAAAAATTTCAATTTCAATTTGGTTTTTATAATGATTAATTGTAGTTCTAGCAAAGATGTTACATTAAAAAATTATCAACAAATCTCATTTTTTGGAGATAATGTTGAATTAACACATTAATTGTGTGAATTTTGACAATGAGCAAGACATGGTGTGGGGCAGGGCTATAGAGCCAAGAAGGGCTCAGTCCCTACCCTCAGGTTCACAGTTTTTGTAATGGTGACAGGAAAATATATACTTAACTATAACTCATGGCAGATTAAGATTAGTGTTACAAATTAATTTCTGTAGGGATTTAAAGCAGGGGTTGCTAAACTTTTTCTGCAAAGGGCTAGACAATAAATATTTTCAGCTTGGTGGCCATGTGGTCTTTGTCACAGCTACTCAGCTCTGCCATTGTAGCGTGAAAGCAGCCATAGCCAATTTATAAATAAGTGAGAGTGGAATGTGTTCCAGTAAAACTTTATTTACAAGCATACTGGATTGGCCTATCAGCTTGCAGTAGTCGGCTGATCTCTGATTTAAAGAAAGGAGGAGTCAGGCCGGGCATGGTGGCTCATGCCTGTAATCCCAGCACTTTGGGAGGCAGAGGCAGGCAGATCACCTGAGGTCAGGAGTTCGAGACCAGCCTGACCAACATGGAGAAACCCCGTCTCTACTAAAAACACAAAAAATTAGCCGAGTGTGGTGGCACATGCCTGTAATCCCAACTACTCAGGAGGCTGAGGCAGAAGAATCGCTTGAACCCGGGAGGCAGAGGTTGTGGTGAGTGGAGATTGCACCATTGTACTCCAGCCTGGGCAACAAGAGCAGAACTCCATTTCAAAGAAAAAAAAAACAAAACTAAAACAACAAAGAAAGAAAGAATGGAGGGGTCACTTGTTGAGTGGGTCGGTAGATGTTTTAGGTAGTTTCTGATTTCAATGATCTTAATTTAGGCAGTTTGAAAAGGTAAATTTAAAAAATTGAGGCTGCAAATGGTAATTTCTGAGTGAGTAGAGTAAAACCATGGGCGTTCAGGGAGGGAGAGTTGGCTGTGGGATAGGCATGGGGGTTATTATGGGATGCTTTATGGAAGAGGATGGTCTAAACTGTTTTTTAAAAGATTAGTTAGGTTTTAAATGCTTGGGCATGGGAGTGGGAGGTGGGGAGCAAGATAAGAAGTGAGACAAGGAGAGGTCTGGCTGGCAAGTTCAGGGTGCACTCACGTAGTGTTTGAGGGACATTGCTCAGGCTGTGTGCAGGAGGATGGCTGTAGCCCAGGAGTGAGGGGATGGGCAGCCTTGTGGTGGTAGCTGTGGGAGTGGAGAGGATGGAAGAGAGAAGCATAGGACTTTGGTGTTCATTGGATTTGGGGGATGGGGAGAGGGAGGGAAAATTCAGAAATGTAAAGTCTTGCAGAATCGTGATGTTAGCAAAAATAGGCAAATGACATGTTTGCTCATTTTAGATGTGTAAATTCAAGGTGTCCAGGATATCCAAGTAGAAATTTCCTGCAGGTAATTGGAGGTGTTGGGCATGAACCCCAGAGCAAGGCGAGGATGAGAATTTTGGCTTTAGGGTACAATCACAGAGATGACAAGCTAAGCAACAGGAGTGCTGAGACCTTGGAGGAAGGGAGAAGAACAGATGTCCAAAATTCCCACATTTAGGGAGAGGGAAGAGGAACTGAAAAGGACACTGAGAGGATGCAGAAAGAGAGGTAGGAAGTGAAGGGGGTTGTTTTGGAGCCGTGGAAGGTAAGGGAATCCATAATATTAACAAGGGAGTAATCAGTGATGTTGGATGCCTCCTAGAGAGACGCCACTGAATCTGGATATTATAGTGCTACCAATAATTTTTGAGAGTTCAATTTCATGAGAATACTACAGATGGAAACTGTATTTAATTGTATTTAAATCCTTTGTGTTTTTAAGATGTTTTGTTTTGACCATTAGGTGAAGGTAACTCGTGCTGATGGCAGCCAACTGACTCTTGAAGAAAGAAGAAATAATGTAGTCATAACAGTGACACAGAGAAACTATACCGAGTACTGGAGCGGATCTAACAGTGGAAATCAGAAAATGGAAGCTGTTCAGAAAATAAATTATACTGTCCCCCAAAGTGGAACTTTTAAGATTGAATTCCCAATCCTGGAGGATTCCAGTGAGCTACAGTTGAAGGTGCCATCTGTTTCCCATCATTGTGTCACTGCAACAACACCATTACAGTTGTAATCTTGTGGTAGGCACTCAACCTGTCAGAACTGAAAGTACATAGGAAGTGGACACATGTTTCTATTTTACAAAATGGAGGAGAGTGGTAAAAGTTATTTAATGACAGTGGCTGAAGGTTAGACTAAATTTTTTCTTGTAAGTTCATTTCGAAGAGCACAGTAAAGTATAGCAATGTGAAGATATGATGGAGAATTTCCTCAAATTCCCAGTCTAGTGTTTGAGGTCAGTCATTTGAAATTTTATTTTGGCAGGAACTGAAATGAAATATAAATATATATACATATATATACATATATATGTATATGTATATGTGTGTGTGTATATGTGTATGTATATATATTCCTTTCCTGTGCTTTAAAGCTGTCAGTTTCTTTACAGTATACGCTATAAAATGATGAAAATCCAATGTCTGGTGAATGTATTTTTCTTGCATTAAAAAAAAGTGAAGATGAATTGGGTCTTTAATAATTGTTCAGCAGGTAGCATCTTTTCTCAAGGTGTTACTAAAGATGAACATTTACAGCTCCTTTTTCTTTTATTATAGGCCTATTTCCTTGGTAGTAAAAGTAGCATGGCAGTTCATAGTCTGTTTAAGTCTCCTAGTAAGACATACATCCAACTAAAAACAAGAGATGAAAATATAAAGGTAATGCTTACAACTCACTTGAGAATTACAGTATAATTGGACTATCTTGCTTTGGATATGTACATATTAATTAAGGTTTTTTTCTAGGTGGGATCGCCTTTTGAGTTGGTGGTTAGTGGCAACAAACGATTGAAGGAGTTAAGCTATATGGTAATCTCTTATAGAATCTAAATTTATGATCTATTATAGAATCATCTTTTTATTCACTTTTAAGTTCAGGGGTACATGTGCAGGTTTGTTATATAGCTAAACTCATGTCGTGGGGGTTTGTTGTACAGATTATTTCATCACCCAGGTATTAAACCTAGTACTCATTAGTTATTTTTCCTGATCCTCTCCCTCCTCCTACCCTCCACCCTCCCATAGGCCCCAGTGTCGGTTGTTCCCCTCTATGTGTCTATGTGTTCTCATCATTTAGCACGCACTTATAAGTGAGAACATGTGGTATTTGGTTTTCTGTTCCTGCATTAGTTTGCTAAGGATAATGGCCTCCAGCTCCATCCATCTTCCTGCAAAGGACATGATTTTATTCTTTTTTATAGCTGCATAGTATTCCGTAGTGTATATGTACCACATTTTCTTTATCCAGTCCACCTTTGATGGGCATTTAGGTTGAGAATCATCTTAAATGGTGTCTACCTTATATCCACACTAAACTTATTAATTTTTATAACTCAGCTTCATACCTTTTTAGCCTGTCCTTTTTACATTGCAATCAAATAAAAACCCTTTTTTATTTCTTCACCTATATTTGCATTTCCAATTTAAAATAGATAACTAAATCTCGTTTTATGTTTAAAATTTAAACTTCTATTTGATAAGCAATATATATTCATTATAGAAAATTATACAATGTAAGAAAAATGAAAAATAAAATAAAAAGTGCTATCCATGACCATGTAATTTTGCTAATTCAACTTTCCCAATGGTGCCCTGTATTCCTTGCAATCAAAAATAGATTCTTGACTGTGAAGCTACTGTTGCTCCAATCAGTATTACTTTAATCTTACCATTTTCTGTTTCTCAGTGTATGCTCTCTGTGTTTGTTAGAGAGGTTTTCCTGCATTCCAAAAGACTTTGAAGCTGGTTTAATTCAAGAATTTGTGTGTATGCATACAATTATGACTAATTAGCTTCAGATGAGATCCTACTAGGTTTGGCAATAAATTAAACCCATCTACTATTCTTTTCAGGTAGTATCCAGGGGACAGTTGGTGGCTGTAGGAAAACAAAATTCAACAATCTTCTCTTTAACACCAGAAAATTCTTGGACTCCAAAAGCCTGTGTAATTGTGTATTATATTGAAGATGATGGGGAAATTATAAGTGATGTTCTAAAAATTCCTGTTCAGCTTGTTTTTAAAAATAAGGTAAGATTTAAGGTAATGATGTTTAAAAGAAAACTTTGTATTAGTGAAGTCTGAGAAATGTAATATTTCTTTAGAAAAGTATCATTAAACCAAATTGGTTAGAAATTTTTATTATTCTATTTCTAGAACTATGGTTAAACTTTTCAATATTTAGCACTGTATATATATTTTCACTTGTGGAGTGATTGGGGATTGATATCCTATTGGTAAACTACGGTTCTGGTCTTTCAGACTTTAACTCAGATCATGAAGCTGTTTCAGAATTTTTCAAATGGTTGAATTAATATCGCTCAGGAGTGAAATTCCAGTGGTAACATAGAATTCGTGTGGTGTTGATATTGCAGTGATATAAAGCGTGTGGGAGGGAGTGAGACCATCTAGGATAATACGTAGAAGCAGAGCTGGGCTTTCATTAATCTATTTAATTAGCTGGAAACTAGCCCAGGGCAACTTTTCAATGAGCTTGATTACCTTGCATGTGAGGATCTGTGTGGAATCTGGTCTCCAAGTGCACCAGTGCCTTTTATAGCCTAATGTGACCAGCTTGAGTAGGAAATCCCTTTGGACCCCAGCTCTGAAAAGAAACCTGATTGCATCATCTCATGTATATCAGAATGAGCCATTGCTGTCACTAACAACTGCTACCCTCTCAATCCTCTTATGTAAAAAATTATTCCTTTAAATAGTGATTTGCAGAGTATGGTTCTTCTATTTCTTTTTCCTTTATTTGTTAAAATATTTGAGAAATAAGAGTAGTGATCTGTACTTTCTTTTTTTAAAATTTGTATTTATTTATTTTTTTGAGACTAGGTTATGAGACTGGCTAATTTTTGTATTTTTGGTAGAGACAGGGTTTTGCCATGTTGCCCAGGATGGTCTCTTACTCCTGGGCTCAGGAGATCCACCTGCCTCGGCCTCTCAAGGTGCCGGGATTACAGACATGAGCCACTGTGCCAGGCCTGTACTTTACTTTTGTTGAGAATTATTACTCTCACTTTGATTGTTAAAATATAATACAAACTTCTATTTTTTTAGCTTATGAAAAGAGTTCTTAAAAAGATAACACTAAGTTTTTGTTAGTGGTAGAGCACAGTTTTTGACTTCTAGTGATCCTGGTAATTGCCTGACAAAGGTGAATTTTAAAGTAGAAGTTATGGAGGCTTAAGCATCTCAGAAAGCAAGACCAGGTTCTAAAGCTGGTTACAGTGTAAAAGATCACGGACTTTGAGGGAGCAGAGTATATGAATAGCATACTTTCAAGCAATTTATTAGCTATAAGAGATAGGAAATTACTTTCAGTTCCATTTGCAACTATTTATCTTTCTCTTATTTTTATGTGATAATCATCACATTTATAAAGAAACAACATAATTGGAAATGGAATATGTCTAAGCAAGAGAAAGTTAGTGAATGTTTATTAATGTTCAGTAATGACTATGGAATAAATGAATGAGCTGTAGGAGGGGCAAGAGATTTAGGTTTAGAAATCATCCGCACAGAAGTGCAAGTTGAAGCCATGGGTCTCTGAGGTACAGAGTATAGAGTGAGAAGTACAAGGTCTAAGACTGAGTCTTCAACATGCTGCTCCCTCTCCCCGACGCTTTAGTGTGTAGGTGGAGAAAGTAACCTACAAACCACAAAGTGGTTTGAGAGGCATGTCAGAGAAAAATTGCACTGGACAAGTTAAACAGGTAAGGAAGGCTTTATTCAAGACTATTGCAATAGAAGAGAGATTAAACTCAACTCTGCTGAAGCAAAAGGCAGGAGAGTTTTTAAGCACTGGGGTGAACTCCTATGAAAGTGCTGGAGGACATTGTTGGGAGGTTGGTCAATGTGATTAGGTAGTCTGTGTTTGCTAATTAGTACTTACTGAAGTTAGGGTTCCACCCTCCCAACAGAGACTGAGATCAATTGGGATTCTGTCTTTCTTGATGATTATACTTCAAAGGGATGGCTCTGAGGACCTTGAGAAAGGCATGCCTGGGTTGCAAAACTGGCCAGAGGCTGGGAAAAGATTTACATCTCAAAGAGTTGGAGAAAGAATTTATAATTGCATGTTTTCTAAGATAAATCCTCTAAGGAAAGGGAGCTCAGGGGCTTATAGTTAGGAAGAAGCCTGTCTTTATAAAGTAGAGTCAACTTGAGGGGAAGGTTAAGGCCCTCTTGGTCAGGCATTATAATCACTGGCACAGCAGAATGTTGAGATAGAGCTAGATGAAATGAAAATTCCCAGTAGGGGCCGGGCACAGTGGCTCACGTCTGTAATCCCAGCACTTTGGGAGGCCAAGGCAGGCAGATCACCTGAAGTCAGGAGTTGGAGACCAGCCTGGCCAACATGGTGAAACCCCGTCTCTACTAAAAAAGACACAAAAATTAGCCGGGCGTGGTGGCGAGAGCCTGTAATCCCAGCTACTTGGGAGGCTGAGGCAGGAGAATCGCTTGAACCTGGGAGGCAGAGGTTGCAGTGAGCCGAGATCGTGCCATTGCACTCTAGCCTGGGCAACAAGAGTGAAACTCCATCTCAAAAACAAAAAAAGAAAATTCCCAGTAGGCAGGGGCCTCATGACAAGGCCATTTGGTTCAGCAGTGATGCAATGACTGATGCTCTTTATAAAGTATTAGTAGGTCCAGGACCATGCTTTCCTGAGGGTAATGGTGAGGAAGTTTAGAAGGCCATGGAGACAGAGCATGAGGGCCTGGACTAGTGTTTGCCCTAACCACCCCCTCCCTTGGAAAGGCCTCCCCTCACCCTCAGTCCAGGTGGTTCTATGAGTCCCCGAGGAGCTCTCCTTGCATTCACTTCTAAGTTCATGTCACCAACATGTAGGCATCTGCAGTTTCTTTCTTCTTTTGTGTTTCTCCTTAGCACACTGGCCTTCCCCAGATATGCTAGACACTGCTGTCTTCTACTCAGCACTGGCTGGGATCTGAGGGGTGGGAGATGGAGAAAGGGAAGAAAAAAGATACAGAATTGAAGAATAATTCAGATTTATACCACCGTGAGAAGTTCTATGACTTGCAAACACTCTGAGGATAGTTTCTTTATTCCTTTCCCTAAAGAAAGGTTATGTGTGGTTTTAGAATTATCCCTGAGCCAAGGCAAATGTAGAATCTTTGCTATATTTTGAGCCAGTGATCTGCTATTGGCAAGAATATGCTTTAAAAAAGTGAAACAAGTCAATCCTCCTTTCTCTCTTTTTTAGATAAAGCTGTATTGGAGTAAAGTGAAAGCTGAACCATCTGAGAAAGTCTCGCTTAGGATCTCTGTGACACAGCCTGACTCCATAGTTGGGATTGTAGCTGTTGACAAAAGTGTGAATCTGATGAATGCCTCTAATGATATTACAGTGGAAAATGTGAGTTTAGCTATTTTTTCATTATGAAAATACGTATTACAAGAGAAAAAGGAAACTTTATTGTATTACTTTAAATATTTAAAGAAAATTTCATTAGTTCCTTTACATGTGTAAGTCAATAATTAGTAAAGCTTCCAAATAAAAAATAATCTGTATCATAATGGTTATGTTGGAAAGAAGCTTATGTGGTCAAGTGTCCTTGCTGTATTTCATGAGAATTATCACCTAAAGTTAGACGGAAGGAATAAGTTCTGGAGGTCTGTGGTACAACATGGTGACTGTAGTTAATGATAATGTACCATATACTTGAAAATTGCTAAGAGAGTAGATTTTAAGTGTTCTCACCACAAAAAATGATCAGTATGTAGTATGCATGGTGATAGATATGTTAATTAGCTTAATCATTCCACAGTATATACAAATATCGATATATCACATTGTACTCCATAAATATATACAATAAAAAATGCCACCTATAGTTTTCCTTCATTTTCATACTACATTTTAAGACACTCAAGAAAGTACTAGGAAATTGACTTGCATAATTCTGGGTTACTTTGGATAAGACAGCTTTAGGTAATTTTTGAAGTGTGTTCTATTTTGGTTATACATAATGGTTGTAAATAATTACAGTGCCCATTGTGCCGGGGATGGTGGCTCATGCCTGTAATCCCAGCACTTTGGGAAGCTGAGGCGGGTGGATCACGAGGTCAGGAGATCGAGACCATCCTGGCTGACATGGTGAAACCCCGTCTCTACTAAAAATACAAAAAATTAGCCGGGCGTGTTGGTGGGTGCCTGTAGTCCAAGCTACTCGGGAGGCTGAGGCAGGAGAATGGCATGAACCCGGGAGGCGGAGCTTGCAGTGAGCAGAGATCACGCCACTGCACTCCAGTCTGGGTGACAGAGCAAGACTCTGTCTCAAAAAAAAAAAAAAAAAATTGCAGTTCCCATTGAATCAGGAATTTGCAGTATATTGAGGGTGTGAAATCATGTTACTCTGCAGAAAACTTGCAAACCAAGAAGTATATGAACATCTAGCATTGCATAAATGAATCCCATATTCATTAGTCATTTGATTTTTATTTATATGTCCTTGAGATATTCTTGTGTACCATTGTCAGTTGTAAACTAGATTGTATAATTTATGTCTATTAATGGATTCAGTAGAGTGATTAACAATACATCAGAAAGAAAACTATATATAGTTGGGTTGATTTGGTCATAATATTGTAAAATTTAATTTGCTTGTGAAAAATTGTACATTTTCTTCAGTCTATACAACCATTTTTTTCAATCTTTTCTTTTTTTTGAAAACTTTTTTTTTACAACCAGTTGGTCATTTTTTTTATTTTTTATTTTTTATTATACTTTAGGGTTTTAGGGTACATGTGCACAATGTGCAGGTTTGTTACATATGTATCCATGTGCCATGTTGATTTCCTGCACCCATTAACTCGTCATTTAGCATTAGGTGTATCTCCTAATGCTGTCCCTCCCCCCTCCCCCCACCCCACAACAGTCCCCGGAGTGTGATGTTCCCCTTCCTGTGTCCATGAGTTCTCATTGTTCAATTCCCACCTATGAGTGAGAACATGCGGTGTTTGGTTTTTTGTCCTTGCGATAGTTTACTAAGAATGATGTTTTCCAGTTTCATCCATGTCCCTACAAAGGACATGAACTCATCCTTTTTTATGGCTGCATAGTATTCCATGGTGTATATGTGCCACATTTTCTTAATCCAGTCTATCGTTGTTGGACATTTGGGTTGGTTCCAAGTCTTTGCTATTGTGAATAGTGCCTCAATAAACATACGTGTGCATGTGTCTTTATAGCAGCATGATTTATAGTCCTTTGGGTATATACCCAGTAATGGGATGGCTGGGTCAAATGGTATTTCTAGTTCGAGATCCCTGAGGAATCGCTGACTTCCACAATGGTTGTGGAATGACTGACTTCCACAATGGTTGAACTAGTTTACAGTCCCACCAATAGTGTAAAAGTGTTCCTATTTCTCCACATCCTCTCCAGCACCTGTTGTTTCCTGATTTTTTAATGATGGCCATTCTAACTGGTGTGAGATGGTATCTCACTGTGGTTTTGATTTGCATTTCTCTGATGGCCAGTGATGATGAGCATTTCTTCATGTGTTTTCTGGCTGCATAAATGTCTTCTTTTGAGAAGTGTCTGTTCATGTCCTCTGCCCACTTTTTGATGGGGTTGTTTGTTTTTTTCTTGTAAATTTGTTTGAGTTCATTGTAGATTCTGGATATTAGCCCTTTGTCAGATGAGTAGGTTGCAAAAATTTTCTCCCATTCTGTAGGTTGCCTGTTCACTCTGATGATAGTTTCTTTTGCTGTGCAGAAGCTCTTTAGTTTAATGAGATCCCATTTGTCAATTTTGGCTTTTGTTGCCATTGCTTTTGGTGTTTTAGACATGAAGTCCTTGCCCACGCCTATGTCCTGAATGGTATGGTCATTTTTTTCTCTTTGACTTTTCCTGAGTTCACATTATTTTTATAGGTCTGTAGATCTTGCATTTGATTTAACTGAATATAATAATATCTGTTATTTTATAGCTTTCTAAATATCTTGGTAAATATATTATTTCATTTTTTCTTGCCTACATATGTGTATGTTTGTGTGTGTGTACATATATGTGTATACATACACGTACACACACACCCCATCTGATGTGCTGTGCACTCTGTCTCTATTTACATTATATATATGCGTGTAATATATATACATTTACAAGTATGTTTATATATACATATAATATATGTATATTTACATTAAAATTTTTCAGATATTAAGATTGCTTTCTCAGCTTTCTTTTGGTTGATATTTTCCTGGTGTATTTTTACATTTCTTATTTTCAACCTTTTGTAAGTTTTTAAGTGTATCTTGTAAATAGCATATTATATTTTGTTTTTGTTTTTCAATCTAATCTAATAGTCAACGTCTTTTAATAAGCTTTTATTTAATCCACTTATAAGTGTGGTAATTCTTTTTCTAATGGGGACTTTTTTCTGCTTTTTTATATTTTAAAATTTAGATTCTTTTTCTGTGGGCTAGATTAAATTTGTTTTGGTGATTTAGAAATTATGCATTCTATTTTTGTTACTCTGTTAGTTACAAACTGTACCTATATTAATTTATCCTTGTTGGTTTCTAAAGGTTATCAATATTTGAATCTTCTAGTATGCTCCTATATCCTTTTGATCTTTACCTCTGTCTCCTCCTTCTCCTCCTACCCTGGCCAGATCATTTTGCTCGTGTACAGATTTTAGTTCTGTGTTATCATAGATTGCCCTTTCAATCTATGCTGTTCTTTCATTTTTTAATTGTGGAAATCTGTGTTGATTATTTCTTCCTCTCCATTTTATTTTTTCTCTCCTTCTGGGACTTTTGTTATTCAAAAATTGGCACTTTTACTTCCATCCTTCACATCTCTTAGTGTTTTGTTTTATGTTTTCTATCTCTTTGTCTTTTCTGTGTTTCTCTGGTAGAGTTCCTCCGTCGACTCAGCTTGGTGATCATTCATTAGCTGTATTTATCCTACTTTAATCTCTTATATTGTATCTTTTATGTCAGCTATTATGTTTTTAATATCTGTTTGTTTCTTGTTTTTGTTTTATATTCTGATATTTCCCATTATCTCCTTGTGTATATTTGCTATGTGAATTTTAAATTATTGAATTGACCTTTTCAGTAATTTTGTGTCGCATGCTATATGTTGTCTAGTTGGATGTCTTACTTTTACAGTATTTATACTCTTTGGAAGTCTAGTTGATTTGGCAGATCCTCTGATAATATCTATTGGGGAAGGCTGAGCGTCAGGTTCCAATCTGTGTAAGTCCTATGACTCCCTCCTGAGGGGAGAGGACTAGCCTCATGGACTAGAGAATTACTCTTGATCCTTTCTGCTGCCTGCCTCTATTCAGAGTTTCACTCTTAAACCCTTGGGGAAAAGAGCACCAGTAAGAGAAGGTCTCCTGAGGTTATG
Organism: Hylobates moloch; assembly: GCF_009828535.3. NCBI lineage: Eukaryota > Metazoa > Chordata > Mammalia > Primates > Hylobatidae > Hylobates > Hylobates moloch. The sequence goes on along the minus strand of NW_026652277.1, from coordinate 90,092,133 downwards.
ATTCACCAGCCCTGAGGGTTTGGAGGAGGAGGAGAGGAAGAGTGAATGCTTGAGGGACATGGGTCTGTCCGCGTGTTTTCCTCACTTTCCCACACTAGAAAGGCAGAGGTGATGACCTGGTATTATCTTTTGGATACTTGCACAGGCAGTCTGAGCTGCTACTGCTGTTGATTTTGGCAGTGAAGTTGCCAGGACTGTGTATCCTGAGGCTACCCCCTGGAGGGAAATAAGGGCAAAATTTAAAAACCTCTCCTCCAGCCTGTTTTCTGACTGCTATGTCTGCTGCTGCATCTAGCTGCCTTCTGCCTTAGACTGAAGCGGTGCACTTTCTCCCAAGACCAATTCAACATGTCCACCACTCTTCCTGGGGTTTTCTCATTGTGCATGTTGAAGTTTCCTGCTTGCTTTTATTGTTTCTCCAATTGGTTCTGGAGGAGGGAGTCAGGAGCCTGTCATAGTAGACTGTTTTGGCTTCTTTTTTTTCTTGTTAAATTTATATGTGTTGCCAGTAGCCTCTTGAATGCCTTGGAATAATTTAAGTATGTGAATCTTCCAGGAATAATTTTTAGACATTAGCCTTCTTTTTGTTAGCCTATGCTGCAGCTTTGACAATGCTTTGTTTATTGAGCCAGTGAGAACAGGAAGATTTCTTTATGAGATAGATGCTGCTGTTTCTTTTTTTAAAAATAAATTTTATTGTGTATACTTGAGGTCTGCAACATGGTGTTATGGAATACATATAGGCAGTATAATGGTTACTGTAGTGAAGCAAATTTACATATTTATCATTTCACGTAGCTACATTTTTGTGACAAAAGCAGTTAAAATCAATTTAATGAAAACTCCGAATATCATACAATTCTATTAACTATATCTCTCATGTTGTAGATTATATAACTGCATTTTTTCATCCCACATATCTGCTATTTTGTATCCTTTGACGTCCATATTCCCATTTTCTTCTTCCTTCAGCCCTTGCCCCTATAACCATCATTTGTTTATTTATTTATTTATTTAAACTTTTAAGTTCAGGGGTACACGTGCAGGTTTGTTACATAGGCAAACTTGTGTCATAGGGGTTTGTCGTACAGATTATTTCATCACTCAGGTATTAAGTCTAGTACCCATTAGTTACTTTTCCTGATCCTCTCTCTCCTCCCACCCTCCACCCTCTGACAAGCCCTACTGTGTGTTGTTCCTCTCTATGTGTCCCTGTGTTCTCATCATTTAACTCCTACTTATAAGTGAGAACATGTGGTATTTGGTTTCTGTTCCTGCATTAGTTTGCTAAGGATAATGACCTCCAGCTCCATCCATGTACCTGCAAAGGAGATGATCTTGTTCTTTATGGCGGCCTAGTATTCCATGGTGTACATGTACCACATTTTCTTTATCCAGTCTATCATTGATGGACGTGTAGTTCGATTCCATTATTTGCTATTGTGAATAGTGCTGCAATGAACATATGCATGCATACATCTTTATAATAGAATGATTTATATTCCTTTGGATATATACCCAATAATGGGATTGCTAGTATTGAAATGGTGTTTCTGTCTTAAGTCTTTGAGGAATTGTCACATTGTCTTGTACAATGGCTGAATTAATTAACACTCCTACCAACAATGTATAAGTGTTCCTTTTCCCTACAACCTCTCCAGCATCTGTTATTTTTTTGACTTTTAAATGATAGCTATCCATTCTGACTGGCGTGAGATGGTATCTTTGTGTGTTTTTATTTTATTTTATTTATTATTATTTTATTTTATTTTATTATTATTATACTTTAAGTTTTAGGGTACATGTGCACAACGTGCAGGTTTGTTACATATGTATACATGTGCCATGTTGGTGTGCTGCACCCATTAACTCATCATTTAGCGTTAGGTATATCTCCTAATGCTGTCCCTCCCCCCTCCCCCACCCCACAACAGGCCCTGGTGTGTGATGTTCCCCTTCCTGTGTCCATGTGTTCTCATTGTTTAAGTCCCACCTATGAGTGAGAACATGCAGTGTTTGTTTTTTTGTCCTTGCAATAGTTTGCTGAGAATGATGGTTTCCAGTTTCATCCATGTCCCTACAAAGGACATGAACTCATCACTTTTTATGGCTGCATAGTATTCCATGGTGTATATGTACCACATTTTCTTAATCCAGTCTATCGTTGTTGGACATTTGGGTTGGTTCCAAGTCTTTGCTATTGTGAATCGTGCTACTATAAATATATGTGTGCATGTGTCTTTATAGCAGCATGATTTATAATCCTTTGGGTATATACCGAGTAATGGGATGGCTGGGTCAAATGGTATTTCTAGTTCTAGATCCCTGAGGAATCACCACACTGACTTCCACAATGGTTGAATTAGTTTACAGTCCCACCAACAGTGTAAAAGTGTTCCTGTTTCTCCACATCTTCTCCAGCACCTGTTGTTTCCTGACTTTTTAATGATGTCCATTCTAACTGGTGTGAGATGGTATCTCATTGTGGTTTTGATTTGCATTTCTGTGATGGCCAGTGATGATGAGCATTTTTTCATGGATTTTTTGGCTGCATAAATGTCTTCTTTTGAGAAGTGTGTGTTCATATCCTTCACCCACTTTTTGATGGGGTTGTTTGTTTTTTTCTTGTAAATTTGTTTGAGTTCTTTGTAGATTCTGGATATTAGCCCTTTGTTAGATGAGTAGGTTGCAAAAATTTTCTCCCATTCTGAAAGTTGCCTGTTGGTAGTTTTCTTTTGCTGTGCAGAAGCTCTTTAGTTTAATTAGATCCCATTTGTCAATTTTGGCTTTTGTTGCCATTGCTTTTGGTGTTTTAGACATGAAGTCCTTGCCCATGCCTATGTCCTGAATGGTATTGCCTAGGTTTTCTAGGGTTTTTATGGTTTTAGGTCTAACGTTTAAGTGTTTAATCCATCTTGAATTAATTTTTGTATAAGGTGTAAGGAAGGGATCCAGTTTCAGCTTTCTACATATGGCTAGCCAGTTTTCCCAGAACCATTTATTAAATAGGGAATCCTTTCCCCATTGCTTGTTTTTGTCAGGTTTGTCAAAGATCAGATGGTTGTAGATATGAGGCATTATTTCTGAGGTCTCTGTTCTGTTCCATTGGCCTATATCTCTGTTTTGGTACCAGTACCATGCTGTTTTAGTTACTGTAGCCTTGCAGTATAGTTTGAAGTCAGGTAGTGTGATGCCTCCAGCTTTGTTCTTTTTGCTTAGGATTGACTTGGCAATGTGGGCTCTTTTATGGTCCCATACGAACTTTAAAGTAGTTTTTTCCAATTCTGTGAAGAAAGTCATTGGTAGCTTGATGGGGATGGCATTGAATCTATAAATTACCTTGGGCAGTATGGCCATTTTCACGATATTGATTCTTCCTATCCATGAGCATGGAATGTTCTTCCATTTGTTTGTGTCCTCTTTTATTTCATTGAGCAGTGGTTTATAGTTCTCCTTGAAGAGGTCCTTCACATCCCTTGTAAGTTTGATTCCTAGGTATTTTATTCTCTTTGAAGCAATTCTGAATGGGAGTTCACTCATGATTTGGCTCTCTGTTTGTCTGTGATTGGTGTATAAGAATGCTTATGATTTTTGTACATTGATTTTGTATCCTGAGACTTTGCTGAAGTTGCTTGTCAGCTTGAGGAGATTTTGGGCTGAGACAATGGGGTTTTCTAGATATACAATCATGTCATCTGCAAACAGGGACAATTTGACTCCCTCTTTTCCTAATTGAATACCCTTTATTTCCTTCTCCTGCCTGATTGCCCAGGCCAGAACTTCCAACACTATGTTGAATAGGAGTGGTGAGAGAGGGCATCCCTGTCTTGTGCCAGTTTTCAAAGGGAATGCTTCCAGTTTTTGCCCATTCAGTATGATATTGGCTGTGGGTTTGTCATAGATAGCTCTTATTATTTTGAGATACATCCCATCAATACCTAATTTATTGAGAGTTTTTAGCATGAACGGTTGTTGAATTTTGTCAAAGGCCTTTTCTGCATCTATTGAGATAATCATGTGGTTTTTGTCTTTGGTTCTGTTTATATGTTGGATTACATTTATTGATTTTCGTATGTTGAACCAGCCTTGCATCCCAGGGATGAAGCCCACTTGATCATGGTGGATAAGCTTTTTGATGTGCTGCTGGATTTGGTTTGCCAGTATTTTACTGAGGATTTTTGCATCAATGTTTATCAAGGATATTGGTCTAAAATTCTCTTTTTTGGTTGTGTCTCTGCCATGCTTTGGTATCAGGATGATGCTGGCCTCATAAAATGAGTTAGGGAGGATTTCCTCTTTTTCTATTGATTGGAATAGTTTCAGAAGGAATTGTGATGTTAGGGTGTCAATTTTGGATCTTTCCTGCTTTCTCTTGTGGGCATTTAGTGCTATAAATTTCCCTCTACACACTGCTTTGAATGTGTCCCAGAGATTCTGGTATGTTGTGTCTTTGTTCTCGTTGGTTTCAAAGAACATCTTTATTTCTTCCTTCATTTCATTATTTACCCAGTAGTCATTCAGGAGCAGGTTGTTCAGTTTCCATGCAGTTGAGTGGTTTTGAGTGAGTTTCTTAATCCTGAGTTCTAGTTTAATTGCACTGTGGTCTGAGAGACAGTTTCTTATAATTTCTGTTCTTTTACATTTGCTGAGTAGTGCTTTACTTCCAGCTATGTGGTCAATTTTGGAGTAAGTGTGGTGTGGTGCTGAAAAGAATGTATATTCTGTTGATTTGGGGTGGAGAGTTCTGTAGATGTCTATTAGGTCTGCTTGGTGCAGAGCTGAGTTCAATTCCTGCATATCCTTGTTAACTTTCTGTCTCGTTGATCTGTCTAATGTTGACAGTGGGGTGTTAAAGTCTCCCATTATTATTGTGTGGGAGTCTAAGTCTCTTTGTAGGTCACTAAGGACTTGCTTTATGAATCTGGGTGCTCCTGTATTGGGTGCATATATATTTAGGATAGTTAGCTCTTCTTGTTGAATTGATCCCTTTACCATTATGTAATGGTCTTCTTTGTCTCTTTTGATCTTTGTTGGTTTAAAATCTGTTTTATCAGAGACTAGGATTGCAACCCCTGCCTTTTATTGTTTTCCATTTGCTTGGTAGATCTTCCTCCATCCCTTTATTTTGAGCCTATGTGTATGTCTGCATGTGAGATGGGTTTCCTGAATACAGCACACTGATGGGTCTTGACTCTTTATCCAATTTGCCAGTCTGTGTCTTTTAATTGGAGCATTTAGCCCATTTATATTTAAAGTTAATATAGTTATGTGTGAATTTGATCCTGTCATTATGATGTTAGCTGGTTATTTTGCTCATTAGTTGATGCAGTTTCTTCCTAGCCTCGATGTTCTTTACAATTTGGCATGTTTTTGCAGCGGCTGGTACCAGTTGTTCCTTTCTATGTTTAGTGCTTCCTTCAGGAGCTCTTTTAGCGCAGGCCTGGTGGTGACAAAAATCTCTCAGCATTTGCCTGTCTGTAAAGTATTTTATTTCTCCTTCACTTATGAAGCTTAGTTTGGCTGGATATGAAATTCTGGGTTAAAAATTCTTTTCTTTTCTTTAAGAATGTTGAATATTGGCCCCCACTCTCTTCTGGCTTGTAGAGTTTCTGCCGAGAGATCAGCTGTTAATCTGATGGGCTTCCCTTTGTGGGTAACCTGACCTTTCTCTCTGGCTGCCCTTAAGATTTTTTCCTTTATTTCAACTTTGGTGAATCTGACAATTATGTGTCTTGGAGTTGCTCTTCTAGAAGAGTATCTTTGTGTCATTCTGTGTATTTCCTGAATTTGAATGTTGGCCTGCCTTGCTAGATTTGGGATGTTCTCCTGGATAATATCCTGCAGAGTGTTTTCCAACTTGGTTCCATTCTCCCCGTCACTTTCGGGTACACCAATTAGACGTAGATTTGGTCTTTTCACATAGTCCCATATTTCTTGGAGGCTTTGTTCGTTTCTTTTTATTCTTTTTTCTCTAAACTTCTCTTCTCACTTCATTTCACTCATTTCATCCTCCATCACTGATACCCTTTCTTCCAGTTGATCGCATCAGCTCCTGAGGCTTCTGCATTCGTCATGTAGCTCTCATGCCTTGGTTTTCAGCTCCATCAAGTCCTTTAAGGACTTTTCTGCATTGGTTAGTCTAGTTATCTATTCGTCTAATTTTTTTTCAAAGCTTTTAACTTCTTTGCCATTGGTTCGAATTTCCTCCTGTAGCTCGGAGTGGTTTGATCATCTGAAGCCTTCTTCTCTCAACTCGTCAAAGTCATTCTCCATCCAGCTTTGTTCTGTTGCTGGTGAGGAGCTGCGTTCCTTTGGAGAAGGAGAGGCGCTCTGATTTTTAGAGTTTCCAGTTTTTCTGGTCTGTTTTTTCCCCATCTTTGTGGTTTTATCTACCTTTGGTCTTTGATGATAGTGACGTACAGATGGGTTTTTGGTGTGGATGTCCTTTCTGTTTGTTAGTTTTCTTTGTAACAGACAAGACCCTCAGCTGCAGGTCTGTTGGAGTTTGCTAGAGGTCCACTCCAGACCCTGTTTGTCTGGGTATCAGCAGCAGTGGAACAGTGCAGAACAGTGGATATTGGTGAACCGCAAATGCTGCTGCCTGATTGTTCCTCTGGAAGTTTTTTCTCAGAGGAGTACCCGGCCGTGTGAGGTGTCAGTCTGCCCCTACTGGGGGGTGCCTCCCAGTTAGGCTACTCGGGGGTCAGGGACCCACTTGAGGAGGCAGTCTGCCCGTTCTCAGATCTCAAGCTGCGTGCTGGGAGAACCACTACTCTCTTCAAAGCTGTCAGAGAGGGACATTTAAGTCTGCAGAGGTAACTGCTGTCTTTTTGTTTGTCTGTGCCCTGCCCCCAGAGGTGGAGCCTACAGAGGCAGGCAGGCCTCCTTGAGCTGTGGTGGGCTCCACCCAGTTCGAGCTTCTAGGCCGCTTTGTTTACCTAATCAAACAACTAACTCGGCAATGGCAGGCACCCCTCCCCTAGCCTCGCTGCTGCCTTGCAGTTTGATCTCGGACTGCTGTGCTAGCAGTGAGCGAGACTCCGTGGGCGTAGGACCCTCCAAGCCAGGTGCGGGATATAAACTCCTGGTGTGCCGTTTTTTAAGCCCGTTGGAAAAGCGCAGTGTTAGCGTGGGAGTGACCCAATTTTCCAGGTTCCATCTGTCACCCCTTTCTTTGACTAGGAAAGGGAATTCCCTGACCCCTTGCGCTTCCCGGGTGAGGCGATGCCTCACCCTGCTTCGGCTCGTGCATGGTGCGCTGCACCCACTGTCCTGCACCTACTCTCTGGCACTCCCCGGTGAGATGAACCTGGTACCTCAGTTGGCAATGCAGAAATCACCCGTCTTCTGTGTCGCTCACGCTGGGAGCTGTAGACCAGGGCTGTTCCTATTCGGCCATCTTCTTTATTTTATTTTTTTGAGACAAAGTCTCACTCTATTGCTCAGGCTGGAGTGCAGTGGTGTGATCTCAGCTCACTGCAACCTCTGCCTCCCAGGTTCAAGTGATTCTCCTGCCTCAGCCTCCCGAGTAGCTGGGACTATAGGTTTGCGCCTCCACGCCTGGCTAATTTTTGAATTTTTTTAGTAGAGATGGGGTTTCACCATATTGGCCTGGCTGGTCTCAAACTCCTGACCTTGTGATCCATCTGCCTTGGCCTCCCAAAGTGCTGGGATTGCAGGCATGAGCCACCACGCAAGCGGCCTTTTTTTTTTTTTTTTTTGACAGAGTCTTGATCTGTCACCCAGGCTGGAGTGCAGTGACGTGATCTTGGCTCACTGCAACCTTCACCTCCTGGGTTCAAGCGATTCTCCTGCCTCAGCCTCCCAAGTAGCTGGGATTACAGGCGTGAGCCACCACACCCAGCTAATTTTTGTATTTTAATAGAGACAGGGTTTCAACATGTTGGACAGGCTGGTTTCAAACTCCTGATCTCAAGTGATCCTCCTGCTTTGGCCTCCCAAAGTGCTGGGGTTACAGATGTGAGCACTGTACCTGGTGGCCTCCTTATGGTTCTGATTTGCATTTCTCTAATGATCAGTGATGTTGAGCTTTTTCTCATATGATTGTAGGCCACATGTACGCATGTATGACTTCTTTTGAAAAGTGTCTGTTCATATCCTTTGCCCATTTTTTTTTTTTTTTTGAGATGGAGTTTCCCTCTTGTTGCCCATGCTGGAGTGCAATGGTATGATCTTGGCTCACTGCAACCTCCGCCTCCCTGGTTCAAGTGATTTTCCTGCCTCAGCCTCCCAAGTAGCTGGAATTACAGGCATGTGCCACCATGCTTGGCTAATTTTGTATTTTTTAGTAGAGATGGGGTTTCTTCGTGTTGGTCAGGCTGGTCTCGAACTCTTGACCTCAGGTGATCTGCCTGCATTGGCCTCCCAAAGTGCTGGGATTACAGGCATGAGCCACTGTTCCTGGCCCCTTTGCTGGCTTAAAAAAATTTTTTTTTCTTGTAAATTTGTTTAAGTTCCTTGTAGATGCTGGATATTAGATCTTTGTCAGATGCATAGTTTGCAAAAATTTTCTCCCATTTTGTAGGTTGTTTACTGTGTTGATAGTTTCTTTTGCTGTGCAGATCTCTTTCATTTAATTTGATCCCATTTGTCAATTTTTGCTTTTGTTGCAATTGCTTTTGAAATCTTTGGCTCTGCCTATGTCCTGAATGGTATTTCCTAGGTTGTCTTCCAGGATTTTTATAGTTTAGGGTTTTACATTTAAGTTTTTAATCCATCTTGCATTAATTTTTGTATATGGTGTAAGGAAGGGGTCCAGTTTCAATCTTCTGTGTATGGCTAGCCAGCTCTCCCAGCACCATTTATTGAATAGGAAATCCTTTCCTCATTGCTTGTTTTTGTCAGATTTGTTGAAGATCAGATAGTTGTAGATGTGCAGTCTTGTTTCTGGGTTCTCCATTCTGTTCCATTGGTCTATGTGTCTGTTTTTGTGTGAGTACCATGCTTTTTTGGTTACTATAGCCTTGTAGTACAGTTTGAACTCTGGTAGCATGATTCTTCCAGCTTTGTTCTTTTTGCTTAGGATTGTCTTGGCTATATGAGCTCTTTTTTGGTTCCATGTGAATTTTAAAATAGTTTTCTCTAGTTCTGTGAAGAATGTAGTAGTTTAATAGGAGTAGCATTGAATACATAAATTGCTTTGGGCAGTATGGCCGTTTTAACAATATTGATTCTTCCTATCCATGAGCATGGGGTGTTTTCCCATTGGTTTGTTCATCTATGATTTCTTTGAGCAGTGGTTTGTAGTTCTCCTTGTAGAGATCTTTTACCTCCCTAGTTAGCTGTATTCTTAAGTATTTTATCTTTTTGTGGCAGTTGTGAATGGGAGTTTATTTCTGATTTGGCTCTCTGCTGTGTGTTGTTGGTGTATAGAAATGCTAGTGATTTTCACACATCGAGGCTTTCCTGAAGTTGTTTATCGGTTTAAGAAACTGTTGGGCTGAGACTATGGGGTTTTCTAGATACAGGATTATGTCATCTGCAAACAGGGATAGTTTGACTTCCTCTTTTCCTATTTGGATGCCCTTTCCTTCTTTCTTTCTTTTGCCTGATTGCCCTGGCCAGAACTTCTAGTACTATATTGAATAGGAGCGGTGAGAGAGGGCATTCTTGTCTTGTGCTGATAACCACTGTTTAGATGCTGCTTCTTGAATTGTTCTTTGAATTGGTGTCTGAGCAAGAGCGGAAGCAAATCTTCATGTATTTGTGTTTTGTGACAGAGTTAGAGTCATGGAACCATAGCCTTTTCTCTCCAATATGCCTGGCTCTGGCTCCCTTGTCTACTTGCCGGCTTGTTGACACATTATGAATTTTTTTTCTTATTTTATTGTTTTCTTATTGGTGCCTATTCTAGTTGTTTACTGTGGATGCAGCTGTGGTTTTTGTTAGCATTGCAGAAATAGTGGTTGCAGGTGTTTAATTTTATGCTGGAATGTGTTTTTTTCAACTTAGATTTTTTTTGTGATTTTTAATTCTGACTTTGTCTTAATTTGTCTGGTTAATGTAAATTAGGGAGAAGTATCAAAATTATTACCTAAAAAGGTATAATACTTGATTTTTATTGAAGTTAAATATATATAAAATAAAATCTGCTATTTTTATCATTTTAAGTGTTTAATTCAGTGACATTAATTACTTCACAATGTTATATGACCATCACCAATATTTCTAAAACATTTTCATGGCTCCAGACAGAGACTCTGTAATCATTAAGCAATAACTACTCATTTCCCCTTCCCCACAGCCCTTGGGAACCTCTAGTCTACTTCTGTCCATGAATTTACCTATTCTAGATATTTCACATTTATATAATATTTGCCCTTTTGTGTCTGGCTTATTTCACTTAGCACAGTGTTTTCAAGATTCTTCCATGTTGTAGCATGTATCAGGGCTTCATTTCTTTTTTTCTTTCTTTTTTTTTTTTTTTGAGATGGAGTCTCACTGTGTTACCCAGGCTGGAGTGCAATAGCGTGATCTTGGCTCACTGCAACCTCTGCCTCCTAGGTTCAAACCATTCTCCTGCCTCAGCCTCCCGAGTAGTTGTGACTACAGGCACCCACCACTATGCCCAGCTAATTTTTTGTATTTTTAGTAGAGACGGGGTTTCACTGTGTTGGCCAGGCTGGTCTCAAACTCCTGACCTCATGATCCGCCTGCCTCGGCCTCCCAAAGTGCTGGGATTACAGGTGTGAGCCACCGCACCTAGCCTCAGAGCTTCATTTCTTTTTACGGCTGAATAATATTGTGTTGTGTATATATACCACATTTTGTTTATCCATTTTTCTGCTGATGGACACAGGTTGTTTCCACCTTTTTGGCTATTGTGACTATTGCTGCAATGAACAGGGGCATACAAGTATCTCTTGGAGTTACTGTTTTCAGTCCTTTTGGGTATATACCTAGGAGTGGAATTACTGGGTCATATTCTAATTCTATGTTAATTTTTTGAGGAACTGACAGTTTTACTCACTCTTTTAGCCTGTTTTACCCACTCTTGCTAGCAATGAGTACTATTCTTAAAAAAAGAAAGCATTGCTAATGGGGTACATGCAAATATCTCATTTTTGAAAAAACTGTATCTCATGGATGTTGTCATTTGCATTGCTTTGATTATCAGTGAGGCTGAATATTTTTCTGCTTATTAATAACTTATATTTCTACTTTTGTAAATTGCCTCTTCAGTTTTTTTTTTGTAAATTTAGGTCACTGACATTTTGCAGAGTTTTTATTAATCTCCAACAAAGTTAACCTGTTTATCTCTGCCAAAAGTGTGGGTCATTTTTAATGCTGACCTCTGCCTGTTGGTCTTGTCAAACAGTAACATGTAAGTTCTCCCTGGCAGAACTCAAGTCCAGACTTAGGAACCCTGGATTGCTGAATAGAGTAAAAGTAAGTGTAAGAAATGTAATTTTGGCTGACTGACTGATGAACAAAGCATTTACATATTCATTTCTCTTCAATTTGTGTCATTTTCAAAGTTGATAAACATGAAGGGTAAGTCTTATCTAAGTTACTTGGAAGAAGTGTTGTGGAAAGTTGTTATGAATCCATTCATTCCGTATATTTTATCTTCTTAGGTGGTCCATGAGTTGGAACTTTATAACACAGGATATTATTTAGGCATGTTCATGAATTCTTTTGCAGTCTTTCAGGTATGTTTTGCTTGCTATATTGAAAAGATATTAATATTTTTTACTATTGCAAACCCTTTCAGAATTAGTGATCATTTTGAGATGTTAACCTTTTATTAAGTGTGTCACTGAAGCGCAGTCTTATGTAAGTATAATTTGAAATGAAAAGATACTCATCTTTCCAGTTTTAAAAGCAAATGGAACAATTCACCATTGGAAAAGTTAATGGAGTTGACATTAAACAAATAATTTTTCCTTTATGTATATGTATTTCCATATAAATATATTATATATATATTTCCTTGACTTTGAAATGGCTCTTATGCATGAGTGTGTGTGTGTATGTGTGTGTGTGTGTAAGATCGATGTGTATGTGTGTTTGAGAAAGATCAATGTGTATGTGCGTGTGTGTGTGAGTGAGAAAGATCACTGTGTGTGTGCGTGTATGTGTCTGAGTGAGAAAGATCGACGTGTGTGTGTGCGTGTGTGAGAAAGATCGATGTGTGTGTGCGTATGAGTGAGAAAGATCGATGTGCGTGTGTGTGTGTATGTGACTGAGAAAGGTTGATGTGTGTGTGCGTGTGTGTGTGTGTTTGAGTGAGAAACAGAAAGGTCAAATGTATGTGCACGTGTGTACCTAAGCTCTCAAAAATGAGCACAAGTGAGTCAGGAGTTTGGGAGACTGCCTTGATAATTTAGTGAGCATTTAAACTTGTGTTTTAAAAGAAAATTAAAATTATTCTTTTTAGGAATGTGGACTCTGGGTGTTGACAGATGCAAACCTCACGAAGGATTATATTGATGGTGTTTGTAAGTAATACGTGGCGATATGCTTGTATTTGTCTTTCACGTGATATTCAACATTACTTATATAGGTATGGATATTTTTTAGATGAACATTTTTGAGATTGTGATTTTCATTTTTCTGTTCTCTTCTCCCCAAATGTTTGGAGTTTAATGTACTTAGAAGTACATCTGGGCCATGACATGGAACGTTCATCTGAGCTCCTGTCTAGATCTTTGAAGTGAATGCTTTCCTTTTTCTCTAGGTAGTTCTTTGAGGTAGTTATATTTTTGGACATACTGGAAGCTGCTTTTCTTCTGATTTGTATCACAAACTGTGCTATTCTTTTGGAATTATTTAAAAGGAGCAACATATTTTTGAAATATTTTTGTTCTCCAGCTTTTTGATGTTCACCTAGAAAATAGCCCAGATGCCATCATGCCATAAAGTGTTCTGGTACACACACACACACACACACACACACACACACACACAGACACAGACACACACACACACAGAGACATAGACACACACACACACACACAGACACACACACACACACACAGAGACATAGACACACACACACACACACACACACACACACACACACCCCTCATCAATCTGAGTTCTTCCTGGGCAGGATTATATCTGTACATCCTAGTTTCTTGAATTGCTAAATAGAGTTGGCTGCCAAGTAATAATAAGTGTGCTTTTAGAAAGAAGTCATAAAATGTTTTGACTGAAGGAAATGTATAAATTAGAATGGTTAACCTTAGAAGGGATTCTCTTTTCTTTCAGGTAAAGTTATACTAACATCGTCTTGAAAGGCTTCTAGAACTGTCACAGTTTCTATCCCTGAATTCCCTGTTTCTGTCAGGTATTCTGTTATTCCATGCTAAGCCCCAGGGTCTCTTTGGGCTGGTTCTTGCCCCAACAGGACACCTGATCCTCTGTCCTGAAACTTGAAAGATAATTTTATAGTCTTGAAGATGTTATGAAGTCATTATGATCTCTCGATATTGAAGACGTGGTACATTTAGTTTTCCTCATATAACCCTCTATCCTAGACAATCTTCCAAGCATGTTTTTCTGTTTTTCAGCCTCAGTTTTTACCCATCTTTGTTCTTTTTTACATATTGAATCCTTCTTGATGCCCACTGTAATACCCATTCTATTGCCAGTAATACTTACTGTATCCTTTACCTTTTCTGAAAACCTTCTTCTACCTTTTCACTGTAATAGAAGGAACCTGATACTCTCACTGGCACTTTATGTCTCTGGACACCTCAAGTGATCGACATTCATTCTGTATGTGGAGTTTACAATTCATTCTCTCCAGTGACTGTTTTTCTAACTACTGTCAATGTTTATTTATAGATGACAATGCAGAATATGCTGAGAGGTTTATGGAGGAAAATGAAGGACATACCGTAGATATTCATGACTTTTCTTTGGGTAGCAGTCCACATGTCCGAAAGCATTTTCCAGAGACTTGGATTTGGCTAGACACCAACATGGGGTAAAAATTTATAAAGTTCTTTGCCCGTACATATTTTGTTTAGTGTTTGTTTTAAATAAGTTTTGCCCACTTTCTAATGTTTAAGTACAAACATAGTGTAACTAAGAACTAAGTAGACCAAAAGGATTTTTTAGGAAATGATATTTATTGAATCTAAATACAGTTTTTGATAAAGCCACACATAAATTATGGCAGGAAGGTCTCATCAATGAGAAGGTAGGCCTTTTTTTTTTTTTTTTTTTAACTGAAGGGTGATTTTGACTTCCTTGAAGTCTCATGATTCTTGTTGAAGAAAAATTGCTGGGAGTACATTTGTTGTCACAGGATGGGAAGCACTCATGATTACCTCCTGCGACCCCTGGCAGTGCCGCTAATTGAACCCTGCTCCTCACAAAGCATTCCCAGGAGTCACAGGGAGAAGGGGCATGGGTGGTGGAAGGAATTCAGCTTGGCTGATAAACCCCGTACTAGCTGGCCTGATAAGTAAGCAGGTAAATCATGAAATCCACATAGTATTTTATAGTCAGCTGTTTAAAGATACTTGAGTTAACACATGAATGAAATCTCAAGGAAACAAATAACAGCATTGACAGGAATACAGAGAAAAACTTCTGCAAATTTAGAGAAAAAATTGGAGTTAAGTTCGAAAATATGTATTTATTATCTATAAAAAATTTGTGAAAAAATAATGTTTATTCTGAAGATGTAAATTTTGCAGGAAGATTTTATTAGAATATGGATCAATATGCAGTGTTATGACCTTATGATGACCTATTCTTTGAAAAGTTGGGATATACTGTTTTATACTTAAACCTTTAAATTCAGATATGTAAACAATAGGAAAAATGGAAATTCTTCCAAAAATAGTTTAGATTATTTTGGCTTATTTCAAAATGTATCAGTTCTTGGTTTTGTGATGTTTATGTTTATTATCTTGACTTCAGTTCCAGGATTTACCAAGAATTTGAAGTAACTGTACCTGATTCTATCACTTCTTGGGTGGCTACTGGTTTTGTGATCTCTGAGGACCTGGGTCTTGGACTAACAACTACTCCAGTGGAGGTATTGTATTAAAGAGCTGCTTGTCAGTGTTACGGTGACATTAAGCTAATAGAGCATCAGCTCCTCAATGCCTTTTTTTTTAAATGACTGCTTATAATGTTTATCACAGTTTAGAGATTCCTTGGCTTTGTCTTTTGGTTTTTATCTGTTTTATATTTAAGAATGTGAGCTATATATAGCTATATAAACTGCTAAATGTGCGAAATCCATATTAAGATTTGGGTAGAAAAGTTTATTATTGACCTGAACTAACCATCTCCAAAGGCCAGAAGAGAGAGAAAGAAAAAGAGAGAGAAAGAGGAGAGGAGAGAGAGAGTGAGTCTTTCTATTTGTCCTCTTCAAGAATGAACAGAACTTCTCGAGATGTTCCCTAGCCAATATTCCATCATGTCTTTTGGTCACATTGCATTATATATTGTTTCCTAAGCCAGTCACTGGCAGGAGGAATATAATGACCATGAGGGGCCTGAATTGTCTCATTTGAAATTGAAATGTAATTTCGATTTACAAAATAATTGTATTCATGAAAAATTCAGTGTATATTGAAAAATGCTTTGGGTTTATATAGAAATTGGAATTAGATTGTAAGCTCAGGCCATTATAAACAGACAATTCAGCAACATGAATGTCTGAAGGGACATTCAAGAATCATTAGGAACATGGGGCAATTTTTCATTGTCTGAGGCTATCCTGAGTGTTGCAGACTGTCACCCACTAACTACCTATAGCACCTTCGAGTCATGGTGACAATCTAAGACACCTTCACAAATGTGCAGATAAACTCTAGAGGGAGTTGCTGCTGCCAGCAAAACCACTGGCCTAAACTAATCCAGGTTTAGGTTTAGTTGCAGGGGTGGGGCTTGGCCTTTTCTGTAGGACTTGGCCAACAATATCAGAATTGGATCACTGAAGAGGAAGCACATGTATTCAGATGTCCCACACATTTTCTCATCTGTGTGTAAAAATAAATCTATATATATTTTAGAAATAATTTCCAATTTCTTTAAATTTAAATTTAGTCAGGAAGCACATGTATTCAGATGTCCCACACTAGAATAGGGGCTGTTGGATTTGGCAGTGCTTTTAAAACAGATTGGTGGAGTCAATACAGCATGAAAGAAGAGCAAATTGCTTTGGGATTAGACAGGCTGGGTTCTAGTTCTGGCTCCTCTACTTGCCAGCAATATGAATTTGTACTAGTTACAAAAATCTCTAAAATTTAATTTTCTTTTCTATAAAATAGGAGACTAACAGTAACCTTATGGGGTTGTAATAACCAAACAAAATAATTTATATGAAGTGCTTGGTTGCTATAAGGCACTTAATAAAGTATAGTGATTATTATGTTAAGTAACATAAATCAAGTCAATTTGCCATCATTCATTTGTGATAAGTTGCTGTTTGCTTTCTGTTGATAGCAAGTTGACATTTCTAGCTGAAGTTAAAAGCTTCACAGGTTTTATAAAGATTGCATTTAATTGCATAAAATGTGAAGAATTTTGACCTGAATAAAAATATGTACTCATCGTGTTCTTTCCAGCTGCAAGCCTTCCAACCATTTTTCATTTTTTTGAATCTTCCCTACTCTGTTATCAGAGGTGAAGAATTTGCTTTGGAAATAACTATATTCAATTATTTGAAAGATGCCACTGAGGTAATATATTCAAGCTTTTGTTGATCATTTACACTACAGGAGAAAATGGAGGTAGCATGAAGGGATTAGGTTGTGTAGTACCTGGGCGTTTGGGATTCTAAGCACTTTATACATTTCTGGGAGGCTGAAAATAGACATGTGTTGTCAGTGATTTCTTCTGCTAATTAATGTCTAAGGATATCATTAGCATGTCTACACATTACCTCCTTGAATTTTCAGCATAGGTTTTCCACTTTTGCCATGTAAGTTCCTTATTGTCTCTGAAGCATGCCTTTCTCTTTCCTGCCTCCCTGCATTTTCCCCTGGTTTTCCCCACATCTAGAATGTGTGGCCACTTCTCACTGCCACTCTGTGCCCACTGCAGTTTTTTTTTTTTTTTTTTTTTTTTGAGACATGGTCTTGCTCTGTTGCCCAGGCTGGAGTGCAGTGGCGTGATCTCGGCTCACTGCAACTTCCGCCTCCCAGGTTCAAGTGATTCTCCTGCCTCAGCCTCCGAGTAGCTGGGATTACAAGGGTGCACCACCACGCCCAACTAATTTTTGTGTTTTTCATAGAGACAGAGTTTTGCCGTGTTGGCCAGGCGGGTCTTGAACTCCTGGCCTCAAGTGATCTGCCTGCCTTGGCCTCCCAAAGTGCTGGCATTACAGGCATGAGCCACTGCGCCCGGCTGCCATGCTGTTATGTTTGTAGCCCCCATGTTTATGTTTTCAAGGATTCGCTATTGGATTCACATACCTTGTATCTCCTTAGCTAGTCACTTCCCTGGGAGGCAGGAATTAGGTTCACTGTTCGTGTTGTGCCCACAGTATATTAACCAAGTGACTGATTTTTCTTTCCCCAGAATAAGTAGGGATAGTAATTAACTTTATTACATGCATGAAAATGACATAATATCTTTAGGCACTTTATATATAATTTTTTAATTTAAATTTTAATTTTTTAAGCTGTTTATTGGCATATTTGGCTGACAAAGTGGAAAGTAAATTTTTTTTATTTTTTGATTTTACTTTTTAACCCAGTCATCATGGTACCGTGTAACAAGCAAAAGATCTAGAGTCTAAAGGCCTGGATTCAATGTTTAATCTACCACTTACCAGCAAATGACTTAATTGTAGTTTCCTCATCTGTAAACTGGAAATGATAATTATTATACCCACAAAAGATACTCTGAGAAGCAGATGAAAAAATCAACAGGAAAATAATTCATAAAATGTAAGGCCTAGAGAAATGCTATTATTGATGAGACTTGTAACTTTGGGATAATTTACAAAAGTTTACAACCAAGATATGCTTCAGGACTAATAATCTGAGTTGTACTTTCCTTGGAATAATTTTTTTACAGAGACTTCAATAAATTCAATAACAGTTCATGCTGTTTTCTTCAAATTTTTCTAATGAGACCAGTATGTTTTAGGATGACATAGTTAAATCAAGCTGGTAGTAATATCAATATATGAAATAGCCTTTCTGTGCACATCCTTACCATCTAATGGCTTCAGATAGTGAGATAATTTAATGTTAGTGGGAGGACTAGAAATGGGGCTGAAAAGTGCCCTTTCCCCATGTATCTTGAGGTTGAGGGGAAAGCATAGAAAAGAAATGAAGTTTTTCCTGATACTCTTTGATACTCTCCTTGGTCGAATCTTTGTCTCATCTTTTCTCTAGTCTTGAGCCTCACAGATTTGACAGTACTTAAATTGGTGATAAAAGAGCACTTTACTGAAGAGCATTTATTATACAAAAGCTTTGATTTATTTTTTTCTTTCAGGTTAAGGTAATCATTGAGAAAAGTGACAAATTTGATATTCTAATGACTTCAAGTGAAATAAATGCCACAGGCCACCAGCAGACCATTCTGGTTCCCAGTGAGGATGGGGCAACTGTTCTTTTTCCCATCAGGCCAACACATCTGGGAGAAATTCCTATCACAGTCACAGCTCTTTCACCCACTGCTTCTGATGCTATCACCCAGATGATTTTAGTAAAGGTGAATATTTGATGTCTGAAAGAAATGAAATGGAAATACGTAATTAAAAAGGAAGCAGAAGATTTTTTTCTCTTGGTTAAATTTTTTGGCATATCTAGTAGGTCATCTTTTTTACCCTTCTGGTAATGCCTAATCACTTTCTTATCTGTATGTAAAAATAAATCATTTGGAAATAATTGCCAATTTCCTCTTTGCATTTAGTCAGGAATGTGACTATAAAGACTAACGTCTCTTTTGCAGTCATTTACATCTACAGACTGTGTTACGTTGGGACCCTATGAAAACACGGTCAAGTCGATTTGTAGATTTGGAATTTTGGAATTTTTCAGTGAAGGTAAAAGAGATTTTGTAGATTTTTTTCAGAGAAGACATTCTAGACAGAAAGATAATGAGCATAGTGGATAAACACCTGTATTCTGGGGTGAGGCAACTCTGTGTTTGAATCTCAGCTCTGCCAAGTGTGATTTTGAACAAGGCATTTAATCTCCCCCTCTTTGGATAATAATCGGAACTACCTCAAAGGGTTTTTTTCCTTACGTTTTCATCTTCTTCTTTGTCATTTTCAAGGCCAGTCCATGAGATGCCTTATCTAATTTAACTAGAACTTACTAACAGATTTGAAGTAAGAATAACAAAATGGTAGGCACTGTGTCATCAGATTTAATTCAGTTCCATGGAAATGGTGCCTATTAAGTGTAAATCCTGTGAAAAACACGTTTCCGTTAATGAAGGGTACTGCACTAAGAAAATCTAAAAGGAAAAATTAATCAAAGTTGTGGTAATTTGTTGTAATACAAACTAACAATAAAAGCTCATTCTGTGAAATGAATGTATTACTTGTTTAAATAAAATATCTAATTTAAAGAAAACAAAAGAAGAAATGATAGGTGCTTATTTAGCCGTACACAAACCTCAGACACAACAGGTCAGATGTTTGTGTTCATATCTGCGTATAGTTCTCTGTAAATATGTGAGTAGAGACCATGTTAATTGTGTTCGTTTTTTTCAACAGGCTGAAGGAATAGAAAAATCATATTCACAATCCATCTTATTAGACTTGACTGACAACAGGCTACAGAGTACCCTGAAAACTTTGAGTTTCTCATTTCCTTCTAATACAGTGACTGGCAGTGAAAGAGTTCAGATCACTGCAATTGGTAAGAATAGAGTATATCACCATCTATTGGTTTAATTGTATATGATCATATATGTTGTTCCCGTAATTATAGATGTATTTTCTTATTGAGTCCTAATAAGAAGAGATGGCAAAAGTTTTTTTTTTTTTTTTGAGACGGAGTCTGGCTCTGTCGCCCAGGCTGGAGTGCAGTGGCGCAATCTCGGCTCACTGCAAGCTCTGCCTCCCGGGTTCACGCCATTCTCCTGCCTCAGCCTCTCCGAGTAGCTGGGACTACAGGCGCCCGCCACCACGCCCGGCTAATTTTTTGTATTTTTAGTAGAGACGGGGTTTCACCGTGGTCTCGATCTCCTGACCTCGTGATCTGCCCACCTCGGCCTCCCAAAGTGCTGAGATTACAAGCGTGAGCCACCACGCCCGGCTGGCAAAAGTTTTTAATTGGGCCCAACAACTGATTATAATGTGAAGGCTAGCAAATTATGTATCCTAAAACAGTTCTCAGTCTTCAGTGTGTATAAGAATCACCTGGGAGTCTTGTTTAAAAGCAAATGCTGGTTTAGTAGGTCTGGAGGGGGGCCTGGGAATCTTCTTTTCTAACAAGCTCCTAGGTGTTCGTGATACTTTGGCTTGTAGACCACACTTTGAGTAGCAAGACCTCACTATACCATGGCTGGAGGGAGGGGTCATTCCTAAGAGCAGAGCTTCTGGCTTCTGTGGCTCTCCACCACTGGTGAATATCAGAATCTTCTAAGGAGCTCTGTAAATACAGAAACGTCTGGATTCTACTCTAAACCTACTAAGTCAGAATCGCTTGGGCTATGGCTTGGTCATGTATATCTTAAAAAACTTTCATAAGTGACTGTGATAAGCAAAGGTTGAGTACTACTCCCTAGAGCAGTTCTCTGTGCAGGATATGTGTAACCTTTACAGTAGGAAGTTACTCACTGACTTCAGTCACCTCTCCTAGTCACTTTCCATAACATAATAGTACTTTTCAAAAATTGGAAATTTATAATTGTATAAATTTATGGGATACAAATTGCTTATGAATGCAATGTAGAATTACTAAATCAAGCTGGTTGATGTAGTCATCACCTCAAATACTTAACTGTTTTTTTTGTGGGAAGAACATTTGAAATTTGCTCTCTGAGCATTTTTTTTTTGAGGCGGAGTCTTGCTCTGTCGCCCAGGCTGGAGTGCAGTGGCGCGAACTCGGCTCACTGCAAGCTCCGCCTCCCAGGTTCACACCATTCTCCTGCCTCAGCCTCCCGGTAGTTGGGACTACAGGCACCTGCCACCATGCCTGGCTAATTTTTTTTTTTGTATTTCTTAGCAGAGACGGGGTTTCAACATGTTAGCCAGGATGGTCTCCATCTCCTGACCTCATGATCTGCCCGCCTCTGCCTCCCAAAGTGCTGGGATTACAGATGTGAGCCACCACGCCCAGCCTTTTTTTTTTTTTTTTTTTTTTTTTGATGGAGTCTTGCTCTGTCTCCCAGGCTAGAGTGCAGTGGCAGGATCTTGGCTGACTGCAACCTCTGCCTATTGGGGTTCAAGCGAGTCTCCTGCCTCAGCCTCCTGAGTAGCTGGAATTACGGGCGTGTGCCACCACGCCCAGCTAGTTTTTGTAGTTTTAGTAGAGATGGGCTTTTGCAGTGTTGGCCAGGCTGGTCTCGAACCCCTGACCCAAAGTGCTGGGATTACAGGTGTGAGCCATGGTGCTCGGCTTTTCTTAGCAATTTGGAAATGTACAGTACTCTTGTTATTAACTACATTTACCATGCTAAAAGTACTTTTTTTTTTTGAGATGGAGTCTTTCTCTGTAGCCCAGGCTGGAGTTCAGTGGTGTGATCTCAGTTCACTGCAACCACTGCCTCCTGGGTTTAAGCAATTCTTATACCTTGGCCTCCCACGAAGCTGGGACTACAGGTGTGTGCCACCATGCCCGGCTAATTTTTTGTATTTTCATTAGAGACGGGATTTCACCATGTTGGCCAGGCTGGTCTCAAACCCCTCCCCTCAGGTGATCCACCCGCCTCAGCCTCCCAAAGTGCTGGGATTACAGGCATGAGCCATTGTGCCCAGCCTCAAATTACTTTTTAATTAAACATAGTGTCTACACAGGTGGTGTTATTAGTCAGGGTGCTCCAGAGAAACAGAACCAATAGGAGATACTTATATATAAAAGGAGGTTTATTATGAGGAATTGGCTCATGCAATTATGAAGGCTGAGAAGTCCCATGATCTGCTTTTGCAAGCTGGAGACCCAGGAAGGCTGGTATTATACTTACTCTGAGTCCAAAGGCTTGTGAACCAGAGGAGCTGATGATGTAAATCCCAGTCCTAGGAGAAGATGAGATGAGATGTCTCAGCTCAAGTAGTGAGGCAGGAAAAAAAGGGTGAATTCCTCCTTTCTCAAGCTTTTGTCTATTCAGGCTCTCAGTGGATTGGATGGTGCCCACACACACTGGGGAGGACAATCTGCTGGACCCAGTCCACCAATTCAAATGCTAATGTCGTCTAGAAACACCCTCACAGACACTCAGAAACAATGCTTAATCTAGGCACCCCTCGGCTCATTTAAGTTGACACCCAAAATTAACCCTCACAAATGGTTTGTTTATATAGTTGTGCTTTACAAATAACTGAAGAAAACATTTTAATTAATGACATCTAATAGTTTGTTAGGTCTTTAAGGTGTTAGGACCTAAAACACTTTTTTACAGTTCTTTTATATTTCACTGGCAGGTGTAATGCTTTTTTATTATAACCCAAACAACAAATCCATAGGCAGAGGACTTTATTGGGAGGCATACATATATATATATATACGTGTATATATATATATACACACATATATACGTGTACATATATATGTGTATATATATATATATATATATATACACACACACATATATATATACGTATATATATATAATTTTTTTTTGGAAGAGACAGAGTTTAGCTATGTTTGCCCCAGAAGAGACAGAGTTTAGCTATGTTTGCCCCAGGCTGGACTTGAACTTCTGAGCTCATGTAGTCCTCCTGCGTCAGCCCCTTGCATAACTGGGACTACAGGCATGCACCACTGTGCCTGGCCAATTCTTAAAAGGAATTACATAAGCTCTCTATTTAGGGGAATAAATTCTGCTTAAGCATCTCCCACAGTGTTGGGATGCTGGGAGATGCACTACAGATACACACACACACACACACACACACACACACACACACACACACACACATGCACACATGCGCACATAGACACAGAGGGAAGGAGCCTGGCTTTTTAAATGTGTACCATCACTCCTTACATAGGAACGATTCTGTCTGTGGTCATGGAAATACCCCGAGGCTTAATTTTTATGCTTGATGTAAAGAATGGATTTTCAAGTTTTATCTCCACATGTTGTTTTAAAGACCTATTTTGTATCCCACAATGTACGAATTTTAGCTTGCTTCTTTGAACTTTGATAGTCTATGTTCACTTTGAATATTAAACACATAGCCTGCAGTGGTAATAATATAACCTCTATGTTTTTCTTTGTGTTCACATCTAAAATTTAAGCTATACTGGCACAGCTTCAGTCTATTCATATGAAACAGGTTCTTTTCCCTTTTTTTCATATTCATTTTTTAGGATCACATTTTCACTAGGTATTTGGACTTGGCTTGGTATAAGTTTTCAAAATAAACTACATAGAAAGATACTCTTATCTATACAGCTTAACAATGGCAGGGCCAAAATTACAATTCAGCCTTCATATTTCTGAATTTTTACTACTTTCCCTGACTTGTGGTGTTAGGATGTGGGTAGAGGGTTTTTAAAGCATGTGTTTTGTTTAATTTTAGATTACTAACTTTGAATCCTTTTCCGAATCCTTTTGATCCAGAGATTAATTGAAATACTTATATTTGTTGTTGCTAAATAGAACACATTGGAAAACACCACAATCCTCATTATTTTTTTAAAAATTTATTTCTCAAGTGCTTGTGGTGTATTAGTAAGAAATAAGAATAAAATTTTGTTTGCGTGAAGAATACTACTAATAAAATGTTTCTTGCCTGTATGAGTGATGATGTATTACTGATCAATTCTGTACATTTTTTAAAAGATTTTCTTAAAAATTATTTTTTGCCTAATTTATGCCATATACTTAACTGAGCTAAAAATGTCCTCTTTTATCACACGACCTACAAGTTCAGTACCAGAGCATTGTTATTTTTTTGACCAGTCTTCCTAAAAGCTTGATGTAAAGTTTCAACTCTGTTCCAAGCAGTGGAATAATCATATTGCTTCAATGACAGAGGCCTTCTGTACTCAGCGGAAGTCTCTTTGCCACCAGCAGGTAGTTGTTACTGAGTATTTACTGAATGAATTGCATGTCTTGTGCTTCCAGGAGATGCTCTTGGTCCTTCCATCAATGGCTTAGCCTCACTGATTCGGATGCCTTATGGCTGTGGTGAACAGAACATGATAAATTTTGCTCCAAATATTTACATTTTGGATTATCTGACTAAAAAGAAACAACTGACAGATAATTTGAAAGAAAAAGCTCTTTCATTTATGAGGCAAGGTAAGCATTTTAGAGACTTACATTTGTGCGTAGAAAAAAATTTGTTTTTGTCAGGTAGGGTTCATTCTAGACCATATTTCAAAATAGATGGATTTTGTCTTAGGTAAGTGATGGGCTACACGGCGTTGACATGTGCAGGAAGTGCAAACAGTGGAAAGCTGTTACTATTCTTCCTTTAGCTAACTATTCACTCACTGCTGCTAAGATGTTTGTTAGTAACGGCTTAAGAGTTAGTTTCTGGGGTGGGGGGGCTTGTATTATGCTAAGGAATCTGAAATTTAAAACTCCTTAAAAATCTAGAGGAATACTCATTCATTTTATTACACATTTGTGGAGTGTTTCTTAGTGCCAGGATCAGTTCTCGTGCCAAGAAAACAGAGGGAGCCAGGGCCTCTCTTCTTAAGGAATTCGCTGCTCAGTGGAGAAGATGGTTTGTATGTAAACAGACGCAGTGCCGTGTGGTGGGGACCTTCTCAGTGCATTTAAAATGATGAGGAGGACCTGCTGGACCCTGAGGAAATGTCATGCTAGTGAAGACTGTATCTTGACACCTTGAAAGGTGGAAACCGTTCACGGGCACCAGATCCTTTGTTTTGGCAACTTGTTAATAACAGCAGCTAACGTGAGTTGAGTGTGTACTGTGTGGCAGGCAGTGTTCTAAACACTTTACATCTCATACCTCATTGAAGCCTCACCATTAGTATTAGCACGATCCTGTTTTTTGCAGATGAGGAAGCTGAGGTGCGGAAAAGTTAGCTAACTTGCCCAAGGTCATATATAGAGCTGGGATTTGGACTCTGAGCCTACGCTCTTGACATCCATACCTAGGAGGAAACAAAGAGATGTGAGACACGTTTGATGTTAATAGTAAAGTAAATTTGATTGTCTGAAATACTCCAAAAGCTAACCAAAAGTTACAGTCTCAGTTTTATGTTTCCTTATTAGCGGACCTCTAGCACAAACTCTCTGTGGCTGAGTTTTTCCTCTCTGCACAATTTGTATGATATATCCTGTCCATCAAATTCATGAGGATTAGAAGGGCTCACACAAACTGATTAAAAATGAGGATTCACTATAATCTAAGAAAAATATAGTTCAATGCTTTCCAACTCCTAATTTTTTTAGTTTTTGTTGTTTTATAACAAATGGATTAAATGAAAAGTAGAGGCAAGCTATTAATTGATTGCTAATTTCTCCACAGAAGAATTAGAAAACTCAGTAAAGACACCATTGTAAGGTGAGCTTTTCTTCCAGGTTCCCTTATTGTGTAGAGACCTTTTTATTCTATTTTTTTTTTTTTTTTTTTTTTTTGAGACAGAGTCTCGCTCTGTCGCCCAGGCTGGAGTGCAGTGGCGCGATCTCGGCTCACTGCAAGCTCCGCCTCCTGGGTTCACGCCATTCTCCTGCCTCAGCCTCTCCGAGTAGCTGGGACTACAGGCGCCCGCCACCACGCCCGGCTAATTTTTTGTATTTTTTAGTAGAGTCGGGGTTTCACCGTGGTCTCGATTTCCTGACCTTGTGATCCACCCACCTCGGCCTACCAAAGTGCTGGGATTACAAGCGTGAGCCACTGCGCCCGGCCTAGAGACCTTTTTATTCTAAACTAATTCTATGTAATGACAGTAATAGCAACTAAATCTGTTTAAATGTTTTATGCATGTTTCATTTAATTCTCACAAGAACTCTAGGAGCAGGTGTACTATTATTATTTCCATTTTATAGATGAGGAAATTGAGGTACAGAGAGGTTAAATAATTTACCCATGGTGGTCTGGCTCCACCGTCCACCTTGTTCCTCAGAACACTATGGGATAATTCTGATTTGCAGTGTTCTCGGGTTTTTAGAAGCAATGGGATGTGATGGAAAGGACCAGGAATCGGGACAGGATGCTTGAGTATCACCACCGTGTAAGAAGTCTCACTGGAGGTTTTGATAAAATAGTAAGGGAGGAACATGGGGTCCTGTAGAGAAGGAGGCACCAAAGGTTAGAATATGGGGTGTCAGATTAGACTGAAGTAAGCTGTAAGGTGTTGGGTTTAAGTAGATGAGCTGGAGTCAGTGTCTGAAGAGCTCCCTGGGATAGGATGGCATAGACAAAGGCTGAATGGGAGTCAACGGGTTGCGGGTCAGGAACAATGCAGTGTATGAGACCACAAACCAACAGAGACCAGCGTTTAGAATCAGGGCTGAGTGTGGCCTGAGTTCTGATGTGGGGAAGGACATAGTGGTATATTTTCCCTTAGATTAGGGCCAGACCATGCAGACACTATGACCGGCCCTGAAATGCGGCAGGTGGTTAGGTTCTCTGGGAAATTTGTAGAGATCCAGCAGTTGGAATTTCCTGTATAGAGTTGCCCATGTAAAATTATCCTTGTTTATACACATTTGTGGATTGGTCATGTTTTAAATATATATATACAAGAATAACCTTTTTCAAATTTTATTATAATTAAATTTACGTGGTACCAAGTGGTCTCTGTGGTATATTATGTGCCATGCTAAAAACAAATGAGATCTTTACACATTGGCATAATGGCTGTAATTAAGGAGATAAGTAAAAATTATTTGGGATTGCATTGACTGAACTTTGTACCTTTTGAAAACAAGATTCCAATTTGTATTCAAGATTTAGTTTGTCTGGTTTGAAGTAGAAACTACATAGGAATTAGACTGGCGCTTTATAATTTGGCATACATTCTTTGGGATATTTTAATACAATAAGGTAAAATATTTTAGAAAATGCCACATAACTCCATATTTATATATGCTTTATGAACTGTAACTCTGGCTTATCAAGTATTAATGCTTTAAACAGATAGGATAAATTTTACATAGCTCGAAACATGTAAGCAGTGAAAACTCATTCCTTAAAAATAATTTCAGTCTGTGTCCTAGATACTTTTGCTGTGGATCAGCAGCCATCCTACAAAATGAATGGTCCAAATCCTCAGTATCTGTTGTTTTCCCAAAGCAGTGCTAGTCCTTCAGGTCAGTGCTGGCCAGGTAGGTGGCCAAACTGTAGTTTTTCAAAGTAACCCAGAGAGGGTCTCTACTGATTGCCTGAGATCCCTCCTCACATCTGTTGGTTGTTAGAAGGTGCAGTGGCCAGAGTGCAAAAAAAGCATCATTCTCTAAATGCCAAGCAGTCCTCTCAAGTGTTGAGAATGCTGAATGCTACAGCTGTAAAGTAGGCGAGTCTCCCCTTGGGAGGAAGTAGATCAGGGGCATAGCACTGGCTGTGGAGGCAGTCAGACCTGAGCTTGAGTCCTGGCTCCCACCTTGGACCAGGTCCTTAGTCTCTCCAAGGCTTGGTGTTTTTTTACCTGGAAGACAGGGATAATAAAAGAACCCACTTGGTAGGGTTGTTTTGAGGAGTCGGTGAGATATGTCAGCATTTTATTCAACACGTAGTAAGTGCACAACGAATATCAGCTATAGTAGCATTAGTTGCCTCTAACTAGGGAGTTAGGGGTTAATGTCGGCGAATAAATCCTGTCCATTCTCCCTCTAAAAACTGATATGAAATTCTTCTACTTCTCTCCATCCCACTGCTGATTGTTCCATTCAAGCATGATTGCTCACTGGACTACTCCAACGGCTTCCTGAGTAGCCTTTTTCTGTGTTCCCTCCCCTTCAGTACATTCTGCATATAATGTAAAAGGGATCTTTGAAGATGTCAAGATCCTGTCACTTGCTTGCTTATGATCCTGCAGTGGGCTCCCGGCTTCAGCCTACAGGGTCCTGGGTGACCTGGCTCGGCCTCCCTCCTTAGCCTCATCTGGAGCTGGCTGTGTCTGGAACACTATGAGCTCCATGCTGCTTCAGGGTCATGATGCTTTCCCCTCCTTTTCCTGGCGTGCTTTCCCCCTAGGTCTTTCCATGGCTGCTCCTTTTCATCATTCAGTTGATGTTTGCCTCAGAGTGGGCTTTCCTGACCACTTAGTAACTCTAATTTGTACTACTCCATTTTATTTCCTCACTTAACATTATTTAAAATTATCCTGTCCATCATCTGTCCCTGCATTTAGAGGGGGAGCTCTGTGACAGCGGGGACCATGTTTGACCTTCATTGTTTAGCTATGTGGGCATCTCAATAAATCCAGAATGGGAGAGTAACTTATTACCAATATGAATTTTTTTGGACTTTTGGTCCATCATCCTAATGTGGATATAGGGTCCGAAGATCTCGGAAGCGCCCGCACAGTGTAGTATGATGATCTCTGGGCACTAATGGGTCGACCTGGCCCTTGGCATTCTCTTAGCAGCTAAGAAATGTGACCAGTGATTTCCACGTGCTACTCTTTGAGCTGGTGAAGTGGCTGATGAAAGTCAGCACAGTGGAGCTCCCCAAAAATGCATCATCTCACACGCTGAATTAAATTATATTTCAAAGTAGTGGACAAAAGCTTCTTGGTATAATACTTTTCATTACGAAATCAGTGTCTCATTTCAGAGACTCTCTTTTTTCTTTTGCCATCACATTTGCCAAAGTCCTTTAAATATACCGCAGTTGTTTTTGTTTTTTAAGAAATTAAAGTGGCTTCGGCGTGAGTCATGATTATATTATTTAAATGTCATTTATGAACGGCGCATTGTTTTACTTAAATCATGCTTGGCCCAGGAGTTCTGTAACCTAACCCATTATTTTGTTGGTCGAAACAACAGCTACATCATTGAATGAAGTGTCTTTGCTGTCAAAAAGGAAAACGGAACCATAACATGAAAACTGTTTTTGATAAGGACTGGAAATCCTGAGCCTGCTAATTGAAGATTTAAACCATTTGTTTTCCTCAGATATTTGAATCACAGTGCCTGCAGTTCAGCTTTTTAAAGTGAGACTCAAACCAAGTCTAATTGAAAACATTATATTTCCTCCATTGAAATAAAAATAAGAGAAAGAAGGCTTCAGAATTCAGATGTTGCCATTGGTCACAAGTATGGCTAGTGGCTATAGCTTAAAAAATAGCTTAAAAAACCGTGATGTTCTCACTTTCCATTTCATGTCGTAGAAAGTAAGCAAGTTCATCATGATTTCTTTTAATACAGAGAATTTTTTTATCAGCTTATTACCAGAGAAAATTCTTGAAATAGTCACAAGTAGCCGACTTTACTTCCTTTATTTACATGTCATTTTGACTCTTGAGGTAAATCAAGTCAAACTATGTTTAGAATGTTACTTTTTCATTGTTTGTGAACAGTATTTTTATCTTTATTACGATAAATTTTGAAATTTTACATTCATGGTTATCCCAAAGAAAATTCATAACTCAGAACACGATGTCTTATCTGGCCCTTTGTGAAGGGCTCATGGGTTTTTATCTTAACAGCCTCTGGACTTCTTCTGCGTTTCAGTTTTCAGAAGTCTATGAAAGTTCTGAGCATATGATTACTTTTCAAACTCAAGAGCTGTTCCTAACATGATTAACTTAAAGGTGATACTCTTATTTCTTCATAAACTTTTGGAGAGAGCTATGTTTTTGCGTTTCTCGTCTATTGTGATGCACAGTCTCCAACTTAGATGACTGCACTGGAAGGCTGAGTTGTTGTATTAACAAACAAACATTATAGATGAGTCATCAGTGTCCTGTTTTTTTTTTTTCTTTTTTTTGAGATAGAGTCTTGCTCTGTCGTCCAGTCTGGAGTACAGTGGCACGATCTCGGCTCACTGCAACCTCTGCCTCCCAGGTTCAAGCGATTCTCCTGCTTCAGCCTCCCGAGTAGCTGGGACTACAGGTGTGTGCCACCACACCTGGCTAATTTTTGTATTTTTAGTAGAGACGGGACTTTGCCATATTAGCCAGGCTGGTTTTAAACTCCTGACCTCAGGTGATCCACCCGCTTTGGCCTCCCAAAGTGCTGGGATTATAGGCATGAGCCACTGTGCCTGGCCCTGTTTTGTTTATGGAATGGAAATTAGGCCTGATACAGTGGGACGATTTGGAGGACAAACAGTCGAGGGATCCACAATGATGCATGCTGGTTTAAGATGAGGAAGGAAACCTCACAGGAGACTCCCACAAGGAGACATACAAGTTCTCTCTAGGTTATGAATTTCTCCCTTACTTTTCCATGGGAGCAGAGCTGGTAGTTTGGATTCTTAGTGTTATCTAAGCTCAAGAAATTCATGCAAAACTGGTGATCGTCTGTGGCCTCTTCTCTGGGCTGGCTGCCTCTAGTGGAAGAATGGTGCTAGTTGTTGATATTAATGGGGAATGTTGGAGGTCAGCCACCTGAGGGGTAATTTCCATAAGCACTGATCTCATCTCCATGATCTCATCTCTGAACAGTTTCACAATATCTCATACTTGGAACTGCTGTTGTTGATGTGATCTGGGGGTGTGGAGGCACATGGTCCTCTCCTCGAGGTTGGTCCTTCTGTCACAAAAGTACCTCAAACTTTTGTGTAGGGATTGAGGGCCTCAAACCTATTTTCTTTTTTCTTCTTCCCTCTCCTCTCCTTCTCCTCTCTTCTTTCATTTTCCTCTTTTTTCTTAGGTTGAGTTCATAGTTAAACTCTGGCTACCTGGAGAATTTAATCCTTAATTGAAAATTGAGGGAGAATGTCCTGGACTCTCTTGCTGATTTCTTTTGTGAACACTAATTATTTTGCTTCTCTGTGATCCCTGGCTGCCTCTGAAAAATGAGATAATATACTGCATTTTTAAAGGTTATGTGAAAACTAAAACATGATAAAATGAACTAGAGTAGTGATAATGCCCATCATTTAATTTTTTCCACTTTTATTTATGTTTTGAACATGTAGAACATTAACATGCTTCCAAAAGACAAACTTATTTTGAGAAGTATATTCAAAAGAGTGTCTCTTCTTCCCCTTTTCTTTCTCCCTACCCCTCGTTGGTAACTGTATCAGGCGGTTCTTGCATTACTATAAAGAAATACCTGAGGCTGGGTAATTTATAAGAAAAGAGGTTTAATTGGCTCATGATTCTGCAGGCTGTGCAGGAAGCATAGCGCCGGCATTTCCTTCTAGCAAGGTCTCAGGAAGCTTACAATTGTGGCAGAAGGTGAACTGGGAGCAGGCACATCACATGGTGAAAACAAGGACGAGAGAGACAGTGTTGTGGGGAGGTGCCACACACTTTTAAATGACCAGATCTTGCAGTAACTCACTCACTATCTCAAGGACAGCACCAAGATCCAATCACCTCCCACTGGGCCTTACCTCCAACATTGAGGATTATAATTGAACATGAGATTTATATGGGGACAAATATACCAGTAACCTACTTCATTAGTTTCTAGATTATCTTTTCTCTCTCTCTCCTTTTGCGAAAATAAACATATACATATATGTTTTCTCATTTCCCCCCAATTTTTTTTTTTTTTTAAAGACAGGGCCTCTCCCTTTGCCCAGGCTGGAGTGCAGTGGCACAATCATGGTTCCCTGCAGCCTTGACTTACTGGGCTCAGGTGATTCTCCCACTTCAGCCTCCTGAACAGATGGGACTACAGGCATATGCCACCATGCTAATTTTTTTTTTTTTTTTGTATTTTTGTAGAGACAGGCTTTTGTCATATTGCCCAGGCTGGTCTGAAACTCCTAGGCTCAAGTGATCCACTCACCTTGGCCTCCCAAAGTGCTGGACCTTGGCAATAGGTGAACCTTGGCGCCTGACCTCATTTCCCCTTTTTATTACGCAGAAGATAGTATATCTGTATGTACTACTTTACACTTTGCCTTTTTCACTTAACAGTATATCCAGGAAATTACTCTGCATCAGTTGACTGAGATTCCTCATTCTTTTTTTCACAGCTGCATAGTACTCCATCGTGTGTGTACCATAGTTTATTCAATCAGTCTCCAGTTTTTGGGCACTAAGATTGTTTACATTATGTTACAATTACAAATGATGCTGTAATGGATAATCTTCTGCATATATATTTTTGTATTGTTGGAGGTGTGTCTTCAGGGTAGATTCTTAGAACTGGGATTACTGGGTCGGAGGGTAAAGACATTCCCCTACATGGTAGTTGTACCCTTCTGAATTCCCTCTAGCAGTGGATCAGTGCTGGTTTCCATACAGCTCACTCAATAGGAGTGGTCAGACTTTTGAATCTTAATGCTAATCTGATGGGAGAGAAATGGTATCTCAGTGTAGGTTTAATTTGATTTTCTCCTATTATGAAGTTGAACATGTTTTCTATATTAAAATTTGTTTTTATATTTTTGTCTTTTGTGATTTATCTGTTTTGTCTTTTATTCACTAATTTTTATAGGACTTTTTATCCTTTACCCTAATTTTTAAAAAGTTCTTTATATATGTATATACATGTATGTAATAACATATAAACATACATAAAAATTACATAATATTGATATTAGCTATTTATCCATCTTATATGTTGCAAATATGGTCTTAATTTATTTGTTAAGCCTTGCTTATAGTGTGTTTTGCCTTGGAATAGTTTAAAAACTTTAAAAAAAATAGTCAAATGCATCAATTTTTTTTATTTTATTGCATCTGGTGCTTAGAGAGCCTTCCTCTACACCTATATTAGAGAGTAATGCCTATTGTTTGTTGAGAGCTTTCCATGTAAAAGGTACCATACTGAGGTCTTTTCTTCTTTTATCATGTTTGATAATTGGAAGAGCTCTGTGATTTACTAGGAGACAGTGGCCTTGGAGCCAGTGAGACCTTGGCTAATGCCCAACTTCACTCCCTGTTAGCTGTGTGACCATGCACATGGTATCTGTATCCGCTGAGTTTCAATCTCATTATCTGTAAAAAAGGGAATAATAATAGCATCTATGTCAGAGGGTCCTTGTGAGAATTACCTGAGTTAATCCTGCCAAGGACTTTGAACAGTTCCTGACATCTAATGAGTGCTGAATGAAAGTTGGCTAATTACTATACTGTAATAGTTCAATTAGAAACATAAAGGGTATAATCTAATGTTCCCTTCTTCAAATTAAGCAAAGTTCTGTCATCACTTTAAATGTTTATCTTTTACCATGAGTCTTAAATATCACCATGAAACAGAGTATCTTGTTTTCTTTTTTTCCTTTATGCATTTTGTTTTATTGTAACTTAAATCCGATACTTAAATCTAGGGTTTCTTTCGGAAAGACTCAGGGAGAAGTTTGGGACTTGAAGGTGAGAGCACATTAACTGTAATTTCAAACCATTAATGCTTATGTTTAGTCAAATATGAATTTTACTTATAGTTCTGGATGCTTCTAAAATATGGTATTCATAAAGTCCAATTTGTTTATTACTGCAGTTTACTGGGGAGTGATTTCAACATTTCACAAATGAGTATGGTTGCTAAGCTTTGCCATGGCTGTGCTGCAAAGCTCAGGCTGTGTGCCCTTACCTGCTAATAGTGGAATCCTGTAATTTTTAGAAGGATTTTTGGCTATCAGAGAGTCATTGATAATGCCTTGAGCTGGAAATGTTCCTGCTAATGCTTGCTTTTTTAAGTGATAAGTTATTGCTATCTTAACTTTATTTTTAGCAAGTTAGTTTATTGTGGGTCGTTTGGTGAAGCCTTTAGAGTTTGGCCTATGTTTTCTCACACTGGACTTTGAGATCTGTATGCATTGCTTTGCAAATGTGAAACATCTGCTTTTTATTTGCAATCATTTATTTGTAACTATTTGCAAATATGACACATCTGCTTTTATTAATGCAGATACATGAGCCTTAACCCCCTACCCAATTTACTTCTGTAATGATACTTCATTGCCACCACTAAACATGTGTATATGTGTATATGTATATATATTTACATATATATTTATTTATTTATTTTAGTGGAAACATGGAATTGGTGGGTAGTCAGGCAAGTTGGTTTTTTGGTTTACCTCAGTTGGTCATGGCCCCAAAATTTAAGAGCCACCGTCTTAGATTATTTAGCATTTCCTCTTCTGTATTGCTGGTCTAAGAATAGGAAATACTTTTATTTTCTACTTTGGCCTTAAACTTAAATTAATGATACCCTACGTAGTATTTTTCTTCTGTAGCAAACAATTCTAGATGACTAAGTATTGAAACAATTTTGGTGAACACTAGAGAGTTAAATAAAAGTCTGCCTTTAATTTGCTTGCTTTTGAATGGCTAGAAGTATCATCTATGCCATAGTGATCTTTTAATTTACTTTAATTTGGGATATCACAGGTTTTTTTTTTTTTTTTTTTTGAGATGGAGTTTTGCTCTTGTTGCCTAGGCTGGAGTGCAATGACGCAAATCTCGGCTCACTGCAACCTCTGCTTCCTGGGTTCAAGCGATTCTTCTGCCTCAGCCTCCCGAGTAGCTGGGATTACAGGCATGTGCCACCACGCCTGGCTACTTTTTGTATTTTTAGTAGAGATGGGGTTTCACCATGTTGGTCAGGTTGGTCTCGAACTCCTGACTTCAGGTAATCCACCTGCTTCGGCCTCCCAAAGTGCTGGGATTATAGGCGTGAGCCACCGCACCGGGCCGGGATATCACAGTTTTTATTTTATGCATTCTGCTTGAAAAGTCCTGGCATTTTAAATTTCTAACAGCACTTAAAATAGAAAGTACTCAATATTAGTTCTTGGTTTGATTTGTTCTTTCCCCCTCTCTGCCCATATTTCCTCAATATGAAGTCATAATTACAAGCTTTCATCTATTACAAGTTAATGATTACTTTGAATATCTGTCCATTTTTGTGTCTAGGTTACCAGAGAGAACTTCTCTATCAGAGGGAAGATGGCTCTTTCAGTGCTTTTGGGAATTATGACCCTTCTGGGAGCACTTGGTAAGTGTTTTTGCCAGCTGAACAAATCCGTGTCATGGAATGGGCTTTCACTAGGTCACAATAGCCATGAAATTGACAGATATATCTCTATATATTATAGACTGGGAAGTTGCTTTTTCCTTAGTCTGGCTTTAAAAAGAGATTTTATTTTTAAAGTATTATTTTCAAACGTTAACAAATCAAATGCTTTTATTTAGAGAAGATAAGTTATAAATCCTCTTTTTTTTGTGTGTGTGTGTGTGGAAGAAACAGAAATAAAAATACTTTATGATGATGGTGCAGCTGATAAAATCAGTTAGAAATACCGGGTGATTGTGACACAGCTTTTTTCTTAATCTTCCATGACTAATACAAGTGTTGTGTTACTGTGGTCAATGTAGTTTCTTTAAGTTTGTGTGTGTGTGTGTGTGTGTGTGTGTGTGTGAAAAACAAACACCGATGGAATTAAGTATGAAGAGCCAGTTTCCTCCAGACTGGAATCTCTATGTGGCTGATTTTGGATAATTAATCTCTCTTCTTGTACTTGTCTTCAATTTCCTATTTTACTCAGAGAAAGATTGACTCACTGTATCAATCAGGATAGACTAGGAGTGCTGTGGTAACAACCAACCTACTCAATCTAAGCAATTAACAATGAAGGGATTTCTTGTTCATGCTGCCTTTCCATTGTGGTCAGCAGGGGGCTCTGCAGCTGCCAACGTGTCCACGTCTTGAAAAGGAGGCTCCAGGTTTGCCACAGCCTGGAAAGTGGAGGCTGGAGTGTATAGCACTGGCAATTAGAGACTTCATCCTGAGTGTATCATTTCTACTCATTTTATCCTTCTCAGAGCTGGTCACATGGCTATGCCTAACCTCACTGGGGCAGGAAAGTGAATTCCTCTGTGTAACCAAAGTAAAAGAGAACTGTGTATTATTGAACATTAGTAATGTTTACCACATGAAACTTTATATAACATGAAACAGATCTGCTTCAAATTTTCTCTTGGCCTGACTCAGCATATAGAACCATAAATAGAAAGCTTTCAGTGCTTTATTGCTTGATGTTCTTTTTACCTCAGTATACTGTTTTGTAGCAGGGACTGGCAAACTTTTCTGTAAAGGGTTAGATTGTAAGTATTTCAGGCATTTCGTGCTGCGTAGAGTCTCCGTTGCATGCTCTTCCCTCTTCCTCCCCCTCCTCCCTTTTTCTTTCCTGTCTTTGTTTTTTTCTTTTCCTTCTTCTTTTAAAATCTCCTCTTAGGTGGTGGTGTTGGCAGGTGGGGGCTGGGGTGGTGCACACATAAACAGGCCCTGGGCTGTATTTGGCTTGAGGGCCAGATTTGGGCTAGGCAGATTTGGCCCACAGGCTGCAGTTGGCTAACTCCCATTCTATAGGAGAGAAAAATATCATTTCCCCCACTTGAAGTACTACAGTTTGCTTGTGAATTATGTATACATTCTTCACCCACAGCTTTGGGGCTGACTGAAGTATGTTGGAGCTCTTCTTTGGTAAATATCTAGAATAGTCCAAAGATGAATAACCTTGGACAATTTATTTAACTCTCTTGGACTGTCAAATTCTCAGTCTACAAAATAATGGAGCTGGATTCAACAGACACATTAAAAAATGCTCATCATCACTGGCCATCAGAGAAATGTAAATCAAAACCACAATGAGATACCATCTCACACCAGTTAGAATGGCGATCATTAAAAATTCAGGAAACAACAGGTACTGGAGAGGATGTGGAGAAATAGGAACACTTTTACACTGTTGGTGGGACTGTAAACTAGTTCAACCACTGTGGAAGACAGTGTAGTGATTCCTCAAGGATCTAGAACTAGAAATACCATTTGACCCAGCCATCCCATTACTGGGTATATACCCAAAGGACTATAAATCATGCTGCTATAAAGACATGTGCACACATATGTTTATTGCAGCACTATTCACAATAGCAAAGACTTGGAACCAAACCAAATGTCCATCAATGATAGACTGGATTAAGAAAATGTGGCACATATACACCATGGAATACTATGCAGCCATAAAAAATGATGAGCTCATGTCCTTTGTAGGGACATGGGTGAAGCTGGAAACCATCATTCTCAGCAAACTATCACAAGGACAAAAAACCAAACACTGCATGTTCTCTCTCATAGGTGGGAATTGAACAATGAGAACACTTGGACACAGGAAGGGGAATATCACACACCGGGGCCTGTTGTGGGGTGGGGGTAGGGGGGAAGGATAGCATTAGGAGATATACCTAATGTAAATGATGAGTTAATGGGTGCAGCACACCAACATGGCACATGTATGCATATGTAACAAACCTGCACTTTGTGCACATGTACCCTAGAACTTAAAGTATAATAATAAAAAAAAATAAATAAAAAATAAAATAAAATAAAATAAAAAATGGAGCTGGATTAGATAACTTCTAAATTCCTTTTCAAATCTGAGATTTTTGAGTCAACATGGAATTTCTTGGCCAAGCCCAAGTGAAAACCAGGTCTGCCTGCTAGAGAGAGTTGCTTACCTTGTCCCTTTGCTCTTTCTTTTTTGCTTTTTTTCTTTCCTTTGTTCCGTCTTCAGTGATTCCCCCTTTGATGAATCTTCTGTTGGGGAAAAAGTGTTGTTGTTTTGCTTGCTTAGTGTTATTTGGTGGACCTTACAAAGTGTATTTTATGTAATTTTTTTCTCTTTTCATAAAGGTTGTCAGCTTTTGTTTTAAGATGTTTCCTTGAAGCCGATCCTTACATAGATATTGATCAGAATGTGTTACACAGAACATACGCTTGGCTTAAAGGACATCAGAAATCCAATGGTGAATTTTGGGAGCCAGGAAGAGTGATTCATAGTGAGCTTCAAGGTGGCAATAAAAGTCCAGTAACACTTACAGCCTATATTGTAACTTCTCTCCTGGGATATAGAAAGTATCAGGTATTTCATCTTTGATTTAATAAATGATAGATGGGAAATTCAAGGAAGGTAGGTCTTAATGGGTCAAATATGTGTGTGGAAACTTAACAAGTTGCGGTTTTACAACACATGTGAAATCTGAATTTGAGTACTCTTTTGCTTTGCATTTGTGGCCATGTTCCAAAATCTGAGAATAAAAACATTAACCCACTCTTTCAGAATAACTAAGATAATTCTAAAAGTGCTTTTTAATGTATGTATTGTACTTGCTATTGGTAAGATAAGTCAATCCATGTTTTATCATTGAAAAAGTTAATGTCTGAGGGGAAAGAAAATTATTTAAAATTTGACAGTGTGTTCTAGCAAGTTTAGATTGTGAAGGATTTTTTACTTCTAAAACATCATGGAACAGTTACAATATCTGTTAATTTAATGCTAAGAACATCTGTACCCTGAAAAGTGTGTTGAACGGGCATGGATGCCTGGATGAGAATGAGCATGCATGGAAAGGTATGCTGACGAGCTTAAGTTTGCTCCAGATCTGTCCTGGTGATTGATGCCTTTACTGCTTACTGCCTACTGCATTTTATGAGATCACCAAAGCCATTCTCTTTATTAGGGCCCCCACTATTTTCCTATTCTACTAGTAGGCATGTAGAAGCTAAACTTTTCCTGAACTTAGGGCCTCAATACCAGAGATCAAATATAAGAAATAGATTTCTCAAGCAGTTTGCTGTTCTTATCTGAGTTTATGATACTGAGTGGGAGAAACACTGGCAAAAGCTCTACTTTTTTCTTCTACGGAATGCTACCTGTTTACTTATAAAAACGGAAAAACAGTATTATTTTCAAAACGCAAGGCAAATCTTTAAATGTCAATGATCATGGTTGATTTTCATTGCCTAGGACAAGGTCAGGTACTTCACAGACACTGAACTTATTTTTTAAATGTATGCTTCAAAGTACTTTTTGTTTCAATATGTGGTAATGGGTTACTCTGAATAGTAAAAAACATACTTTTTTTCTTCCAAGCCTAACATTGATGTGCAAGAGTCTATCCGTTTTTTGGAGTCTGAATTTAGTAGAGGAATTTCAGACAATTATACTCTAGCCCTTATAACTTATGCATTGTCATCAGTGGGGAGTCCTAAAGCGAAGGAAGCTTTGAATATGCTGACTTGGAGAGCAGAACAAGAAGGTAATGTGCTGGGCCCACTTGAGGTTGTTATGCATTATGAAATATATAACTTACATGAGAAAATCTTTAGCCAGGTTTGAAATTGATTACATCTGCATCTTTTGGTGAAAAGTAAAACACATAATGAGATCAAGATGGGCCTGACATGGTCACAATACTTCTGGTCTCCCCAGGGTTTTTTTCTACAGAATTTCAGGGCTCAGATGTCTCTTTATTTTAGGTATGTCATGCCCTATGTCAGTTACCCTTTGAGTGTCTGATACCATTTCTGGTTTGGCAGCCTTGTAGTTTGCTAAGACCTTGGGTTCTGGAGAGACACGTTCAAATCTTGGTTCTGCAACTTACCTTTATGAGGTTCAGTTTTCCCAACTGTAAAGTGGAAATGACACCTATTTTAGAGTGGCTGTGAGGATTAAATGAGATAATGTGCACTGCTGCTGCATAGCAAATGCTCAAAAATAGGAACTAAAATGCTAATTAAAAGAAATGTGAATACCAAAAAATGCTGCTAGTAAGTGGATTATGTGTATTTTATATACAAAGTGGACAGGGATCCAGGGGTGTGTGTGTGTGTGTGTGTGTGTTTTTGTGTGTGTGTGTGTAAGAAAGAGAGAGAGAGAGATGGGAGTGGGTGGGCAGAAATAAGATAAGGTCCAGTGATTCAAATTTCTGTTAATTCAAGGAGGGATAATTGTAGAAAGTGTTTAGAGGCTTCTTCTGAGACTGTAAAAAATATTGTATTAACAGTAACTTAGATTGAATCCTTTTTACCTATTCCAAAGCTGGGGACTAGAAGATTATTGCATAGAGGCTGAAGCAGTCTTTGACATTTTTTCTTCTTGTCTGCTTGGCTAAGTGGTAGTTATTTAATATTCCACCTAAGTGTAGTCATCACCTAAATAGTAATATTTGACAGAGGGCACCAAGTAGGATGGTCCTCTGGGGACTAGAGCAGAATTATCTCTAGGAAGGTTGTTGAGTTAGCTGAGGATCCTAACTTTTTTTCTTGGGGGCTTGAACCTCAAACTGATAACACCGACCTCCAGATAATGAAAATGCGAGAGTCTTTCCAGAATATTAGAGCTAGTTAATGGCAGATTCCCAGAATAGGATTCTTTTCAATGTGTCTTAAAATATTCTGGGGAAGGCCTGGTCAGATAAGTAATGTACATTATCTTCTGGAGTATATTATTTTTTCCTTTTATTTATAGCTATTTAGTCTTGAGCCAAATATAGGGAATTTCTCTTAGGAAAACTATTCTCATCAAAACATCCTCAAATGTAGGCAATGGGAAAAGGATGAAAATTTATAAGTATATAGGTTGAGCATCCCTAATCCAAAAATCTGAAATCTAAAATGCCCCAATGAGCATTTCCTTTGAGTATCATGTCAGTGCTCAAAAAGTTTCAGATTTTTGAGCATTTCAGATTTTGGAATGTATGTATTCTGTAAATATTCCAAAAATTCAAACAAAACAGAAATTGGACACACTTCTGGCCCCAAGCTTTTTGGATAAGGTTTACTTAACTTGTAATAGTTTTAAAAAGCAACATATAGGCACATGTATACATATGTATGTGTGTGTGTGTTTGTGATAAATAAATACATGTTTGGCATAAATAAATACATGTATACAAATATATATTTTTATGCTAGTTAAGTACAACTTGGACCAGAGTAGGAATATTTAATGGTATAAAATGTAATTTTTCTGGATAACTGATCAGAATGTTATTACTTTTCTCTTGCAGGAGGCATGCAATTCTGGGTGTCATCAGAGTCCAAACTTTCCGACTCCTGGCAGCCACGCTCCCTGGATATTGAAGTTGCAGCCTATGCACTGCTCTCACACTTGTTACAATTTCAGACTTCTGAGGGAATCCCAATTATGAGGTGGCTAAGCAGGCAAAGAAGTAGCTTGGGTGGTTTTGCATCTACTCAGGTGAGAGATGATAGTTTTTTCCCTTCAAACTATAATATATAATATAGATTTATTTATTACATATATTCTATATATAATATATAGTATATATTTTATATATTATATAAATTATATATTATATATAAAAATATATATTTTAGAAAGTATGTGGCTGCATTTTTTCCTTGATTTCATAAAATTACTTGGCAGTCTCAAAGTTTAGTAACTTAAGCAAAAGGCTAAATTCACTAATTTTAATTTTTTTCTCCTCATTATTATGAACTTCATATCCGATATTTATTGGAATAAATCAGTTCCCCATCTGCCATTTTTCATCTGTGGTAACTGACATAAGAGTAGATGTTCAGCTCCATATAGCAAATATTTTCTATTTTCTTTTCGGAAAGGAAAAACTGAAGCTTTTAATTTACTGATAATATGATCATTTATGTGCAAAATTCAGTGGGATCTACAAAAATGCTACCAGGATTAACAAGGGAGTTTAGTAACATTGTGGTATAAAAAAATCATTGCACAGAAATCCATTGTATCTATATATGAGCAATGGAAACGCAAATCAAAATAGCATAAAATGTGAACTATTTAGGGATTAATCTGACAAAAATCAGTAAGATCTGTACACTAAAAACTATAAAATATTTCAGCAAACATTTTCTGAGCCTCTCCTGTACTCTAGGCCAAGGAGATTCAAATATGAGTCAGGGAGCATTCCACTCTGAAGGAAGGTGTATGAATGTCCAGCAACAAAATACTACTAAATTTACTCTTTGAAGACCTTGATATATACTTATATGTACAAATGTTTTTCTTCCCTCAACAGGATACCATTGTGGCTTTAAAGGCTCTGTCTGAATTTGCAGCCCTAATGAATACAGAAAGGACAAATATCCAAGTGACTGTGACGGGGCCTAGCTCACCAAGTCCTGTAAAGTTTCTGATTGACACACACAACCGCTTATTCCTTCAGACAGCAGAGGTGTGGCCAAGGGGCAGTTATTTAAAAATTGGTGTAGACAATTCTTTATGCTGGAATACTGCTTTATTTGTAATCTGTTGATTTCAACAAAGACTTGTTTCCAGAGCTCTGTAGAGGAATAGGGAGAAGTGGTGCCCTCCTTTGGCTGAATTTGCTGAGCTCTGGAAGGGTGGGGAACTTTGGAAAGATTGGTGGAACAGGAGAAAACACAGGCACTGTAACATTGGGAAAGGAATGAACATAGAAACCTGTTGAGTTTCTATTCTTCATAGGCACTGTGCTAGATTATTTTACATATGCTATTGCATTTACTTCTCAAAGTAACTCTAAGAAGTAAGTACATTTATCCCCATCATACATATGATAAAACTGAGGCTGAGAGAGGTTAAGTGACTTGCTCAAGATCATGTTACTAAAAGTGTTCCTATTTCTCCATATCCTCTCCAGCACCTGTTGTTTCCTGACTTTTTAATGATCGCCGTTGAACACTTTTACACTGTTGGTGGGACTGTAAACTAGTTCAACCATTGTGGAAGTCAGTGTGGCAATTCCTCAGGGATCTAGAACTAGAAATACGATTTGACCTAGCCATCCTATTACTGGGTATATACCCAAAGGACTATAAATCATGCTGCTATAAAGACACATGCACACATATGTTTATTGCGGCACTATTCACAATAGCAAAGACTTGGAACCAACCCAAATGTCCAACAACGATAGACTGGATTAAGAAAATGTGGCACATATACACCATGGAATACTATGCAGCCATAAAAAATGATGCGTTCATGTCCTTTGTAGGGACATGGATGAAACTGGAAAACATCATTCTCAGTAAACTATCACAAGGACAAAAAACCAAACACCGTATGTTCTCACTCATAGGTGGGAATTGAACAATGAGAACTCATGGACACAGGAAGGGGAACATCACACTCCGGGGACTGTTGTGGGGTGGGGAGAGGGGGCAGGGACAGCATTAGGAGATATACCTAATGCTAAATGACCAGTTAATGGGTACAGCACACCAACATGGCACATGGATACATATGTAACAAACCTGCACATTGTGCACATGTACCCTAAAACTTAAAGTATAATAATAAAAAAAGATTACGTTACTAGTAAGAGTAGAGCTAGGATTTGAACTCATCATTCCAAAGACCATGTTCTTTTCAGCTGCTCCACATGTCTTC
This sequence comes from Hylobates moloch, assembly GCF_009828535.3. Taxonomy (NCBI): domain Eukaryota; kingdom Metazoa; phylum Chordata; class Mammalia; order Primates; family Hylobatidae; genus Hylobates; species Hylobates moloch. Next base: position 90,048,797 of record NW_026652277.1, on the reverse strand, counting down.
TTAGGAGAATTGATAGAACCAGTAGTAGAATTCTTACTTTAACTGGAATAAAAGAATATGCTAGTTCTTAACTTTATTCCCTCGATCAGTTTTGTGGGAGGTTGAGTATAACGGATGAAGGTGATAACTTCAATTCTGGAAAGTGAGGGAGTGGTGATGATAAAGGAAAAGAAGGAATAAAGTTAGGCACAGTCATAGACAATGTGTTATTGTGCTTCTGGGAAAGCCAGGGGATTAGGCCCTGATTAAAGGAGGTCAGGGGAGGGAGATGACTTTAGTTTCTTATCTTTTATGTTTCAACCCCAACAGGAGGACAGACTTGTCAGTAGCACTAATGTGCCCTCCCATGGGCAGAGGTGAGGGAGCTTGGGGAGTGTGCACTTTTCCTTTCATCACCTTACTTACCTATTTGACCCATAGCTTTTGATATGTGAGACAGTGCAAAGCTCTTAGTGCTGTTAGTGATTGCTTATTTTCCTAATGAGGGATAGGACTGATCTGTTGTGCTACTTGGAAGGATCTAGATATGGAAAATTAGCCTCATTCACTTTTTTTCACCTTGATTCAGCTTGCTGTGGTACAGCCAACTGCAGTTAATATTTCCGCAAATGGTTTTGGATTTGCTATTTGTCAGGTATGTAACGATACTTATTTTTTTAAGTTAAATATGACTTTTTATAATAATTATTTGGTTTGGGCTTTGTTAAATCTTAGATAACTTGAATATAATTCTTAATGATTTACATCTATGACTTAAGCAAGATATATCACTGTCTTTAATAAAAAGTATTAGAGATGTTGCCAGCCAGTGAGTGGAGAGCAATTATATAGATTGATTTTCTATTTGAAAACTATTTCTTGGAGATTATTTGCTTTTTGAAGTGAGGGTTAATGTCCTCCAGTTTGATTCCTGATAACAAATACATGTTTTACTTACAATTTCTTAATATTCATCTGAGAATATAGAAGTCAACATGGTAGAATTATCGACTTGAGGGGAGGAATTGTGTCCCTTTAATGTAAAATCTTATATAATAGTAAATATAACAATTAAAGCATAATTATGCTCAATCCTCTGGTACAGAAAGAAAATATAAAGAAATCTACATTTTTATGGTGCAGCAGGAGCTACAATAAAATGAAGTAGTATGAAAAATACTGAATAATATAATCATTACACTAAATAGCACATAAAAATATTGATGACTTTAAAATCATCTCATTAGAACCCAAAGATAATATGCGATAGGACCAAAAATGGTTGTGTGCTTGCGTAGAAACAACCAACCAAACGACCAAACAAAAACACTGAAACACTTACTGAGAAAGTAAAAAAATGGCTATTGTGGAGAAAAAGTACTTTTTTCAAAAACCAGCACAATTGAGAGAACAGGTATACTTGCTGAGTAGGGTGGGTATACCTTGCTTAGCAGGTATAATTTAGAAACTTCCAAATAATTCTAAGATTATTTTGCATTATACTCAGAATACAGTAAACATTTTTTAAAACTAAAGGAAAAATGATCACAATGAAAAGGAATGGTATTCAGTGAAAAGGTCAGAAAGATAAAGTAAACAATTTATTTCGATCTTTACTGACAAAGACCATGGGAAAATTCTCATTCTCAAGCTGTCTTGCAATCCAAGAGTAAATCCAAAAGTAAATATGCTGTGTATTCTAGATAAAATTGAAAAATTATATGTACTTAAATCACCAAGTTGGTTGGAATTCATTTTTGATAAACCAAATGTAGAGAAATTACTGAAACCAGGTGATTTTTTACTTGAGGCTTGAAGCACAGAGGGATAAATGTGGTACCTGTTGGTCAGAATGTTCATTAATCCCACGTCAGTCTCAAAATGCAGAAAACAAAAGGAAGGGACCAGTAGGCACTTCTCATGAGGGAGGAAAAAAATTACAAAGAAGTTGGTCATCCAGAAATGAGTATTGAGATTTCTTACAGTTGATATTTTTATAAGTGCTCTGGAACAAGGAAGGCAAAGAAAACTCATGAGTTTGCAGTAAATATTACCCTCTTTTGGGTAATAAAGTACTAAACTGTTGGAAATAAACTGCAAGATATTTTGAAGTTCCCTGAGTGAGCAGTTGAGCTTTATTGCCAAATGTAAACCTTAATACTTAGTTATGGATGGGCATTAATTATGACCCGAGAGACGAATGGAGTAGTCCTTGTTTGCTTCCTGATAGCATTGGTCTCTGAAGGGACAATTGCATGCCACTGAAAGGGGAATGATGGAAATAATAGAAAGCATTTCTCCAATTTTATGGGACTATTCTTCAGCTGCTTCAGGAATACTCTATAATCATTACACTTTAAGAAAGAGTTGACAAATGTCCAAAGTAAGAGAACCAGAAGGATCAAGTGGATGAAGGCTTATATGAGTTTGGATTGTGGCAGAATAAGAAGATTGCAACTTTTAGATTTGAAAAATGAAGGCTTAGAGGATTTTTTAAGTATGCAAATCCATGAGGGTTATTAGATGTTAGTTCTGAGGGGTGTGTGTGTGTGTGTGTGCACGTGTGCATATGTGTATGTGTTTTAGGTATAAGTTAAAAGAAAATACAACCTTACAAAGCAACAGTAAGCTTTATGAATCCTGTTATAAAAAAGGAGATGAGGTAAAACATTTAAATAGATTCCAGTCTGTCCGGGGATGAGACTGGACTAGGAAGTTTTGAGTACATTCCTAAGCTTCTGATTTAGGATCCCTTTGAGAAAGACATGGGTCTTCAGGCTCTCCCAGTGTGTCTACAGCACCTTTAACATCAGTGGTGGGTACAGAGTAGATGCTGAGAAAGACCCAGTTGACTTGAAAACTATCATTTATTTTATCATCTTTGACAAACGTTGTATGAACAAAAATAATCCTCAGCAATGTTCAACTAGGGCTCTTCAATGTTTTGGTTTTGATTTATCCTACTGACAGTTTCTGAAGTTCTAGTTAGAGAAAAATGACTCCATTTGGGCAACAGGACTTAGAAATTAGTGAATGCTCTCAAGAAAGTTTTTTCCTCAAGGGAATGTTTACCCTCTTTGGCAAAACAATATCCCCAAATATCGCCCATAGTATTTTATTGTACTTGTTTTGGAATATTACTTAACAATTTTCTCCATTTAAACATAATTTTATAAATTGCAGTACTATTTGTTAATAGTGATTCTTTGTTAGCAAGTAAAATTAATTTTTTTCTAGTTCGAAGATTAAAAATCTTACTGGGTCCATCCAAAGAGAATCATTACCTAATACAATATTTAGAAGGCATAATGATGGAAATTTATGTCCAATTTGTTATTTATGCTAGTTTATTTTTTTACAGCTAAATGTTGTATATAATGTGAAGGCTTCTGGGTCTTCTAGAAGACGAAGATCTATCCAAAATCAAGAAGCCTTTGATTTAGATGTTGCTGTAAAAGAAAATAAAGATGATCTCAATCATGTGGATTTGAATGTGTGTACAAGGTAAGTGCTTAGGTCTCTCTTCTTTTTTTCCTTTAAAAAATAGACTCGAAGGTTTAATTATGTATAGTTGTCTATATCAATCTAAGAAGTTATATGAACAAAGAATTCAGTTATGCACTACACTTCAGATTACAAACTAGAAATATTACTAATTATATTCAAGCATTTATTAGATGCATACAAAAATTATTTACAAGTTTTCCCTGGATGTATAACAAATTTGAATAGAACAGTGTATATATAAATTAATAAAACTCAGGTCTAATTTAGGAAAACTTTAAATTAAGTCAATCATATTTAATACTTCAAAAATGGTTATTTCTTGTTATGAGTTATTTTTCTGTTGAAATAATTATTTCAGGTTCGTATTGAACCTTAACTGTTAGGCATTTAACTCAAAAGTTTATGATAACATGCAAATTCAATCAAGAGGATAGTTTTTTTTTAGGTACATTGAAAATATTCCAGTTTAGGAGTTTCTCATCTTGGATAATTAGACACTTAACAGCCGAAGCTTCTGGGAGTACTTTTTAAGTTGACTCTTAAATTGTTCTATATCCAAAGCATCTGAGAATCTTGTTAATAAGGAAAAAGGGTTCTACCTCAACCCTACCGACTTCACAGTAAGACTGGGAAGCTGCAGATTTTTGGTCATTCCACTGCACAAAGGAGTTTGAGCACACTCCTTGTGAAAGTTCTTGAATAGAGGCTTCACTTTTTTTTCTTTCGTGAATCTATTCTGTTACATCTGCATTATTTGGTATTGAGCTGGGACTTAAAGATGCACTGGCATTGAGGAGCTGCTGTTTGCTCTTCTAAAATATCCCATAGTGTCCTGGTTTAACTTAGCTTATTATTGGGCTAGAAGTCCCTGATGTGGTCCTGAGCTGGCAGATGTTCTCCAAGGTCATTTCTGGGTGTTTATCCAGGTGGCCAGCCTTCACAGCCATTGCCTGGACCCAGTCTCTGCCATTACTGCTACTGTCTGTCTTTATCTTTGGACCTTCTTGTTCATGATTTTGTCCACATTTGTCCCATTCTTCACCTTCTTGGGCATTTTGGGCCAGCAGCAAGGGGATATCAGAATCTCTGCGGTGGCATTCTTTTCAGCTGAGAAGAAAGTAGGACTCCAATTATTTTTTACGAATCTTCCAATTGGTCTGTTATAGAATAACAACTTCAAGTTATTACTATTATTATAAACAATAACAACCTACAGTAATTACAAACTTATGTGCCAGGCACGGCACCAAACACTTTCACATGCATATCATTTAATTCTTACAGCAACTCTGTAAAGTATGTGTTATTATTATCCCTGCCTTTCTCAAATTCCTGGCCTCAAGTGATCCTCTTGCGTTGGCCTCCCAAAGTGCTGGGCTTACAGGCATGAGCCACTGTGCCCCGCCTATTCCTGCTTTTCTCATTCATTTATTTATTCCCTCAGCAAGTATTGGTTGAGTCTCTACTATGTGCCAGGCATGGTGTCTGTGTGTCAGGTGTGGGAATATAATTGTAAGCCAAAAAAGACACAAGCTCTGCCTTGTGGAACTTGCTATTTGAGGGGGATACAGAAATTAATGGAAACAATCCCCTAGGCAAGTCTAAAATTCTAATTTTGAAAAGGGCAAAGAAGAAGACCCTCATGGAGTTAAGAGAGGGAGATTTTTACCTCTTAAGAGACATCAAGTGAAGAAACATGAGAAAAATGAGGTGGGGAACCAGGATTCAGACTATGAAGAGGCCTCAGCATTTATAGAGGTTCATGTAAGCATGCAGGATTTCCAGTCTTAAGCATCAGGAATCAGATGGACAACAGAGTTTGGGTGGTAGGTAGAGCCTGAAGAAGGGAAATGTTTTCATGTGAGGGTAGGGGTTTTATAAAAAGCATTTAAATGCTGCTACTAGTTTTCTGAGAAAAATCTGGTATGAAAGACGAATAACATTTAGGTGTATTTTTTCAGCAGCACATTATAAAAAGATTACCTGATATTTCAGACACTTTATTCCTATCAACAGGGTCCAAGACCTTACCTCATACCAGGCTTTCTGTGTGGCATGATAGTTTAACAAATTCTGCCCCAGGCTTGGTAGAGAGATCAGATCAACCAAGGTACTTTTAATATGTACCAGAAGTATAATCTGCATTGTGCTTTTAAATGTTTAAGCATATTGACTGTTTTTTTCTCATCTATTTTTTTTCTCATATGCAAACACCTCTAGTTTCAATTCATTTATAAGTTCTCAATAACATCTATTTTGGCTGAGTGCATTGCCAGCAGATGGTTTCAGTTGCTTCGGATTGCAGAGCCAGCTGAAGTCAGCAGTTGTACTGTATGGCTTTTCAATCAGTCATGTTTGGCAGGCATGGGTTTTCTGCTCTAAAAAGCAAGATTTTTCTAACAGCCCTTCTTGCTTTTGCCATTTAAAAGGACAACAGGTACTAACTTAATGCTATGATTCTTTTAAATTGGAGGCAAACATCTTTCCATAATCACTTAGCTGGGCTCCTTCTGCTCCAAATGAAAAGCTCTTGCCATCAATTCATTTTAGAAAAATATTTATTTTCAAGGAGACAAAACGTTGTTGGTGCCCAGATCCTTTGATGCTCACATCACGTACAACAGGACGAGAGAAGGATGCAGTGTAATAAAACTTTCCAAGGCTTGTAATTCCCTCACGGTGGCCAAAGAAAACACAAAATGTTCTTCAAGTATATGGGAGAACAAAGGGAAGGCTTCTCCCTACTGGTCTGATGTTTCTAAAATCAGACGAATAAAAGGTTGCTAAGACCTTGGATGGGACCTATCACTAAGTGGTCAAGTGATGCCTCCTTCTCAGGGCCTGGCTTTCAGCTTGCAAGTTTGGTGCTGTCAACTTTTGAGAAAAGAAAAAGTGCAATTCTGTTTGGAATCACCACTAGAAAATAGAGTTGTTTGTTGAAAGGATGTATGTTGTACTGTCACAGTTTATAAGCAGAAGCCTCTTACATTGCAGGCATTGCGTACTATCTGTCAGATGAACACGTTGTTGTATCATTATTCCTTATATGGTTAAAAGTTATAAGATTACCACACATGTACGAAAATGATAACCTGTTTTAAAATTCTCTATAGGGAATTTTATTTGAACTCAAACAGTATTTGGAATAACATTTGGTGGGTTTGATTTTTGTATGAAGATAGTTTGATAACATCTGTGAGTTTTTCCTGAGGAGTTTTCATTCATCCTCCCTCTTTGATTTAGCTTTTCGGGCCCAGCTAGGAGTGGCATGGCTCTTATGGAAGTTAACCTACTAAGTGGCTTTATGGTGCCTTCAGACGCAATTCCTCTGAGCGAGACAGTGAAGAAAGTGGAATACGATCATGGAAAACTCAACCTCTATTTAGATTCTGTAAGTAGTAAAACATAAGGTAACTGCTGACAAAGCCACTATGTTTTGTGTTCAGATTCAGATGTCTACCTTACTTTAAGTATGTTTTCTTTAAGTCATTGTTATTTCAACTTTTTGTGTCCCTGAATGGGTTTAACATGGCAACCATATATTTATCTCCATTAGAAAGACATAAGTATAAAATCAGTTTAGAGAGTTGCTAGTAATGACGAGCCTGATGAAGGTCTTCGTAACTAAATCTTTATTTCATGCCAGATGTGAAATACATAGAAATTTCCATATTATAATTAAAAAAATTCAACCCAGATCTGAATTTGAGAGCCTGTCTGCCTCAGGGAGTTGCCTAGGCTGGAGCGCAGTGGTGCAATCATAACTCACTGCAACCTCCAACTCCTGGGCTCAAGTGATCCTCCCACTTCAGGCTGCTGAGTAGCTGGGACCACAGGTGCATGCCACCATGCCTAGATAATTTCATGAGAATTTTTTATAGAGACAGGGTCTCACTTTGTTGCCCAGGCTGGTTTTGAACTCCTGACTTCAAGTGATCTTCTGGTCTTGGCCTCTCAAAGTGTTGGGATTACAGATGTGAGCCGCCATGCCTGGCTGGAAGACGAAAGTCTTAATTACACATTTTAAAATTCTTCCATGAAGCTTTTAACAAACCTTAAAGGGGTTCGTATTCTTACCTTGAAAAATTAGGTGCTAAATCATGGAAGATTATTCTCAGAGATTTGATCTTGACATAGAATTATTACATAACCTTCATATACTCTTTCCATTGCTGAATGAATACTACTGATTGAAGAATAAGGTGCATACAATGTGTAGGGAAAGGTAAGTGAAGAATTCCAGACTCTACTTGGTATGTCTCAAAACTGGTGTTATGTAAGTTTATTTTTTTCTTATAGCATCTATATGAGCTTCATAGGTTGAATTGATATTGAGTTCATAGTATTCTAAGGATTTCATATTACATGGGTGGGTTTGTATGTTTCTTATTTCAGTTTTGCTAAGTATGAATCAGAAATATATTGCTAAATATATACTTTTAAAAAGATAGTTCTTGAATGGTCTCATTTGTTTTAGCATTTCAAAACCACTTTGGTTAAAGCCCTGTTAAAACTAATTCAGTCTCAATATAATGTTAAATAACAATCTCTAGATTCTTTTGCTTTTTAGGAATTATCTTACATTAAGCACTGCTCGAAAGCCATCGGCCTGATTTGGAACTTGAAAAACAAATTTAAGGTTTTAATTTAGTAGTGTAATTGGTTTTGGAGTTTGTGTTCTATCTTTGATGCTCTTGTTAATGGTTATTTTAATTTGAGTGTCCAGTACTCTTTGAGTGGCCAGTTTGACTTTTCATTTACTACTATTGGCAAATAAGGGAATGTTTGAAGGAATTTACTAATTTCTGATTCTTTAATGAGTGTTGTTTGCCAAACTGGCCAAATCTATCCCTCTTGGAGACAGATAGGCTGGCCTTGTGTACCCCATCTCAGTCATTGGCTGTGGAGTACAGCCCCATCTTAGTTACCTCACCTACTGGGTGACATGGCTTGCATGAGCTGAGGGTGATTCCCAGGAGAAGGAGGCTGCTGTGAGCCATTAGTAGTAACTGGGGGTGGGGTGCACCATCTGAGACAGGAGATCTAGGTACATGCACCCTCAGGCTTGCTGCTTACTTAACCATTCTAATTCTCAGTATCCCATTCAGCAAAATGGAACTAAGAACAATACCTTTTTGTAAGCATTGTTTTGCAAGTTAAATAAGATAGTTCATAGGAATTACTTACTGCAGTATCTGACATGTAGAAATCCTCCCTAAGTGTTAGTCTCTGTTTCCTAAAATGATAAGAAAAAAGAAATGTCTTTACTTAATCATGAACACACAGTGTGCCAACCCCTTAAGACTCTTTTGTATTTCTCAAGGTAAATGAAACCCAGTTTTGTGTTAATATTCCTGCTGTGAGAAACTTTAAAGTTTCAAATACCCAAGATGCTTCAGTGTCCATAGTGGATTACTATGAGCCAAGTAAGTATGCTCTGGAGTTCTTAATACTTCAGAAATTAAGCCAGGCATTCATTCATTTATTGGAAGTGACCACCCATTGGATTGGTTCTGTGGCGAGGGCAGGATTTGGTAGGAGAAAGTATAGGAGGCGGGGAGGCAGGAAGTGAGCATTCCATTTCAGTGAAGACTATTGACAATTTACAAGGGTCACATGATAGGTTTTAGCATATGAAATTTAAAAATGATATATTTTTTATCATGTTTTAGATTTTTAACTCACAATTATAAACTTTACAAAGAAAAATTGGCATAGAGAGTCCAGTTATGTCTCATTTGCAAGGTATTGCTTCTATTCCAAGCACCCATTCCATCTGTTTCCAGCTTTAAAATGGGAGTTCTTAATGTGGCACATATACACCATGGAATACTATGCAGCTATAAAAAAGGATGAGTTCATGTCCTTTGTAGGGACATGGATGAAGCTGGAAACCATCATTCTCAGCAAACTATCGCAAGGACAAAAAACCAAACACTGCATGTTCTCACTCATAGGTGGGAATTGAACAATGAGAACACTTGGACACGGCGGCGGAACATCACATACCGGGGCCTATCATGGGGTTGGGGGAGGGAGAGATAGCATTAGGAGATATACCTAATGTAAATGACGAGTTGACGGGTGCAGCACACCAACATGGCACATGTATACATATGTAACAAACCTGCACGTTGTGCACATGTACCCTAGAACTTAAAGTATAATAAAAAAAAAAGGGAGTTCTTCTAAAAGTAGAGCTACCATTTGACCCCACAATCCCATTGCTGGATATATATACCCAAAGGACAATAAATTGTTCTACCAAAAAGATACCTGCACTCATATGTTTATCACAGCACTAATTCACAATAGCAAAGACAGATCATCAACCTAGGTGCCCATCAACTGTGAATTGGATAAAGAAAATGTGGTAGATGTACATCATGGAATACTATACAGCCATAAAAAGAACTAAATTATGTCTTTTGCAGCAACATGGGTGCAGCTGAAGGTCATTATTCTAAGTGAATTAATGAAGAAACAGAAAACCAAATATCACATGTTCTCACTTATAAGTGGGAGCTGAACATTGGGTACACATGGACATAAAAATGGGAACAGTAGACACTGGGGACTTCAAAAGTGGGGAGGGAGAGGGGGAATAAGGGCTGAAACACTCTCCACTGGGTACTATGTTCATTATTTGGGTGCCAGGATCAATAGAAGCCCAAACCTCAGCATCACATAATATACCCTTGTAACAAACTTATACATGTACCCCTGAATAGTAAACAAATAAATAACAATAATAAATAAAATGGGACTTCTTCAGGAGAGAACATGAACAGCATCTGCAATGAAGTAGCATCGGCTGGAGTTAGCTGTTTCTTAATTGAGGGAGTCTGGTGTTTTGCTGAAACTTATACTTGATAACAGATTTTTAAAAGTGTATCAAGAAAAATATATCCTGTTTGGAAAATAACTTGAGCTTCTTTGATTTTACTGGTAACTTCTTATTTTTATAAAATGATGGAAATTTAGGATGTGAAAATAGAGAGCTGGTCTGGAGATGGCCCAAGTTTAACAGAATGAATCCATGTTCAGTCAGAGTGACTTTTTGTATGTGATCTCTGGCCTAATGTTTCTAATTGTAATGTTTTATTTTGAATAAGCACTTGTGGTGGCTCAGAATCATCACAATGCATGAGAAGCATGAACATTTTTATGTGTTAGGTAGTTGTAGATAATTACCCTTTAAATGAGATGAACTTGTTCCCATTGTTGTTAGCGTTTCATGGAGTATTCAAGACTAAGGTGTAACGCCAGTTCTCTCTTCTTAGTCAACAAGCCAGTTCCTCTTGTCTTTTGCCTCCTGTTGGCACTGAGGAAGAGGATTCACCCAGGTTCTTGTGGGGCATTTGGGAAACACTGGTGTGGCACTTTTTTTCTAGTGGAGGGATGTAAAGGGCAAAGTTTCTGGATCCCTTACACCTCTGACACATCTGTTCTAAAACAGGCTCTTGTTATGTTGGGGCCTCCTTGTGAACGTGTTTTTGCCCTTTACTCTCCAAACACTGTGGAGACCCAATGACAGTAACTAGTTGTCCAACTTTATTACTTAACTTAGAGGCAAAATTCCCCAATTTATATTTCTTGGGTGCATCGGGAACATTTTAAACATTTAAGAAACAAAAATAATTCAGTCTATGCAAATTTTTATGGAAAACAACTTACTTATGAGGAGGCCATTTTAAAATGAAAATATGGGAAAGATCAGAATAAGCTAAACCTTCCAACCCATTTTAAAAAATCTCAAAACACATTTATGATATGGACCACAGTCTCTGAAAAATCATGAATAAATTTGAAAATAGAATATGTTTTTTAAAAATTATAACACTCATTTATGTTTTACAATGAGTTCACTGTGGTGTTATAAGTACTTTAAGTAGTTTTTGTCACGTTAGCTTTTAGATACTATATGCTGAGTGTTTTAAAACAAGGTATTGCATAGGCAGTCTTCTCTTCGTATTTATGTATTTTTTACTAGAGCCCAGGGTAAATGCCCCTTTTCAGTAGTTCTAATGATTAGAATTTGATTTGAGCGCATAGAGAGTGTCATCCTAAAATAAACTCTTGAGGAGGTTAAACAGTCCTTAACTGAAAATTCTCCCCGATGCAGTAAGAGATTAAAGTGGTGCTTGTGATTGCAGTGTGCAGCTGCAGTCTATTTGCTCTCTTTTAATGCTGGCCAACTGCTGGTGGTAGACAGATTGGACTGAGCGCATTGTTTCTCTCTTGGATTTGGTTAGTACTTTGGACCACTCTTGGACATTTCAGTTGTTTCTTGTAAAGAAAAATAAAATTAGGTTAAGAATGGAAAACTCAGAAAAGTGTATCGAAATGCTCTTATGTTTTGGCAAAGTCAGTGTTTCTAAACAAGTGAGCCGTGTGAACTGATGTCTGCTTCTTTGAACAGGGAGACAGGCGGTGAGAAGTTACACCTCTGAAGTGAAGCTGTCCTCCTGTGACCTTTGCAGCGATGTCCAGGGCTGCCGTCCTTGTGAGGATGGAGCTTCAGGCTCCCATCATCACTCTTCAGTCATTTTTATTTTCTGTTTCACGCTTCTGTACTTTTTGGAACTTTCGCTGTGATTTATTTTTAAAGGACTCTGTGTAACACTAACATTTCCAGTAGTCACATGTGATTGTTTTGTTTTCGTAGAGGAATACTGCTTCTATTTTGAAAAAACATTTTTTTTTCTTTCTATGGGGTTGGGGGGGGGTGGTGTACAACAGGTCCTAGTATGTATAGCTGCATAGATTTCTTCACCTGATCTTTGTGTGCAAGATCAGAATGAATGCAGTTGTGTGTCTATATTTTCCCCTCTCAAAATCTTTTAGAATTTTTTTGGAGGTGTTTGTTTTCTCCAGAATAAAGGTATTACTTTAGAATAGGTATTCTCCTCATTTTGTGAAAGAAATGAACCTAGATTCTTAAGCATTATTACACATCCATGTTTGCTTAAAGATGGATTTCCCTGGGAATGGGAGAAAACAGCCAGCAGGAGGAGCTTCATCTGTTCCCTTCCCATCTCCAACCTAACCCTACTGCCCACCCCACTCCAACCCACCCCATGCCCAGTGGTCTCAGTAGATACTTCTTAGCTGGAAATTCTTTCTTTTCAGAATCTAGGTGGTGAATTTTTTTAAGTGGCATGGTCTTTTTCTGCTCGAAATCTGATCACGCACTCCAGCCATTCCCCTCCCTCTCTTTTTCCTCTGCAGAGAAATGTGAGGGGCAGTACATTTACCTGTGCTTTTCACACCATCTCAGAGGTTGAGGAGCATACTGAAAACTGCCCTGGGGGGTGCTGGGTGTGCTGTCTCCTTCCCACATCCTCAGCCCCACACCAGCTCTATTTCAGGGGTGAGAGTCAGAGAGCACTGCAATATGTGCCTCATGGGATTTCGATGAGAAGATCCTAGACCAGGGAGACACTGTGAGCCAGGGATACAACAAAATACTAGGTAAGTCACTGCAGACCGACCTCCCTGCAGTTTGGGAAAGAAGCTGGGTTTGTGGAGAATCAGAGCATCTTGACATGACTGCTGACCTAAAGATCCCTGGCATTGGGCAGGGATCCTGTGGAGCCTCTTCTAGGTCAGGGTTGTGAGCATTAGACTGCCAGTCGTCTAGTGACATCTGATGCTTGCTGTGAACTTGTAAGATCCCCGAATCCTGAGCACCTCAATCTTTAATTGCCCTGTATTCCGAAGGGTAATATAATTTGTCTGGATGGAAATTTTAAAGATGAATCCCCCTTTTTTCTTTTCCCCATTCTCTCTTTTCTTTCCTTCTCCCTTTCTTCTTTGCCTTCTAAATATACTGAAATGATTTAGATATGTGTCAACAATTAATGATCTTTTACTCAATCTAAGAAATGGTTTAGTTTTTCTCTTTAGCTCTATGGCATTTCACTCAAGTGGACAGGGGAAAAAGTAATTGCCATGGGCTCCAAAGAATTTGCTTTATGTTTTTAGCTATTTAAAAATAAATCCATCAAAAATAAGGTATGCAAATTATCTTTTAAAGTTAGTTTTTAAAAATGCTCTTATTTTAGTGAATTTTCAGAAATTATAGTGGAATGGATGCTCATATATTGCTTATGGATATTTTGGATACCAGAGTAGGAATAACTGACATTCAGTATTTTAAAGCTGGCAAACCTATACATAGAAAATAGATCCCCAGACAGTGGTCTATGAAGAGGGCAGTTAAGTATCAAATACTTAATTTTCTTGCCTTTTTTTTTAAGTGGGGAAAAGTTTCTAGATCTCTTACACCTCTGACACAATCTGTTCTAAAACAGGCTCTTGTTATGTTGGGGCCTCCTTGTAAACGTGTTTTTGCCCTTTACTCTCTGGGAGTTCTTTAAAGGTGAAATCATCTTACAAAGAAATTGGGGGAGGGTCTTGGCAAAGGACGTTCCCCTCCTCTTCCCTGGCCTGGGAACCTTATACTGACAATCAATATATTTTAAAGTATATAATTTATAGTTAACTTCTAGTGTAATATATTAGGAAACACTAGAATGGAAAGGCCATTGGAAGACAGGTCGTATCTTTTTTAGACCATATTTCCTTGTTTAAAAACTAGCGTTTGAATACTTTTTCGGTGAAGAACTCCAGGTTTTCAAGTTAAAAGTCACCTCGTAGGCCGGGCGCGGTGGCTCATGCCTGTAATTCCAGCACTCTGGGAGGCTGAGGCGGGTGAATCACAAGGTCAGGAGTTTGAGACCAGCCTGGCCAATATGGTGAAACCCCGTCCCTACTAAAAATACAAAATTTAGCCGGGCGTGGTGGCATGCACCTGTAGTCCCACCTACTCGGGAGGCTGAGGCGGGAGAATCACTTGAACCTGAGAGACAGAGGTTGCAGTGAGCCGAGATCACGCCACTGCACTCCAGCCTGGGGGACAGAGCGAGACTCCGTCTCAAAAAACAACAACAAAAAAAGTCACCTTGTAACTCATCTCTTTTTATTGTAAGTTTATTAAAAATGAAGAGGACAACAATGAGAAGGAAGAGAAAGGGTTAGCTAGCACTGCCTCCTGGTACATGGGGCTGTGCAGATGTCCCAGCCACTTCTTCCTTCATGCTTCCCTTAGAGAACTTGCTCTGCTATAAACAGTGGGCTTGGACTAGAAGTGATTAAAATACCACAGGCATAAGGAGAAAAGGAGTATATATAGTAGTAATAATTACTAGCATAAATTATTTTTTCACATGCTATGAGTAATAATATTAAAAAACTCATTTTACCATTAAGATTGCTTATGCTGAAGCTCTTCCATTTAGAATACTGTCAATGTCATTTACTGGTATGAACTAAAGTCCCCCTTCTTTTCCACTCACTGGGAACCTTAGTAAGACACCAGAGTATCTCACCTCCCTTTCTGATTGGCCAATGCTTCCAGAGACTGAACGTTGGGAAAACCTAGTAGGCAAACAATTCTAGGACAGAATAATATTTTTATATTTGGTTCCACTGTCTTATTACATTTAGTTATAGTTTTCAAAAAGAAATTCAAGCCCATTAAAATATGTCTGGTCAATGAAATGCTTCCTTTTATTGTGTTGTTCTATTCTACTTTGTTTTTCAAAACATTCTAAAAATAGTATCTTTGGTTTAGTATTTTGGATTATATATTATAATCTGAGGAGCATTTTGCTTATGTAGAATCCAGATATATTTCTGTTACCTAGGAGATGTTACTTACATATGTAATACCGTATCCTGCACGTGGAAATATTCAGAATTGTAGATAGCATAACTCTCCCTGCTCCTATTCTTTTGAGCCTAGGTATAATTTTTTTTTTAGAAAAAGACATATTTAGCTTTAATTTCTATTTATGCTAAATATAGTTATAAGTAGTCTGTCGACATAATACCAACTATTTTATTTTTACATAATTCAATTATTTCATTTGCCATGTCTGGCAGACTCAAGACATTAAAAAATTGGAACTATGGTTTTTCTTTGTCATTTTTTAAAAGAGAATTATTTTATTAACCTGCTGGCATATAATCTGGAGTTCTTTTGACAACCTTAATTTTTCTGATTTGCTTTATTGAATGATTGAGTACTCATTTCTTTCTAAAAATATGCTGTAAATTCTCTCTTGGCAAGATTTCTCCCTATGAGGGTAGTTTTTATTTGAGTCTGCCAAGTGGTTACCATGGGGCAAGGTGCCATGATATATTCTTGGGTGCATTGGTTTTTTGCACGTTGTAAATTTAAGACACTTACAGTAAGTGGACTCATTCATAGATGAGCTTCAGAACCTTTTACATTCTTGGTAGAGGCTTCTGTTGGACAGGCAGAAGAGTATATTCCTCACTTTTTTTTGTCTTCAAATTCCAGTAAGGCATAGCACTTTTAAGAAATTAGAATTTTTCTATCATCTATGCAAATGATATTTATGTTAATATTAAATATGTTACACTGGGAGTAATTTGAGGTGCAATTATTTTTATTACAACTTTGAATAGAGGACCATTATCCTTCTTTCTTCAGAAAACTAAGCAGTAAGTGTAACTTTTAAAGTAAGTATATATCAGTGAGAGTAGTCTTGTTTTACAACTATTTCTAGGCAGTGAGTTGTGTTTTCATGTCTCATCAAAAGACAATACCACACTGCATCATTTTACAAAATATGTTGTCATTTTCATTTCAATTGTAACATAGGAAAATAGATACTTCCTAGATGATTTCTCAGTTTCTTACTGCAAAGAACAGTTATAAATTGGTATACATGTGTCTCTGTAATAGGGATAATATTGATATATCTGTTGCTACGTATTTAAGAATCATTCTATCTTATGTTGTCTTGAGGCCAAGATTTACCACATTTGCCCAGTGTATTGAATTGGTGGTAGAAGGTAGTTCCATGCTCCATTTGTAGATCTTTAAGATTTTATCTTTGATAACTTTAATAGACTGTGGCTCAATTCTGGTCCTTCAGGCTTTATGGTTTGAATTTGCAGTAGGGGACAGTTGATGTGGAGTCAATCCCTTTTGTACACAGGAAGCTTTATAAAATATCATTCACAAATCTCTTATTTTGGGAAGCTGTTTTGCATATGAGAAGAACACTGTTGAAATATTATTTTTTCCAGGAACTAAAGCTTTATATATTGATCAAGGTGATTCTGAAAGTTTCAATTTTTAATGTTGGAATGTTATGTTATTGTTAATTGTACTTTATTATGTATTCAATAGAAAATCATGATTTATTAATAAAAGTTTAAATTCCCATCTATTTATTATGTGTTCTTTTTATTTTAGCATCAAG
Source organism: Hylobates moloch (assembly GCF_009828535.3). Classification (NCBI taxonomy): domain Eukaryota; kingdom Metazoa; phylum Chordata; class Mammalia; order Primates; family Hylobatidae; genus Hylobates; species Hylobates moloch. The sequence continues at coordinate 90,032,010 of NW_026652277.1, read as the reverse complement.
TATGTCTATAGCACACCTCCCTTATTTAAGCTTATTTATGAGAAACAGGATATTTGAGGCTAGCTTAGAGTAGGGATTATTGTGTTGCAAGGTGGCAACATAATGAAGTTGAAAAAATTTGATTACCAGCCTCCTTTACCTCCCCCCTCAGTGGAGAGGTAAGTAATACACAAATTAAAAAAAATTAATGTGAGGTGAGCACTCACTTAACCTCTGGAAATTTTATAGAAGTATATAGAACACATAGTTTTTATACACACAGGAAAATGGAGGCACGGATTGTCTCAGCCAGAACATAAGATTTCATGTACATTTTCTTAATTCCCACCCACTGTTATTTAATACTTCTGTTGCCATGAATTTTCTGGGCTTCTGTGAAATACTAAAGATAGCATTTCACAATTGGGGGTTCTCAACTGGAAGTGATTTTGCCTTCGGCTACCATTTGCCAATGTCTGGACATTTGTTGGTTAACATAATTGGAGGTAGTGCTGTTGTCATCTAGGGAATGGAGGCCAGGGATGCTGCTAAACATCCTACAATGCACCAGACAGCTCCTTACAACAAAGAATTATTTGACCCAAAATATGAAAAGTTCTGAGGTTGAAAAACCCTCTAGCTAAGTGATGCCGGGCCCTTCTAGATCACTTCATGATGCCAATTATTTAATATGATTAAGTTAATACACTCTTATATAAGAATAGAGTCACTGGAATCAATGGACAGATACTTAGATTAACAAATAAGTTTATATCCCAAGCCTAGGAAACTTCACTTGGAGACTGGGAAAAGATGAAGTAATTATTTTTTGAAAATATCTATAATGGTAGTTTCCAAACTTGATAGACATTAGACTCTCTTAAGAGCTTGGTTTGACAAAAATTTCTGGCCTTACTTTAAGAAATCCTAATTCAGCATATCTAGAATCAGGTTCTGGATCTGAATTGTTAAGCAAATAGGTGATTCTGATGATTATTTTAATCTGAGAACGGCTGGATTATTTAATGAGTTTTCCAGGCCTCATTGGCCTGGGTATGAAATGGGATCCTGGAAATAGCATCATCCATGCCATCTAAGTGATGATGCAGGGCCTCCAGGCCCCCCAACAGTCTTTCCCAGTGATTCCTGGGGGCTTCCAGGACTGTTCCATGCTCTCACAAAAGATCCCAAGAGCTGTCCCCTGGGATTTGCTTTGTTCTTTCTCTCCTATTTGGCCCACTTTGTTGATGTTCAGTGTAGCAGAGACTGCTACTTTCTTCCTCCTATTCAACCCCTTCTCTTCCTCCTCCTTAGTCTCAGGAGGAGCTTCATTTCCCAGATGCCTTTTCAGCAAGGTAGAGTCCTGGACCAGCTTCTGGTCAGTGGGATATAGGCTAAAGATATTAGTGATACTTGTGAGAAGTCTTCTTAAAAGGAAGGGAGTAGGTGCCTTGTCCATTTTTTTTTTCCTTTGCTTTTTCTTCATCCTGCTGCCTGGATTGTGGATGACTGGCTGAAGCGCTATCAGTTTTTTGGTCCTTTAGGGGGAAGGCCAAACCCTTAGGACTGGAGGCGGGAGAGCTTGAAGGAGCCGGGGTCCCTGATGACTATGGAGCCACGCTGAACCACCTACCTTTGGATTTCTTCTGCAAGTGAGAAAACATCTACTTTGTTTAAACCAGTTGTGGTGGTGGGAAGGCCCTAGGGTGGGCCCCATGACCCCTGCCTGCTGATGATCAGGCCATTGTGGATCCCCTCCCTTGAGTATATGTGTGCCCCGTGACTTGCCTCTGGACAATAGAACATGGCAAAGGTGACAGAGTATGCATTAGATTGTAGTTACCCTCTTGCTGGAGTCTCTCCATCCTTTTCTGGCTTTGAAGAAGTGAGCTGCCCATGTGGGCTGCCAATTTTGGGCAAGAAATTAAGATCAGATTTTAGGAGCTGACAGCAGCCTCCAGCTGACAGCCAGTGAGAAACTGAAACCCCTACAGCTGTAAAGAACTGAGTTCTGCCCACAAAAGTGGATCCTTCTCTCGTTAAGCCTCAGAACAGACTGCAGCCCCAGCTGATGCCTTGATTATAGCTGTAGGAGACCCTAAACAGGGAACCCAGCTATGTGGCCAGTCTATTGACTCAGAGAAACTGTGAGATAAAAATGTGTGTTGTTTTCAATCCCTAAGTTTGTGCTAATTTGTTATACAACAGTAGAAAACTAATAAACAAGAAAATAAGTTAAAAAATTAATTCTGGTGTATGCAGCTAACATTTCTAACTGGCAACACTTGGTGTTGCCATCTTTTCTACCATTACAGGGCCTATAAACAGATGAGCATTAGCCCTGGTGCCCACTACTCCCTCAGTTCTGCCATTTCCATCTCTGTGCCAAAGATGAGCTGTGTTTGCTGGAGGCTTAATTGTTCTCAAGCCACAGTGAGTTCCACAATGAAGTGAGGAGTTGTTCTCTCCCTGTCTCTATGCTATACTTTATCTTTTTGTATTCTTAGTAGGGCTGGCTGTGCCTCAGTGCTTACAGAGTTTTTAAATGACAACTGTTCTTTTACTTTCTGCCCACCCCTCTCCCCCCTATTCTCTCTCTCTCTCTCAGAACTAAGATCAGGGGGCTGGACCATATGCCATGGGGTACAGATACTATACTGTCCTCCTAATCTCTCTTCTTTCTGACACAATCTCAATCTCCCTCTCTCTCTCTCTCTGTTATTGATTCAAAATCTTCCAGCAAAACTGACTCCTTGTAGCCCTCCCTGCCAATAGTGCACTAGACACATTCATCTATAGATACTGTGATGGGTAAGAGCATGGGCTTTGGTGCCAGGCAGGCCTGGCCTCGCGTTTTGGATCTGCCTCTTGTTAGAGGGGAGAGAGTTTTCTTCCCTGGTGTATATGAGGTGGAATTTTTCCTTAAATTTTCTTAGAGTCTCTCCCTTCACTTGCTCCATCCCAAAGGAGACAGAGTGCTTTTCTGCACTGTTGAGTTAGGAAGAATTAAATGGCAATGGTGAGCTCATCCCCCTCTTGGGTTCCACCTTGACATCATCCTCAGTTCCCGCGTGCTGACCTAGGTCTTGCCTAGGCCCAGAGCTGCCTGCAAAGGTTGAGGAATTCTGGCCAAGAATGGGCTATAGTGGGAAGATCCATTGGGTATTCATATCAGGTTGTGTCCCCCCATTTAGGCTTTATCAGTAATAGAGTGAATATTTTCGTTCCTTCATTTGTTGGCTTTTGTATACCAGATGGGGATGAAGGATTTATTGCATTTCCTCAGTAACCCCAACACCTTCACCAAGAGCATGATCTTGGGCAGGGTTTGCAATATCTAGTACATATTAGGTGCTTAATAAATCATGGTTATAACTATATGTGTGCATACATCGGTGGCTACAGTTTAGGTGTTAGCTGTATATGTGTAACTTTGGGTGGGAAGGAAGGGAATTCTACTATTCACTAGCTGAGCTGCTGCCAAAGGGTGGGTCTCTGAAGCCCTGTAGCCTGTACTGATGTTATCTCTAATAATTACAATGGGCCAGAGGTGGTACTTGGCTTGGGGGTTGATGGATTCTCTTTTCCTTCATACTACTGCCTGTGCAATCATTTCTAATACAGCGAATTCACAAATGGGACCATGAAGAAGGTAACAATTTATTCAAAATCATTGGTGATAAATAAAAATTATAGAGATTCAGATATAGGAATTTTGTGCCCCCTGATCTAGTTACATTGTCCTGTCAGCCTGTACAGGAACATGAGGCCTCACTGCCCAGACTTTGACAGTGTCCTATGCCAGCAGAGAAACTTGTGGGTGGATTCTCACTGCTTTGTTTAGGCTATCTCCCTCTTCTTCCCTACAGAAATCCCCTATTTTATCTCTGTTCTCCATTCTGAAATTCTCGCGTTTTCCACTTTTCCTGTCAGTTACTATGTTTCAAAATCAGCAAGTCCCAGGTTTCCCTTTTTGCCTTAAGTTTTCTGTTTGTTTCATGGAAGTTGTGGGCCAAAGCTTTCTGTCTTCTGCCCATCTACTGCTAGGTCATATCCCTAGGGTAAAGGGGTGATAAAAGAACTTTGGATGATTCTCCACTCTGATTGGTAGTTGACTTTTATTCCCTTTTATGTTATTCCAATTATCTAAAAGGTCAGACAACTGCGTGAGTTCAAGATGAGAGAGAAATTAAATTGCAGCACCCATGAGAAAGACTTGATGGTTAAGAAAAATATGAGTCAGTGACAAGAGAGCAAATGCTTCCCGTTTTCACATGAAAGAGGGTATTAGTTCTGCATGTTTCAGGGTATTATGTCCAGTTACTAATGTCGCGCTTTAGGAAAGTAGACCAACTGGAGTCCACATGGAGCAGAGCAGCCATAACGGTGTCAGGATGAAAGATTAAAGGATATGCAGAGGCTCCGCTGGTGGAAGAGAACCCAGACTCTAACGCTTGTCTTCAAATATCTGAAAGACTGCCATGAGCAAGCTCAAGTCGCAGAATCATTCCAAGTGGGTAGAGTTTGGTTCAATATTAAGAAGAACCAAATAGAGCATCCCTGAATCGGAAGGTAGTGAGTACATGGTCCCTGAAGTTGGTTAGTAGAAGCTGATGCTAATTAGTGGCTGACACTTCTTAAAATGGTATCTTATCAATTACTATTTTTTTTTTTTTGGCATTGAGTGTTGAAAATGGTAGAGGTTGAAAAGTTTGTGAATTTAGCTTGTGTTATGGGTTGAATTGTGTCATCTCCAAAAAAGTATGTTGAAGTCCTAACCCCTAGTACCTTGGAATGTGACCTTACTTGAAAATAAGGTCATTGCACATGTAATTAGTTAATATGAGGTCATACTGGAGTAGAGTGAGCCCCTAATCCAATATGCTGCTGTCCTTCTAAGATTATAAGAAGATGGCCATCTGGAGACAGAGGCATACAGGGAGAGTACCATGTGACGATGAAGGCAGAGGTTGGAGTTACGCAGCTACAAGCCAAGGAATGCCTAAGGTTGCCTCCAAGCCGCCAAAAGCTAGGAAGAGGAAAAGAAGGGTTTCCCTACAGGCTTCAGAGGAAACATGGCACTACAGACATCTTGATTCAGACCCAGCCTTCAGAACTGTGAGACAATAAATTTCTGATGTTTTAAGCCACCCACTTTGTGGTACTTTATTACAGCAGTCTTAGGAAACGAACACAGCTCCCCAATTATACTAAGACCCAGGGAGATGAAGTGCCTTGCACAAGTTCTAAAACTTCTATTTTTTCCTCCCTCCACAACTTCTTAAGAGCAAAATCGAGACTTCTGTGTGGCATGAAGCAGGGACTCCATGACTGTTTGTGGCATGAATTTCCTTAAGTCTGAATTCTAGCAGGTTGATGACTTTCCCAGTTCCTGCTTCCGTCCTGTTCCTAGCCAGTGCTGGTGGCTCAGCCCCAACACTTACCCTCTGTTCTTGGCACACCTGCCTGCAGTCATAGATAGGAGGACTGGAATTGCCATCCATTCTAGGATAACTTACTCATTGTGTTTTTTAAAATAAACTCTTACAATTAGGATGCCAAATTGATGTCCTCTTGAGTACCAGCTGAAATCAGTTGGAAATGACTGCCCTGGGGGATTCTGCCAGAGTTTTGAAGGCCACTTCTGAACCTGGTGGGAATAAGAGCTGGAACTAGCTGTGGATGTCTGCATGGATGAGGCAAGGCCAGATGGTGGCATTTGAGCGGGAACTTTGACATTCCTGATTTAGGATCTGTATTATACAAGTTACCATTTAATTATGTTGCCTTGCATTGTGAACTAATTTTTTTTATTGGTGTTGGTCTTAATTCACAGTCCACATCTTAAGTTCACATCTTTAGAATTTCTACCGTATACCATAGACTCTGTCATCTATCTATCTGTCTGTCTGTCTGTCTGTCTATCTATCATCTATCTATCTATCTATCTATCATCTATCTTCTATCTATCTATCATCTATCTATCATCTATCTACTAAATGCTGAGATCTATCTATCTATCTATCTATCATCTATCTACCTATCTATCTAATAAATCTGACCGAGGTACTCAGTGTACTCTGTAGGCTTTACATTGAATAATTTAGAAATAATGACAATGTTATAATAATAAAGTTACGCACTAAAGGTCTTGGCATCCCAAACAAGTGAAAATGGACAACTACCTTTCTTACTGAAGTCTGTGATTTTGCAGTATTCATTCCTCCCACATTCCCCCGCAAGTTACCATACATTTTGTCTTCTTAGGAATTGGTTGACAGATATTGAAGAACAGGGTAAATTAATTAGGAATATAAGATTATATGGCAGGTTGGTAAGTAAAAACTCATGGTTTGAAGGATTTTATTTTTCTTTTTTACTATGAAGAAACACATAGGAAGGGACTTTTTTCTATTATTAGGAAATTCAAACTAGGTTTACATTTCTCTTGGTAGCTTCTGAGAGTCCTATTTTCACCTCTACTATTGCCCCCTGTTTCCCTTTATCTTTTCTTTACTCTGCATATCAATGCAATGAGAAGCACATTGCTGGAGGGCAGGGGTTATACCTTACTTAGTTTTTAATCTTCGCTATCTACACAGAGTTCAGCATATAGTAGGTACTCAATATGGCAAATGCCAAAACATTTAGTTTATTTAATGAAGGAAATATTATTTATTTTTAAGTCCCATTGTCTGATATTCTCCAGAAACTCAGTTAATTTGTTTAGCTACTAATTACAAGGATGAGTACGATGCTCTATCTCTCACAGCATCTAACATTACCTTTAACGCTGTACATGTTCAGGAGTGTTTAACTGAATAGAATTTGAGGTACCAGCAATGAACAACTTTCCCGCATGAATAAATAAAAGATAAAGAAATGGCAGTAGAAGAAGTAAAGGGAGAAAATGATGGAAAGAAAGAAATGCAAATGAGAGGGAAATAAGAAATAGTGCTAAGCATGACCAGTGGGTGATTTGTTAAATTTCAATTAGGAGATTAGTGCAGAATCTCAGCTGAGTCTCAAACACCATAGATATTTCAGTCCTGTGTTTAAAGTGCCAAATAAAAAGTTAACCTCATTCATACAATTATGAGCAAATGCTGCTCTGTGTGTTCTTACTAAATTATCTACTTTCTTTCTACACTTACCAAAGTCTGCAGGAATAAGGTTTCAATTGTTTTTGGTTTTAACTAGTTTCAGTAATTAACATAGTAATTGTGAAATATTAAATACACTTTTGGAGTATTATAATGACAAAATAAGAGATATTATGAAAAGATAGTAATTGACTTCTTTCTACCAGAATTGAATAAAATCCTAAAGCTTCCCCTTAAAAATTCTGCGTCTCTCTCAGCTTTGACTCTATCTCATCTCCTTTCATAGCTAAACTTCTTGACAGAGTTTTTTATATTTATTACCTAAATTTCTTTGCTTATCATTCCTCAGACCACTAAAACCTGGACTTACCTTGCAGAAGCTACTCTAAGTCTAGTGATTGGCTCTCTTATTCTCCATCAAATGGACAGTGTCCTTGCTTGTCTTCTTGACATCTTAGCATTTGGCACTGTTGACTACTCTTCTTCCTGAGTCCCCTTTATCCTTTACCTTCTTTTAAAAAAATTTTTAATGATTGTGGGTACATAGTAGGTGTATACATTTATGGGGTACATGAGATATTTTGATACAGGCATGCAATGTGTAGTAATCACATCAGGGTAAATGGGGTATCCATCACCTGGAGTAATTTGTCCTTTGGATTACAAACAATCCAATTATAATATTTTTGCTTTTAATAATGTACAATTAAATTATTATTGACTCTAGTCACCTGTTCTGCCATCAAATACTAGGTCTTATTCATTCTTTCTATTTTTTTGGACCCATTAACCATCCCCACTTCCTTCCATCCCCATGACTACCCTTCCGAGCCTCTGGTAACAATTCTTCTACTCTCTATCTCCATAAGTTTAATTGTTTTAATTTTTAGGTCACACAAATAAGTGATAACATGCAAAGTTTGTCTTTCTGTGCCTGGTTGAGTTCACTTAACACAATGACCTCAAATTCCATCCATGTTGTTGCAAGTGACAGGATCTCATTCTTTTTTATGGCTGAATAGTACTACGTTTTGTATATGTATCACTTTTCTTTATTCATTCATCTGTTGATGGACACTTATGTTGCTTCCAAATCTTGGCCATTGTGAATAATGCTGCAACAAACATGAGATTGCAGATATTCCTTTGATATACTGATTTCCTTTCTTTTGGGTGTATACACAGCAGTGCCATTGCTGGATCATATGGTAGCTCTATTTTTAGCTTTCTGAGGAACCTCTAAACTGTTCTCCTTAGTGGTTATACTATTTTACATTCCTACCAACAGTGGATGAGGTTTCCCTTTTCTCTGCATCCTCGCCAGCATTTGTAATCACGTGTCTTTTGGATAAAAGCCATTTTAACTGGGGTAAGGTGATATTGCATTGTAGTTCTGATTTGCATTTCTCTGATGATCAATGATGTTACACACCTTTTCATATGCCTGTTTGCCATTTGTATGTCTTCTATTGAGAAATGTCTATGCGGATATTTTTCCCATTTAAAATTTTTACATTATGGTTATTAATCCCTTGTCAGATGAGTAGTTTGCAGCTCTTTTCTCCCATTCGGTGGATTGTCTCTTTATTTTGTTGTTTCCTTTGCTGTGCCAGTAGTTTTATAGTTTGAGGTCTTAGATTTAAGTCTTTAATCCATTTTGATTTGATTTTTGTGTATGGTGAGAGACAGGGTGTAGTTTCATTCTTCTGCATATGGATATCTAGTTTTCTCAGAATATTGAAGAGACTGTCATTTCCCCAATGTATGTTCTTGGCACCTTTGCTGAAAATGAGTTCACTGTAGATGTATGGATTTGTTTCTGGGCTCTCTATTCTGTTCCATTGTGTGCCTATTTTTATGCTAGTACCATATTGTTTTGGTTACTATAGCTTTGTAGTATAATTTGAAGTCAAGTAATGTGATTCCTCCAATTTCATTTTTTTTTCTTGGTATATCTTTGGTTATTCTGGGTGTCTTGTGATTCCATATAAATTTTAGGATTTTTTTTCTATTTCTGTGAAGAATGTCATTGATATTTTGATCTTTTGTATGTTGATCTGCAACTTGACTGAGTTTGTTTATCAGTTCTAATAGTTTTTTGGTGGAGGCTTTAGGTTTTTCCAAGTACAAGATCATATCAGCTGCAAACAAGGAAAATTTGACATCTGCCTTTCTAATTTGGATGCCCTTTATTTCTTATTCATGTCTGATTGCTCTGGCTAGAACTTCCGGTACTGTATTGAATAACAGTGGTAAAAGTGGGCATCCTTGTTGTGTTACAGATCTTAGGGGAAAGGTTTTCATTTTTTCCCCATTCAGTATAATATTAGCTGTGGGTTTGTCATATACACCTTTTATTATGTTCAGGTATGTTTCTTTTATACCCAGTTTTTTGAGGGTTTTTATCATGAAGGGGTGTTCCATTTTACAAATTTTTTTTTTTAGTATCAGTTGAAATGATCATATGTTGATATGGTTTGGGTGTGTCCCCACCAAATCTCAAATCGAATTGTATCTCAGAATTCCCACAGGTTGTGGGAGGGACCCAAGGGGAGGTAACTGAATCATGGGGGCTTTTCTGTGCTATTCTCGTGATAGTGATTAAGTCTTATGAGATCTGTTGGGTTTAGCAGGGGTTTCTGCTTTTGCTCATTTTCCTCATTCTCTCTTGCTGCTACCATGTAAGAAGTGCCTTGGCCAGGCGCGGTGGCTCACGCCTGTAATCCTAGCACTTTGGGAGGCTGAGGCGGGTGGATCACGAGGTCGGGAGATCGAGACCATCCTGGCTAACACAGTGAAACCCCGTCTCTACTAAAAATACAAAAAAAATTAGCCGGGCGTGGTGGTGGGCACCTGTAGTCCCAGCTACTCGGGAGAATGAGGCAGGAGAATGGCATGAACCCCGGGGGGCGGAGCCTGCAGTGAGCCGAGATCACGCCACTGCACTCCAGCCTGGGCGACAGCGAGACTCTGTCTCAAAAAAAAAAAAAAAAAAGAAGTGCCTTTTGCTTCCCACCATGATTCTGAGGCCCCCACAGCCATGTGGAACTGTAAGTCCAATTAAACCTCTTTTTCTTCCCAGTCTTGGGGATGTCTTTGTCAGCAGCATGAAAACAGACTAATACAATAAATTGGTACCAGTAAGGCATTGCTGAAAAGATACCTGAAAATGTAGAAGCAACTTTGGAACTGGGTAACAGGCAGAGACTGGAACAGTTTGAAGGGCTAAGAGGAAGACAGGAAAATGTGGGAAAGTTTGTAACTTCCTACCGACTTGTTGAATGGCTTTGCCCAAAATGCTGATAGCAATATGGACAATAAAATCCAGGCTGAGGTGGTCTCAGATGGAGATGAGGAACTTACTGGGAGCCAGAGCAAAGGTGACTCTTGTTATGTTTTAGCAAAGAGACTGGTGGCATTGTGCCCATGCCCTAGAGATTTGTGGAACTTTGAACTTGAGAGAGATAATTTAGGGTACCTGGCAGAAGAAATTTCTAAGCAGCAAAGCATTCAAGAGGTGACTTGGGTATTGTTAAAAGCATTCCATCTTAAAAGAGAAACAGAGCATAAAAGTGCAGAAAATTTGCAGCCTGACTATGCAATAGAAAAGAAAAACCCATTTTCTGGGGAGAAAGTCAAGCTGGCTGCAGAAATTTGCATAAGTAGCAAGGAGCCTTATGTTAATCCCCAAGACCATGGGGAAAATGTCTCCAGGCCATGTCAGAGACCTTCATGGCAGCCCCTCCCATCACAGGCCTGGAGGCCCAGGAGGAAAAAATAGTTTTGTGGGCTATGCCCAGAGTCCCCATGCTATGGGCAGCCTAGGGACTTGGTGCCCTGCATCCCAGCCACTCCAGCTGTGGCTGAAAGGGGCCAACATACAGCTTAGGCTGTGGCTTCAGAGGGTAGAAGCCCCAAGCCTTGGCAGCTTCCATGTTGAGCCTGTGGGTACACAGAAGTCAAGAATTGAGGTTTGGGAACCTCCACCTAGATTTCAGAAGATGTATGGAAATGCCTGAATGCCAAGGCAAAAGTTTGCTGCAGGGCTGGGGCCTTCATGGAGAACCTCTGCTAGGGCAGTGCATAAGGGAAATGTGAGGTGGGAGCCCCCACACAGAGTCCCTAGTGGGGTGCTGCCTAGTGGAGTTGTGAGAAGAGGGCCACCAATACCTTCAACCTTGCACCTGGAAAAGCCACAGACACTCAGTGCCAGCCAGTGAAAGTAGCTGGGAGGGAGGGTGTACCCTGAAAAGCCACAGGGGCAGAGCTGCTGAAGATCATGAGAATCCACCTCTTGCATCAGCGAAACCTGGATGTGAGACCTGAAGTCAAAGGAGATCATTTTGGAGCTTTAAAATGTGACTGCCCCGCTGGATTTTGGACTTGCATGGGACCTGTAATCAGTTTGTTTTGGCCAATTTCTCTAATTTGGAATGGCCATATTTACCCAATACCTGTGCCCCCATTGTATCTAGGAAGTAACTAGCTTGCTTTTGATTTTACACGTTCATAGGCAAAAGGGACTTGCCTTGTCTTAGATGAGATTTTGGACTGTGGACTTTTGGGTTAATGCTGAAAGGAGTTAAGACTTTGGGGGACTATTGGGAAGGCATGGTTGGTTTTGAAATGTGAGGACACAAGATTTGGAGGGGCCAGGGGCAGAATGATATGGTTTGGCTGTATCACCACCAAATCTCAACTTGAATTGTATCTCCCAGAATTTCTATGTGTTGTGGGAAGCACCCAAGGGGGAGGCAATTGAATCATGGGGGCTGGTTTTTTCTGTGCTATTCTCATGATAGTGAATAAGTCTCACAAGATCTGATGGGTTTATCAGGGGTTTCCAGTTTTGGTTCTTTCTCATTTTCTCTTGCTGCTGCCATGTAAGAAGTGTCTTTTGCCTCCTGCCATGATTCTGAGGCCTCCCCAGCCATGTGGAACCTCTTTTTCTTCCCAGTCTCTGGTATGTCTTTATCAGCAGCATGAAAACAGACTAATACATATGGGTTTTGTCCTTCTTTCTGTTGATATGATGTATCACATTGATAAATTTGCATATGTTGAGCCATCTTTGCATCCCTGTGATAAATCCACTTGGTCATGATGAATGATCTTTTTAATGCATTGTTAAATCTGATTTGCTAGTGTTTTGTTGAGGATTTTTGCATCAATATTCATCAGAGATATTGGCCTGTGGTTTTCCTTTTTTGATGTACCTTTGTCTGGTTTTGGTATCAGGGTAATATTGGCCTTGTAGAATGAGTTTGGAAGTATTTCCTTCTCCTCTATTTTTTGGAATAGTTTAAGTAGAATTGGTATTAGCTCTTTAAATGTTTGGTAGAATTCAGCAGTTAAACCATCAGGTCCTGGTTTTTTCTTTTCCTGGGAGACTCTATTATGACTTCAATCTCATTACTTGTTATTGGTCTATTCAGCTTTTGGATTTCTTCATGGTTCAATCTTGGTAGTTTGTATGTGTTTAGGAATTTATCCATTTCTTCTTGATTTTCCAATTTATTGGCATATAGTTGCTCATAATAGCCACTAATGATCCTTCAAATTTCTGTGGTATCAACTGTAATGTCTCCTTTTTAATCTCTGATTTTATTTATTTGGTTCTTCTCTCTTTTTTAATATTGTTTAGTCTGGCTAAAGGTTTTTCAATTTTGGTAATCTTCTCAAAAAACCAACTTTTCATTTCATTGATCTTTTTTATTGCTCTCTTCATTTCAATTTCGTTTATTCCTACTCTGAATTTTATGATTTTTTTCTTTTACTAATTTTGGGTTTGGTTTCTTTCTGCCTTTCTAGTTCTTTAACATGCATCATTAGGTTGTTTATTTGTAGTTTTCCTACTTTTTTGCTACAGGCATTTGTAGCTATAAACTTTCTTCTTAGTGTGACTGTCTCTGTATCACATAGGTTTTGGTATGTTGTATTTCCATCACTTATTTAATTTTTTTTTCAATTTCTTTCTTAATTTCTTTATTGACCCACTGGTCATTCAGGAGCATGTTGTTTAAGTTCCATGTGTTTGTATAGTTTCCAAAATTCATGTTGTTACTGATTTCTAGTTTTATTTCGTTGTGGTTAGAAAAGATGCTTGATATTATTTTGGTTTTTTTGAATGTTTTAGACTTGTTTTGTGACCTATGGGCTATCCTTGAGAATGATCCATGTGCTGAGGAGAAGAATGTGCATTCTTCAGCCACTAGATAAAATGTTTTGTAAATGTTTATTGGGTCCATTTGTTTTCTAGTACGGCTTCAGTCTGATGTTTCTTTGTTGATTTTCTGTCTGGAAAATCTGTCTAATGCTGAAAGTTGGGGGTTGAAGTCTCCAGCTATTATTGTGTTGGGAGTCTATTTCTCTCCTCAGCTCTTACAATATTTGCTTTATATATCTTGGTGTTCCAGTGTTGGGTGCATATACATTTACAATTATTATATCCTCTTGCTGAATTGACCCCTTTTATGATTATGTAATGGCTTTGTCTGTTTTTGTGGTTTTTGTCTTGAAATCTATTTTGTATGCAATAACTATAGCTACTCCTGTTTTGTGGTCTTCTCTTTCTTCTTTCCTTCCTTCCTGTCTTCCTTTTAGTGAAGTTGACTTTCTCTTGTGGTATGCTTTAATTTCTTGCTTTTTATTTTTTATGTACCCATTGTATATTTTTTGATTTGAGTTTATGGCTTGCAAATAATATCTTATAACTCATTATTTTAAATCGATAAAAAGTTAACACTGCATGAACAAACAATAAGAAAATAAAAAAAACTCAATCAACACTTTAACTTTGTCCCTCTGCTTTTTAACTTTTCATTGTTTCTATTTATATCTTATTGTACTGTCTATTTCTTGAAAAGTTGTTGTAGTTATTATTCTTGATTGGTTTACCTTTTAGTCTTTCTACTTAAGAGTAGTTTATATAACACAATTACAGTGCTATAATATTTTGTGTTTTTGTGTGTACTTAGAATTACCAGTTTTTTATCTTCAGATAATTTCCTACATTCATTAATTTTTTTTTCTTTCTGATTGAAGTACTCCCTTTAGCATTTCTTGTAGGACAGGTGTTGATGAAATCCCTCAGCTTTTGTCTGGGAAAGTCTTTATTTCACCTTCAGGTTTCAAGGATATTTTTGCTGGATATACCATTCTAGGATAAAAGTTTTTTCCCTTCCAGACTTTAAATATGTTATGCCACTCTCACCTGATGTGTAAGGTTTCCACAGAAAAGTCTTCTGCCAGGGGTATTGGAGCTCGATTGTATGTTATTTGTTTCTTTTCTCTTGCTGCTTTTAAGGTCCTTTGTTTATCCTCAACCTTTGAAGTTTGATTATTACGTGTTTTGAGGCAGTGTTCTTTGAGTTAAATATGCTTGGAGTTCCATAACATTCTTGTGCTTGGATATTTATATTTTTCTCTAGGTTTGCAAGGTTCTCTGTTCTTATCCCTTTAAATACATTTTCCACTCATATATTTCTCTGCCTCCTCTTTAAGGCCAATAACTCTTAGATTTGCCCTTTTGTGGTTATTTTCTAGATCTTGAAGGCATGCTTTATTCTTTTTTATTCTTTTTTATCTCCTCAAATAATGTATTTTCAAATAGTTTATCTTCAAGCTCACTAATTATTTCTTCTGCTTGATCAATTCTGCTACTAAGAGACGCTGATGCATTTTCAATATGTCAATTATATTTTTTTAACTCCAGAATTTCTGCTTGATTCTTTTAAATTATTTCAATTTCTTTGTTAAATTTATCTGATATAATTCTGAGTTCTTTCTCAATATTATTGTGAATTTCTTTGAGTTTCCTCAAAATAGCCATTTTGAATTCTCTCTGAAAGGCCACATATCTTTGTTTCTCCAGGATTGGTCCCAGGTGCCTTATTTAATTCATTTGGTAAGGTCATGTTTTCCTGAATGGTCTTGATGCTTGCAGGTGTTTGTTGGTGTCTAGGTATTGAAGAGCTAGGTATTTATGGTAGTCTTCACAGTCTGTGCTTGTTTGTACTTGTCCTTTTTGGGATGGCTTCTCAGGTATTCAGAGGTACTTGGGTGTTATGATCTAAGCCATATCTGCATTAGGGAGCACGAGCACCTCCAGCCCAGTAACATTGTGCTTCTTGCAGACTTAGTGGTCTTGGATAAGATCTGGAAGAATTCTCTGGGTTGCCAGGCAGATACCGTTGCTCTTGACACTTACTTTCTCCCAAACCGTCTTTCTGTCTGTTCTGAGTCACCTAGAGTTGAGTGAGGGGTGACCCATGTACTCCTGTGGCCATCGCTGAGACTGTACTGGGTCATACCTGAAGTCAGTACAGCACTGGGTCTCACCCAAGGCCCACTGTAACCACTACCTGGCTACCACCTATGTTTGTTTAAGACCATAGGATTCTACAGTTAGCAGGTGGTGAAGCCAGCCAGGCTTGTATTCTTCCCTTCAAGGCAGCAAGTTACCCCAGCCCCTGGACAGGTCTAGAGATGCTATCCAGGAGCCAGGGAGTGGAGTCAAAAACCTGAAACATCTGCCTTTTGTTCTATTTTACTACAGCTAAGCTGGCATTCAAACCATGAGACAAAGTTCTTCCCATTTTTCCTTCCCCTTTCCACAGGCATAGGAGTCTCTTCCTATGGCCGTCACCACCACAGGCCCATGGAAAGTACTGGCAGACTATGACAAATGTTCTCTTAAGGCCCAAGGGCTCTTCAGTGAGCTTGTGGTGAATGCTGCCAGGCCTGGGACTCACCCTTCAGGGCAGTGGACTCCTCTCCTGACCAGGACAGGTCCAGAAATGTCATCCACAAGCCAAGGCCCAGAATCGAGGACCCCAAGAGCCTGCTTGGCGCTGTACTTCACTGTGGTTGAGCGGGTATCTGTATCCTGATTTCTGCTTCTTAGAAGATGCTTTTTTTTTTGTACAGATAGTTATTAAATTTGGCTTTCCTGCAGGGGGGCAATCAGTGGAGGCTTCTATTCAGCCCTCTTGCTCTGCCCCTTCCTTTGCCTTCTATGTTCTCACATTCTCCCATTTGTCAGATGCATTCTCTCAGTTTCCTTTGAATTCTCATTTCCTTTGGTATATTCTTTATATGCAGACTTGGGGTATTTTGGAGGTATTATCAGTAAGACTTGGGAATAGGTTGGATGTAGGAAGTGAGGAAAAGAGAGGATTCAAAAAGTCTGGCCTTACCTCTAAATATGAAAAGAAAAAGTTTCTGGCCTTAGTAACTAGGGGATAGGAGAAAGGCACTTATTGAGATGAAGAAAGACTGAGAAAGTGAAAGTGTGTGTGTGTGTATGTGTGTGTGTCTGTGTTTATCAAGGATTCATTTGAGTGAAGCTTATTTTGTCTCATTTCATCCCAGTGAGGAGAACCAGTAGACAGTCAGGACCTGTGAGTAATCTGCCAATGCACGGAATAACAACGTATTAACTAATTATTCTTATATAACACTCTACTCCTATTTTTGTTCTTTTGTAATTTAGAGGAATTTAAACATTATTGAGGAATTCAGAAAAATCCAAAGGAATTCATACTGTGAACTCATTGGTGTGGGCCCTAGAATTTTACTTTAAAAAAGTTTTAATTTTGAAATAATTATAGACTCACAAAAAGTTGTAAAATAGCACACAGAGGTCCTGTATGCCTGTCATCCAGTGTCCCCCAACAGTGACATCTTATCTAACTATGGTGCATTATTGAAGCCAGAACACTGATTAGCAGGAAACAGTTAACCGGACTGCAGACCTTACTTGGCTTCATATTCTTTTTAGAGGTATTTATTTTTACATGTCTTTTTTGTATAATTTTAGGACATTTTCATCACAGGTACAGATTTATGTAACTACCATTTATAGTTAAGACACAGATTTGTTTACTCATCACAAAGGGACTTCTTCATGCTGCTTAGGGTCATCCCCTCCCTATCCTTCCTTAATCCCTAGTAACTACTTATCTATTCTCTGTCTTGATAATGGTAATTTTGAGAACATTATACAAATGAAATCATACAGTATGTAAGCTTTGATGATTTTTTTTCCATTGAGCAAAATGCACTTAAGATCATCCAAGCTGTCGTGTGTATCAATGTTAATTTCCTTTTACTGCTAAGCAGCATTTCAAGGATTTGATTTTGATACCCTGCTGGAGTTTTAGCTATGGAGTGTATATTACTTTGCCAACCTGATATAGTGTTCAAATAAAATAATTGAAGTTGATATATTGGGGCATAATAGGCGTGACAAAGGAAGAAGAGTCACAAAGAACGAAATTCTCAGCCATTCTCAGGAGAAAACAATAGGGTTGAGAATAATGCTTAGATACCAACACTTCCCCAAATGGTATTTTTAGGATGCTAACAGTCTAGCGTGGAAAAAAAAAAGCATTTAATGGCAAAGTTTAGGAAATCACAAAAAGTGTCATTGCTGTAGGATTTATCTTTAATATAATAATGTATATTTTGAATTCTAAAAGGATATGATGTTCCATGCTTTCTGAACCTTTAGCCCACCACGTGAATGTCATTTCACCCAGAATATCTCTGGGCTTTTTCTAGGGAAAATATTTTAGATAAAGCTGTTGTAAGTTAATACACAATATGTAAGTACTAAAATAATCGTGAATTTTTATTGAGTAGTCAGATGTGTTTATTAAATTGGTTTTAAGGTTTATGACGGGGTAAAATACAACAGAGTTACTCTAATGGTGGAAATATAACAACCAGATATTCAAAATGGCAATTATCTTGGATGACATAAAATATGTGACCACTAGGGGGCAGAAGAGGATTAGAGGGAAGAAAGTACCTCCCCCAAATTGTTGCCTAATTTTTTTTTTTTTTTAATGGAACAGTAAGTTTATTTATGTCTCCTTTTTAATGTTCCTATTGAATACTAAGAATGAAATGAGATCTGAGGGCTTTTTCTCTTTTCTGGGAAAATAGGTGATAAGGTTATTAAAATAATCTGCTTACTTCTGTTACCACATACTTTTTAGGATGCATTCTTATTTTTGGCATGTAATTTATGCATAATAATTTGTTATTCTTAGAGTAAAAAAAAAAACCATGCACAGAGTGGGAGTTTCTTTTTGACTTTATAAAAGTAAATCCTGATTTTCAAAACTGCAGAGGTCATTAGCCTTTGGACAGTTTAGAAAGAGGTATTATTGCCAGATTCTACTGTCATTTCTCTCGCCTGTTTTGGTTAGGGAATAAGTCATGGCAAGTAAAGTTTGACCTAGAATTTGTGGAATTTTAATCTCCTAATGGAATCAAGAATCCTGATTAATCATAGAACACGTATTTATTACTATCTTTTTCCACCTACTTTTGCTTTGTACTTGAAGTATGTTTCTCCTCAGTGCGTCCTCTTTTATAGTCACAGCTGGAGAAGAATAAACATAACAGAAAAGACAGCAAAATGGACATGTTAGCGGAGGCTTGCTTGTCCCAAGGGGCTTCTCAAAGCCCATCTTCATTGTACAGCACTCAACTTCCACATGTTCTTTTTCACTGTGAACTAGCTTTTCTATATAGAAACGTTTTATGATAATCCAGGAAACCCTTCTCATTTGGGAGGACTGCCTAGAAATTCTCTAACAGGAAAGTGCATTACTGGATTTGATACCATAATGAAGGAAGCTTACCTCCATAAGGCCCAGCCATCCTCTTTTTCCCTTCCTTCAGCTGAATACTTGTTTGTGATACACTTGTCCTGGTGAGAGAGGGAAGGTCCTGGGGTGGGAGTTTCATCTCCCTAAAGGAGACAGTAATTCCTGGGGCCATAATCTGGGGAAGTTGTGGGTCTTCAGAAAGAAAACTGGAAATCAGGAGGTGGGAGAGGGAGCTCTTGCTTTTCTGTGGGTATTGCTGTCTTGACTTTGGGTGGGGGTTGGGGATATTTAGATACACCTGAGGATGCTCCCAGGAAGGAGGGGTTTAAGACGCCTCTGCCATACAGACAGGCTGGGAAACAGGGAGAAGGGTGAAGATGGGTGAACTATACCACCTAAACCAGATTATTTAGTTGCCCTTTTTTTTTTCTCATTCTGTTTTCCCTTAGATGTTAGTGATTTCTAAATGTTTTGGACCTATTTCAGCTATACTGAATGGAATTTAAGAAAGTTAAAATTGTAATGTGAGAGCCATGCCTCCAGGTGAGGCCCGTGTAGAAGTGGTAGCTTTAATAGATGAGACATTGAAAGCAGGAATTTGAATGTCAGGGTTAAAAAGTTAGAGTCACAGGGCCTAGCCCTCCTTTCCCATGAGAGCTTTTGTTTGTTCATTGCCATCTTAAAGGGTGATGGGGATGCCATTCAGAGTAGGACCCGTGCAAAGAGGGGACAGTTGGTATTTCTTTTCACATAAAATGCTACAGAGAGCTGCACTCTAAGCTTCCCCCTTGACAGAGTTCTTTCAAATCTATCAGTGATTAGGTAGAAGGAGAAGGCCAAGTAGGGGACTTATCCGTTTATTATCAATTTAGAACTGACTCCCTCACCCAGCTGTTTTCAGGTGAGGAAACCAGAAACAGGTTCAGAGAGGCCGAGTAATGTTCCCGACGTTACGAGGTTAAAGTTGGGGCAGGGGCTGAAACAGGTTTCCTGCATCCAAGTTGTTTTCACATTTCCCCAGATCGGGATGTTTTCACTTTCTTGGCTAGGTCTTACTCTGCAATGATACAGAAGTGTCAAGGTACAAGAGACAGAGACCAGTGAAAAGAGGTTTCTACAGGTTCTTTACTTCAAGACAGTGCTGAGCAATATTAGGTGTTAATTGCATCGTCTTCAGCCCCTGTGTTGAAAGTGGGGTCCTTTGAAGGACTCTGGGACCCTGAACTTTGTGGCCCGTTGGTTGAAAGGCTGAAATAGAAGGATTCTCCTGCACCTGCATTTGAAGGCATGACAAAGTGAGTGCTTCAGAGGAGTGTGTGTGTGTGTGTGTGTGTGTTTGTGTGTTTGTGTGTGTCTGGGTGTAACTCCTTTTACTGCTTCTTTGGGAAAGATATGTTGTGCCAGGTTGCTGTCAGATCACTACCCTCTTCCTTTATCCAGTACACAGAAGGATAAATCCTCTCTAATGTTGGAGGGGACGTGAAAGAAGCAAGCCATCCCAATTTTAAACAAAGGGGCATTGAGCAGGAGAGTCCAGATGTTTCATTTTCTTTTCCTCAGGGCCGTTTGTTTCCTGGGAAAAGAACACCAAGATGTTGATGACAATTGCTTAATAATCACACAGTATGGACCCTGTGTTCCTGTGACAAAGGAAAATCGTCATATGGCATTGTCAAGGGGCTCATCCGTAACACTTGTCCAGTCTTCTCTCCAATAGGGCAGCTGTTGCTGGCCACCATGTGCCACTTGTGGCAGCAGCTGACATTGACTGCTTGACTACAATGTGCCCGGCGTTGTTCTAAGTTCTTTACATGTTTAATGCCAGGCAATCCTTCCAAATGCCTTACAGGGTAAGTGCAATATTACAGACAGAGACACTGACAAATGAGGTGAACTATATATCACATGATAGTAGGTGTATAACCTGGACTCAAATCCTAGCGATCTGGTTCCAGAGCATGGGTTACTAACCATTATTCCACCCTGCCACCTCATGTCACTCACCGGACTTTCACCAAATCCTATTGACCAAGATTAAATCTTGCAGAATTGATCCACAATCCCCTAGCTTCTGGTGTGATCACATACATTGAAGATGTATGCTTTGTTTGGGGAAAGCAATCTAGAGTAAAAACTGGAGTTTCATGGTAAGACAATACAATGCCATTTCAGGAATAATGGGATCTGGGATGTCATTCTGTATTCTTAACTCGATATTATCTTCAAATATACAACTAATATGTATCAAAATATTATTTAGTACTTAATTAAATGGAAAGCAAATGCTTTAAATTTATTGCCTCTTAATTCATCTAGCCACCAAATGGAGAAAGTACAGTTATTGTCCCTAATTTAAAGATGAGTTTAGGGTTGTTGAGTTATTTCCCAATGTTATATCGCTTCTTAAGAGCAGATGTGAGATTTGAACCCGCACTGTGACTCCAGTGCCCACGTTCTTAATCACAGAGTTTATATCAGCATTCAAGTTGGCTCTCTTGCAATTCAGGACAGACATCTTTCCAATCAGTGAGCATTCCTGAGGATCTAGGAGCAGTATAGGCTTGGTCTTTGTGTTCTTGAATTTTGTTTTGCTGATTCTGTTCTTCTCTTGAACCATCTGTGTGCCATTCTTTCTTTCTTTAGTATTCAGCTTTTATCATCTGGCTTTGATTTGCTCAAACTCTTTTCTTTATGCAATTTGTATTGTTTTGGTTTCTTTTTCTATGGAAACCACTTTTTTGGTAGTTAATATAATAATACATGTTTTTACTACTTTAAAGTCTTCTTCTTTCACTATAGTAAAGGAATTTATAAAATATGATGATTGGTGTTTTTAGTAAAAATTACATATAATACTTATATATAATTAATTAATGTATATATAATATAAAATATATATAATTTAGCAAAAATTATATATAATATAAAATTGTGTATGATACACATACACAATTTTAAGTTTATAAACTTTTAGCCCTGTAATTATCCTTATGAATTATTTGTCAAACACCACAACTGACCCAAGCTTGCTTGCCAATGCCACCTTTTCCCTGCAGTTAGATTTGTAGAGTGTAGAAAAGTTTCTGCCCTAAAATATTTGTTAATGGCATAGAGAAATAAGGCGTTATATCCAGAAAGTCTTGTGAAACTGCTCATAGAATCACTCAAGAAGGACCATGTATTATCATAAGAGCCAAATGGATTGTTTGGAGTTGCAGAGTGGGATGCAGCCCTTGGGAAAGGGGTTTGGGACATGTAAATTCCTCCCTTGTACAGAGCAGTTTATTTAAGGTATGTATGGGTGGGCCAGTGAACTTACAGAATCTGATAACCTTGGACAATGTAGGTGCCAGTAAGAGCAAAGGATATGAAGAGAAAATGAGGAATTTGGAAAAGTATGGAAAGCTAAATATGTGTATGGGTTTGTAACAGACATCCATGTAGCTACCTGGCCACCCCAGGGGTTTTTCCTTCTCGTAACTCCTCATTCCTTGCCCCTGCTTCACTGCCCCCCACCCCAAGGCCATTTACATTTACATGACTACAGTGGGAGCATCCAGGTTCACACAACCTGTCTCTGCCTTCACAGGTGATTAGACAAATGTGGGGCAATGTGTCCCTTCTCACATTTAGCTCTGAGACCAAGAGATTCAAGACTGGTTGTTCTCTCAAACAGAGGAAATACAAACCAAGTCTGCAGTGAGCAAAAAGAATGAGGCAGATGACAGACAGTAGCAGAGATGAGAAATAGGATCTTCTGGTTCTCTGCAGTGGTCTAGTCACTTTTTCTAATTCATTTCCCCAGGACCATGAGTAACTCTGCTGTTGGCATTGACAGACTCCTCTGCCTTATAACTTATCTTCCTTTTTGTTTGAATTAGGACACTTTATTGAACTTCCTTCATGCATAACTTGTAACTCTTTTATCATGGTAAAATATATATCATATAAAATTTTACCCTTTTAACCTTTTTAAGTGTATAGTTTAGTGGCATTAAATACATTTCACATTGTTGTGCAACCATTAGCACCATCATCTCCAGAACTTTATTTCCCTAAATGGAAACTCCATATCCATTAAAGAACAACTCCTCATTCCAGCTCTCCACAGCCCTGGCAACCACCATTCTGCTTTCTGTCTCTAAGTACCTCATATAAATGGAATCATACAGTATTTGGCCTTTTGTGACTGGCTTATTTCACTTAACATAATTTTGTCAAGGTTCATCCATGTTGTAGCATGTCAGGATTTCTTTCCTTCCTAAAATTGAATAAGATTCATTGAACATATATACTTTATTTTGTTTCTCCATTCATCCATCAATGAACACAGGTTGCTTCCTTTTGGTTATTGTGAATTATGATGCTATGAACATAGGTGTACAAATATCTGTTTGAGTCCCTGCTTTCAATTATTCTTTTTGAGTATGTAGCTAGGAGTGAAATTGCTGGATCAAATAATTCGATGTTTAACTTTTGGAGGAATCACCATACTAATTTTACACAGAAGCTTCATCATTTTACATTTTCACTAGCAGTGCACAAGGGTTCCAATTTCTTCTCATTCTCACCAATACTTGTTATTTTCTGTTATTCTGAAAGTAGCCATCCAAATGGGTGTGAAGTGACATCTTGTGGGTTTGATTTGCATTTCCCTATTGACTAGTGATGTTGAATATCTTTTCATGTGCTTACTGGCCATTTATATATCTTCTTTGGAGAAATGTTTATGTAAGTATCTATTTTTTAGTTGGATGTTTCTTTCTTTGTTGCTGAATTGTAGGAATTCTTTATATATTCCGGATATTAATTCCTTATAAGATATATGATTTGTAAATATTTTTTCCCATTGCATGAATTGCCTTTCACACTGCTGATAGTGTCCTTGGATGCACAGAAGCTTTAAATCCTGACGTAGTCCCACTTATTTATTTTATTTTTTGTTGCCCATGCTTTCGGTGTCATATACAAAAAAATCATTGCCAAATCCAATGTCATAATGTTTTCCCATGTTCTAGGAGTTTTAGCTCTTGCGTTTAGCCCTTTGACCCATTTTTAGTCAATTTTTCACATGGTGTAAGTAAGGGTCTAATTCCATTCTTTTGGTTGTGGATATTCAGTTTTCCCAGTGGAATTTGATGAAAAGACTGTCCATTCCCATTGAATGGTCTTGGAATACTTATAAAAATCATTTTATGATATATAGAAGGATTTATTTCTGGGCTTTCTATTCTATCCCATTGGCCTGTGTGTCTGTCTTTATGCCAGTACCACAGCATTTTTATTACTATAGCTTTTATTTATTTATTTGACCTGCTCCTCATTCTGAGACATGATTACCATAGCTTTGTAGTAAGTTTTGAAACCAGGAAGTGTGAGACATCCAAATTTGCTCTTCTTTTTTTTTTTTTTTTAATTATACTTTAGGTTTTAGGGTACATGTACGCAATGTGCAGGTTTGTTACACTGTTGGTGCTCTTCTTTTTAAAGATTGTTTTGGTTATTCATGGTCCCTTGAGATTCCATATAAATTTTAGGATGGATTTTTCTATTTCTGCAAAATTATCACTGAGATTTTTTTATTTTTTGAGACAGAGTCTTGCTCTGTTGTCCAGGCTGGAGGGGAGTGATGTGATCATAGCTCACTGCAGTCTCGACCTTCTGGGCTTTAGCCATCCTCCACCTCAGCCCCCCAAGTAGCTGGGACTATAGGTGTGCACTACCATGCCCAGCTAATTTTTGTATTTGTTGTAGAGACAGGGTTTTCTCATGTTGCCTAGGCTAGTCTCCAACTCCTAGACTCAAGCAATCCACTTGCCTTGGCCTTCTAGAGTGCTAGGATTACAGGCATGAGCCACCATTTTGATAAGGAATTTCTTGCTTGAACTCCTGCATTTTTGCTGTGAGCTCCTGATTTATAGAACTAATTAGTTCATTAAATTTTAAAGTTTGCTTTTATCTGCTGCATGGAAACAGTTTTTCTTGTATTTTTTACCATTTGTTTTATCAGTTATCTCTCTTTTTTTCTTTCTCCCTCTTTTATACAACATACACACACTCAGACTCAAACACACAAATAGACACATAGACACACAGAGACAGACACATATATGTACATATTCAGGTGGTATTTTGGTGAAGTTTATCTGATGGCTCCTTTTTATTTTTTCTTCTCTGATTCTTGAACCGACTGTGTTCTTTCTATACTGCAAAGTAGAGGAGATTTATGTGAAACAGGGGTTAGGGAATTTTCCCGGCTTGTAGAAAATTCCCCTTACAAGTAAAATTCCTTATGACACAGGGTTATGTGGGTAGACCCTTTTAGCTTTTATTTCTTCCCAGCCACCTGAGATTGGCAGGCCAGCATGTACATAATGTATTCTCCCCCGCCTTACCTCCCTTCCTGACAGTTTTCTGAAAATATGGTGTGTATGAGTGATTGCTGGTTTACCCCTACCTTTCCTGCTCCTCCTTGATCCAGGCTACATACTCTCTCAGGTTGTCCTACAAGCCATGGAGACCTGTGCTCTGATGGCTTTGTTTGAAATCTTCAGCTAAATACTTCCTCTCTGGGTGTCTTCCCATAACTCCATTTGACCTTCAATGCATTTAGCAGCTCATCCGTATATATTATGTTTTGGGATTACAAAAGTCTCTGAATTTTATTAAAAATAGAAATTACCTTTCTGTTTCTTATTTCACTGGTTGTTTTTGGGCGATTTCCTGAAGGAGAAGAAACTAGCCTTATGGTTTCCAACCCTGAATCTGGGAAGCAAGAATGTTAGCTAGTTGAAATAACAATTATAGACAGTTGGCTTTCATGAGCAAGAAATGTGAGGAGAATGGATAATAGGAGAATACTAAACAATTTCTTGATGGTGAATTTTAGCTAAGTAAAGACACCTGCGGCTGGGCGCGGTGGCTCACATCTGTAATCCCAGCACTTTGGGAGGCTGAGGCGGGTGGATCACGAGGTCAGGAGATCGAGACCATCCTGGCTAACACGGTGAAACCCTGTCTCTACTAAAAATACAAAAAAAAAAAAAAAAAAAAAAATAGCTGGGCGTGGTGGCGGGCGCCTGTAGTCCCAGCTACTCAGGAGGCTGAGGCAGGAGAATGGCGTGAACCCGGGAGGCAGAGCTCGCAGTGAGCCGAGACTGTGCCACTGCACTCCAGCCTGGGTGACAGAGAGAGACTCCGTCTCAAAACAAACAAACAAAAAACACCTGCATGGTCTGGGAGAACGCATAGATGATGAAGGACAACACATGAAATGCATAACTAATGTGAATTTGCTGCAGTTGCCCTTAACAGTTAAACTTAGGGTGCTCTGGAGATCTCTGCTTTAGTGTTGTGTGTGTTTCTCAGATTTTGCTTTTGAATCTAGTATTGTCATTTGGTGTTTCCACCTCTAACTATCCTGGCTCAAATGCTTTTCATATTCTTCCCTGTGACCTTTATTTTATCTTGCTTGGTCCATTATCTCTATCGTCCTTTCTCTCTTCCACCCATCACCAGTAAACAAGTATCTGCATAGAAGACTGGGCAGATTTCTGGATTTTCAAGATAATGTGAATGTGACAGGAAAACAGTTGTCTTCATTTCTATTAAGGCTGTTGTAACTGGAATTACAAAGAAGAGATAAGAAATCTATGGTTGCCACCACGACACACGTTTACCTATGTAACAAACCTGCGCATCCTGCACATGGAACTTAAAAACAAAATAAAATAAAAGAAATCTATGATTGTATCTTACATTCAGGACATTATCAGAAACTGGAATCAGGTGTATAAAGAAGAATTTTGCATTCCACATGAGATTGAAACTATTCAGATAACGCTAGTGCTTGGCCAGTCAAAAAGCGGCAATGGATATTGTAAGGAGATGATGTGCAGAGAGGCTTAGATAAGGGTTTGTTTCCTTTGTAGGTGACAACTACAGAAATATTATCTGGAACAAAGTGCTCCATAAAATACATTAATGGGTAATATCAAAGTGGTGTGGTGAAGAGGAGTGGCCAGGTAGAGTCTTTAAAGCAGTGGATTCATCCAAGTAGTGGCATATAGTAATAGTCCATAAAACATTCTCAAAGAAAATGGGTTGGACTTCCTCTTTGTTTTCCCAGCTTTGCCCTTTTCATATTTTTCTTCTTCTGATTCCTTTTCTCCTTCAGATCTGCTTTAGATGTTCATTTTGTCTTGTATAAAATTGTGAGATGTGGCAGATGATTGAAGAGTTTGATGAGCTCACATCTGTAGAGAGGTCCTTATGTTAAGCCGTGTGGATTCCTTGATATTACAACAAAGAATAGAAGAGTTATTTAACCAAGGCCATAAGATTAGCCATCAAAATACTAGAAGTAGAATACCTTTTAAAGTTCTCCTATAGACATGGTTGCAGTTTCCCTTATGTTAAAGCATATTACTTCTAGGTGTTGCTTCTACAGAGAAATGATGTGTCTCCTGAACCCATATATTAAGAAAGGAATAGATGTATATGTGCTGTTATCAAGCATAATCAAGTACATATGTTCTAAATTATATAGTTAATTGTTTAAATTTTTTAAAAGAGCAAATTTCATAATATACATTTCAATTTCCAGGTAGCTTAGGGTATTAACAATTATGCACTTTACAAATGAAGAAAATCAGTTATATTAGAAAAATTAAGAGAGAGAAACCATATACTTAAATGAAATAATGTGTTGTCACATTCTTTTTAAGTTGTCTAAAATCTCGTGTGCTATATATATATATCTCATAATAAGAATAAATTGATCTCACTCTTTTCCATCTGCGTCTCTTTCTATCATATGGAATATATGTTTTTCAAGTTCCAGGAAAGATTCTTTGTCAAATTTGTATTTGGCTCCTTTAGTTCCCAGAGCTTGAGAATAATTTCAGAGTGGGAAATATTGTGAATTATTCCAAATAATTGGAATTTTGGAAGTCAAATTATTACTCCATACAAGTAAAATAAAATTTTTGCCTGTAGTATGTTAATTCTAATTTTATTACCCATCTTATTTGTAAAGTTTCCTTACTTTTTATGTGGAAAATGTAAGCAATAGAGTGGCTATAGGCATTTCAATTATGAGAACCTCTATAGTAAAATAAGCCAAATTGTTAAAGATGTGCAACACATTTATGCTTCTAGAGTAAATATTTCCATACCTATTATATAAGAAAGGGGATCTTTCAGTGCTCTTTTCCGAATGAGATATATCTTTTAAAATGGCACATGGAACATTTATTTGAATGATGAACCTAGATTCTAGAGAATTCAGTTTTTCAGATGTCCAAAGTAAGATAACATCCAGAGTTCTAACCAATTTTTCTTCCCCTCAAAGGAGAAATAGAATTCCTGTGTTTTTCATTTACAAAGTATAGAATCTTGTTGGCAGAGATCTAATTTACATTTTAAATCCATAGAGGTTACTTTTTTTTCAAGCTATTTGATCCAAGAATGATGGGCTTCTTCTTGATTGTTTGTTTCCTGGCCATGTTAGGAAGCCATACCTTAGTCAAGGGTTGTTAAACTATAACATCAAAGAAGTAAGCTTAGGTTAGAAATAAAAACTGTGCATTGTGATTGGGTGCTAAATTTGGCAGCTATTTTTGTGAAATCCCCTGGTATCCATTAAATGGGTTTGATACATCTGTAGGAAATGATGCCCCAGTGCTTTATAGATTGATTAGATGCATGTCTAGTTTAATGGCTGACATTTTCATTAAGCATTTGTAGTGTAAGTAGTAATACTGAAAATCTGATCTGTGATATGAGGATAATGTGATTCTAACAGGATGCATCTCTTCTTATTGTTAAATATTATGTAACCATTAGAAAAATTTATTGAGTGCCTAATATGAAAAAAGTAATTTTATTTGTATATTGTAGTACATATATGCTTTTACATAACGTAATGCACTATTTCTACCTGCAAGATATATTGCTAGATGCTGTGGGAGATAAAAGATGACGAAGGTGCAATTTCTCTCTTCCAGGAAATTGAAATCTAGCAGAAGTGATACATGTACACAAATAAATGGAACGTAAAGCAGAGTAAGAAAAGAGCTAAAGATAATGTTATTAATGGAGTTTCAAATGTATGTAAGAAACATTTATAAATAGAAAACAATACATAGTTTACTTGCATGTTAATTAATATTCAATTTTATTAAAGGTGTACATTTTATTTTTTATTTATTTATTTTTTTTGAGACGGAGTCTCGCTCTGTCGCTCAGGCTGGAGTGCAGTGCAGTGGCGCGATCTCAGCTCACTGCAAGCTCCGCCTCCCAGGTTCACGTGGTTCTCCTGCCTCAGCCTCCTGAGCAGCTGGGACCACAGGCGCCCGCCACCACGCCCGGCCAACTTTTTTTTTGTATTTTTAGTAGAGACGGGGTTTCCCCATGTTAGCCAGGATGGTCTTGATCTCCTGACCTCGTGATCCACCTGCCTCGGCCTCCCAAAGTGCTGGGATTACAGGCGTGAGCCACTGCGCCCGGCCTAAAGGTGTACATTTTAAAACTTTGTTTTTTTATGCCTGTAAAACCAACTTATTAATTTTGCTATTTTACCAATAAATTTGATTTTTTTTTGCATTGCAGTCACTTTTGCATTTGTTTTTGGAATAATGTTTAATAAATCTTAAAGTTTTAATATATAAAATGTTTAATATAGAAATATTTAATGCCATTTGTATGCTTGATTAAATTTTCTTAGTCATTTCAATCTTGCTATGAGTTTGTCCCCACAAAATCTATGGTTTGAGTTTGTCTCCACCAAAACTCATGGTGAATTTTGATCCCCAGTGTGGCACTGTTGGGAGATGGGGTCCAGTGGGAAGTGTTTGGGTCATGCAGGAGGCTCTCTCATGAATGACTTGGTGCTGTTCTTATAGTGCGTGAGTTCTCCCGCTGCTGAGACTGCATTAGTTCTCTTCAGAGTAGATTAGTCCCTTGAGAGCAGATTATTTTAAAAAAGCAGGACATCCTTCAGGTTTTGCCTCTTCACATGTGTCTACTTCTTCTTTGATCTTCTCTACCATATTTTGACTCAGGATGAAAACCCCCATCAGAAACCAGGGCAATACCCTTGAACTTCTCAGCCTGCAGAATCGTGAGCTAAATAAACTTCCTTTCCTCATAAATTACTCACTCTTAGGTATTCTGCTGTAGCAACACAAAATGAATGAAGACAAATCTGCATTTGCAAATTTAAAATAAATAATTCATGAAAACTTGTAAAATACTTATAAGGTAGTGTTATACATTTAACAAACACAATATATCTTATAAATATTATAAACTTCATATACTTAGTATATCACATCATGTGTTTCAAAAAGTCTTTAAAAAACAAAATATACACAAAGTAATATAATAATTACAAAACCTATAAACACCAATACTTAATTTACCCCCAAATTAATACTATGTGATTGATTAATTTATTCATCATATCTTTTAATTTTCTTTACCTCTTCCTGGGATTGCAAGAGGAGCAGAATTATCTGCATGAGGTTGCAAAGTTACTTGTTTTGGTATTTGAAATTGAAATATGGCCCTTGAGTGAACTTTCTAGGATGGTTTCTTCTAAACAGGTGCTTTTCAGGATAACACTCAAAAGGTAGGTATGAAATGTGTTGTGTCTCAAATGTAAGACTAGGGATTTGAACTTTGGTAAAACTATTGTAGACTTTTGAGTAGAGAAAGTACTCAATCTGGGTTGGGTTTTAGAAAGATTGATAGTTTCAAATTGTTTTCATGTATGTAAGTCTATAAATTCTACTTTGAATAATTGTAGAGAACAAAATTTTGTTCTATAATTAAAAAAATCAGAATATATAGTAGATAAAACCAATTCAGAATGAACATAACTTCCCTCCCTTCTTTCTTCCCTCCCTCCTCTCTCTCTCCTCTTTCTTTGTTTTGCTTCCATCAGTCATTTTATATAAGTTGTTCTCAAATAGGGAAGAGTTTTTATCTTCCTCCCCAGAGTACATTTGACAATGTCTGGAGACAGATTTGGTTGTCATTTCTGGGGAGAGGTGGAGGGTATGTGCTGCTAGAATCTAGTGTTTAGCTGAGGCCAGGGACTCAGCTAAACATCTTACAAGAGTAGGACAGCTATCCACACAAACAATTATCTGGGCCAAAATGTCAGTAGTGCTGAGGTTGAGAAACCCTGGTCTACACATGCTGTGGGAATACTCTATGCAAAGTGCTGAACTAAGCTTGTCACGCTCTAGTTTTCAGTCCTGTTGTGGGAATATAGGCCTCTTTGATAGACCTGGGTGATTATTTGTATTTTCTAACATCTGGACTATTATGTAGAATATGTTTTGAAATTAAGTTTCCAAAACAATACGGTATTAATAGTAACTTTGTTTTTATTTAGATATGTTTTGTTTAAGTAAATTTCCTGAAATATAATGTATGAACATAGTGAAAATTCAGTAAACAGCTTACATCACAGGTATTACTGGGTCCTCACAAAACTAGAGTTATAGAAGGTCAAAGTTCATATGAAAGGACAGTATAAAGATTATATGTTATTTACCTCAACAACAGTAATGTTGTAGTTATTTTTTCAAGGTAAACTTTTAGTAGCTTAAAAAGCAACAATAAGTGGTGATCATATTTTTCAGATATTTTTAGGAAGTCAATCTAAAAATATATTTGATTTTGAAGTAACTCAATTTTCAGAAATCAAGACCTGCATCAAGACCTGTGCCTTTGTTAAAGGATTTTAAACTTGTAACGCTTTTTATTTTGAAAAATTTCAACCTTGCAAGAATAGAACCATGAATTTGTGCATACTTTTCACCTAAGATCTCTAGTTACTAACGTTTTGTCCTATTTTCTTTCTTTTTCCTTCCCTTAATATGTGTCTATATACAGATATTATGTTTACTTCTTTTCTGTGCCTCCTAAAAACGAGGAATTCTTTTATATAACCACATATAATTCTGTTATATAATCACACTATAATGATCAAATTAAGAAAATTTAAAATTAATACAATAATTATCTGATATAGAGGTCCTCTTCAAAATTTGCCAACTGTGCCAATATTGACATTTATAGCATGCCATATCTCCCTCTTCTCTTTAATCCAGAATATTTCCTCAGTGTTTTTTATGACTGATATATATTGGGAGAAGACAGGCCAGTTATTTTGTAGAATATTTCTTAATTTAGGTTTGTCTGATTGTTCTTCATTTTTTCCAGATTATGATTATTTGGTACAGTTATTACTATATAAGATATGCTGTGTCCTTCTCACTGTATCATACCAGGAAGCACCTGATGTCAGTTTCTCCCATTATTGATGGTAACTTTGATCAGTAGGTTCAGGTGGTATTTTCCAGATTTCTATACTATAAAGGTACCATTTGCCCCCTTTTAAAATTAATTAATAAATTTTCTGTGGGGAGATATTTAAGACATTGCAAATTATCTGTTCCACACAAATATGTATTAGGTGATTTTAGCATCCAGTGATAGTTCTTGCCTGAACCAATTATTAGTATAATAGTTGCAAAAGAGTGATTTTTCTAGTGCTATTATTCGTTCTACATTTATTAGAGTGTGGCTTTCTAATTTAAATAACATTTTCTCTTAATTAATTTGTTGTTTGTCTTAGTATCAGTATGGATTACTTTTATTCAAGGTGCTATATAATCTGTGACTTTGATTAGTCATTTTGATGCTTAAATTGTTGAATGTATGGACACTAGAAACTGTCAGGCTGGTTTCTGTGTCATTTTGATAGGTCCCCATCATTTCTTGAGCCCCGCTTTACTTATCGGCATATTAAGATATTCCAGGTTCAATTTACACTTTCACTGGAATCAGCCTTTCTCCCTTTTGTTGGAAATGGTATTTAGAAAACAAGATCTGGATGTCAGATGTGCCCACTGCTACTGGGGGATCATTGCCTCTAGGCCATTTCAGTAGTCAGAACTAGAAATATATGTATTTTTTCTTTTAAAATTAGTTAAAGAATTTAATTGTAAAAGATACATAACATAAAATCTACTATCTTGACTAATTTCAAGTGTTCTGTTCAGGAGTGTTAGGTATTTTCACAATGTTGTGAAGCCAATGTCCAGATCTCTTTTTGTCTTGTAAAATTAAAACTCTGTACCCAACAACTCCCATCTACCATCCTCCAAGCTCCTGGCAACCACCATCCTACATTATATCTCTATAAAGTTGACTTCTCTACCTCATGTAAGTGAAATTATACAGTATTTGTCTTTTTGTGACTGGCTTATT
This sequence comes from Hylobates moloch, assembly GCF_009828535.3. Classification (NCBI taxonomy): domain Eukaryota; kingdom Metazoa; phylum Chordata; class Mammalia; order Primates; family Hylobatidae; genus Hylobates; species Hylobates moloch. The sequence continues at coordinate 89,999,021 of NW_026652277.1, read as the reverse complement.
TCAGTTTAGGTTTATTTTTTAATCATGAATTCAGTAAGAGTATTTTTGAAACATTATGTAATGGATTTTATTAAAGTTGATGAAACTTTTTTGACAAATGCCATTTTAGAAGTAAGTAAAACTTCCAAATATATTTATTATAGTTAAGGATGTTGATCAAGTATTTGGTATCTAAATAACTGTCAGTTTCATTAAATAGTAAATGTTTTGCCTTAGTAGCTTATGCATCTCATCTATTTTTTTTCTGAACACACTTATTCTTTTCTTCTGGAATTGTGTGAGTACTTAAAAAACAGAATATGATTTAAGGTGTATTCTCTTAAATAGGACTGGTATAAATAAATTTATAAGTAGTTAGTAAAACTATCACTGAAGAACATGAATTTTATGTTATATTTTCTAGCTGGAGCACTGAAAAGTCACTGAATCACATTTTAAGATATAAAATATATACCTACATATCTATCTATGTATAGGACAGACATATATTGAAATAGTAAATATCTAATTTCCTAAGGGAGTGTTTCAAATATATGAGGTGATGCTTTTGATAACTGACCAGCGAAGTGAAGAATTACTGGGGGCTGTAAAAGATGGACACTTTGGAACTGCATGTAATTTAGAAGATGTTTGGATGGATTCCCAGAGTCTGGGTTAGGCAGAATATTTGAACAAATTTGGATTTGATTTGTGAATAATTTTCTTATCATATCATGTAGTAATGAAACATGAACACCAGCTAAATAAGACAAGACATTCTAACTACCTCCTTTCCCTTTAAAAGATCTACTTTAGTGTACTCATCATTTAAAATGATATAAATTAGCATTGTCTTTTGGATTTGGATTGAAGAGATCTGATGAAATTCACTGTGAAATATGGGTCCAGGAGGTAGGTATAGGGAATAGAATTGGTTCCCCCAAACAAGTTTTTCATTATGGCCACTTAATCACTGGGCTAGAAGGCTCTGGAACTATAAAGATCATCTAGTCCAAAACTCTTTAACTCTCTCACAGAGATTGCCAAACCTACACCCTCACCCTTTCCTAAGGCTTATGTTTCCATCATTAGAAATCTCTCACTGCTAGAAAATTGTCTCCTGATAGCTTTCACCCTCTTATCCTGGTCTATGTAGCCATAGAGAAATGTCTAATCTCTCACACATGACCGGCCTTCAAATCTTTATAGGCTATATTCTATTTTCAAAGACTGGAATCTTTCATCAATATAGCCCAGGGCTCAATTCAAGAGGCAGAACAGATTGCAGAAGAGGAAAACAAAGAACTGACATATCTGTCCATTCCCCTTCCTTCCCCCACTTCCCATTGCTTCATACATCAGAACAAGATTTGCTGGTTCTGCCAGCCAGGTGTGGTTTCCCCACTCTGCCTCCTACATGCAGCCCTGTTGTCAGTTGGTCTAGTGCAGGTATACTTCAAATTCCATAGCCACCTCTCACAGTATTTTGTTGCTTTTGATTAAAAAGAAGTTGGCATGTGTGGATAAATTTTATACTCCAACTTGTAGCCATTTAAGGATGAACAAAACTTACTATTTCACAATTAAGAACAAAACAAGAAAGTGGAAATTACCATTCTTATCAAAATTGCCACCGCATCCCAACCTGGGCAACAGAGAGACCCTATCTCACAAAAATAAAATAAAATTAAAAAAAAAAAGCAGGGACTGAGTGAAGGTCATTATGTTCACCTTTTCATTTGACTACAACATTGACTTTCTTTCCTGCCTGTATCATGTTTGGAGTGCTAATTGTTATAAAAATCATGTAAAAACTGTGTAAGATTTTTGATGTGTGAATCTAAGAGCTCAGAAAGAAAGAAGAGTGGCCGGGCACGGTGGCTCACGCCTGTAATCCCAGCACTTTGGGAGGCTGAGGCGGGTGGATCACGAGGTCATGAGATGGAGATCATCCTGGCTAACACAGTGAAACCGCGTCTCTACTAAAAATACAAAAAAATTAGCTGGGCGTGGTGGCAGGCGCCTGTAGTCCCAGCTACTGGGGAGGCTGAGGCAGGAGATTGGTGTGAACCTGGGAGGCAGAGCTTGCAGTGAGCCAAGATCGTGCCACTGCACTCCAGCCTGGGCGAAAGAAAGAAGAGTACCTTGAATTCACTTCCAGCATCCTGTCTTACTGCTTTCACTGGTTTGTACTCCACAGCAGGTACTGATGGTGCTGTTACCAGCAGAACCATGATTTTGCCCCAGGACTCACACTTCAGTTGACTGTGTGCTTCGAAGGAGAAGGCCTTGTATCCAGCCCCAAGGGCTGATGCCAGTGATTCTTAAAGTTGAGAATCTGTATTTTAGACAACAGGTGAATTCTTTGTTTTGTGGGAACATATAATGCATTGCAGGACATTTAACATCCTTGATCTCCATTGTCTAAATTTCAAAAACATCTCCGATCACTGTATCATCGAAATACTCCCAAACATTTCTAAGTGTCCCATGTGAACAGGGTATGCGGGGAAGTGTAGGGGTACATGCTGAAGCGTAGGTAGGAGGTCTGGTTCCATGTGAGAACCACAAGTCCAGGGCAATCACAGGGGCCCCTTTCCTCTTGCCAGTGATTGGTTAGGCATGGGGATCTGACACAATTCTGACCAATGAAATGAGAGGGAACGTCTGCTAGATGGCTTCTGGGAAAGTTTTAAGCCATTGATAAGAATAATACATGAGAAGAAATAGTTTCTTATTTGTGTCTTGCCATTGTCATGAAGATATGATATGTAGAAACTGTGGCTGTCATTTGTCAGGGGATGAAGTGAAGTTGCCGAAGACAACTGAGAAAAAGAGGAAAAGAATCTCATCCGTAATAGTGCCAGTGAGCTGCTAAATTAATCAGTCCTGGAACATTTTGTATTTTGACTTCTTACTATGTGAGATCATAAATTCCTTATTGATTGAATAAATTGAACCGAAGTTTTCAGTTACTTAAGTTAAAAGCATATTAAATGAAATGCTTTATCCTATTTTCTTTCTCCCCCCCCATATCTGAAAGATCACTTTGTTAATATAAATCAATATTAAAAAATATCTACGTCTGAAGAAACATCAATCTTCTTTGAAAGACAGACCCGGGTATGTATTCTACACTCTTCATTTGTCAGATGGAAAAGTCTTCTATTTTAACAGAATGATAATAACTTCAACAATCTGAATGTTTGGATCATGATATAGTTGGGATATTTGTCCTCTCCAAATCTCACATTGAAATGTGATCACCAGTGTTGGAGCTGGGGCCCAGTGGGAGGTGTTTGGGTCGTGGGGACGATCCCTTTATGAATGGCTTGGTACCCTCCCCATGGTAATGAGTTCTCACTCCATTCATGCACAAAGGAGCTGGTAGGTATAAGGCATAAAAATAAAGGCTGTGTCTTAATTCAAATAAATGATTCCAAAGCTAGAACTAATTCTATGAGTAGTTAAACATTTTCCTTTTAAAAGTTTACTGGTATTTGAATACTATTCATATAACATCATGACATGTCACAACATTTAGTCATGGTGGCCTTTTCTTTTTATGTTTGTATTTTTACTTGAATCATAACATTAATTTAAAATTTTTTTCCAGTGGGTATTTTCCAATTTGACCATGGCTTTTGCCTCAAAATAAACACATGCTTGGAAACTAAGGGCAATGTCTCATAAATGAATATATTAGTGGTGATCTTATATCTTATTTTAACACCACAGATCTGTGGAATTTTGGTGCTTGGGTGGACATCAGAGGTAATCTAGTATGCATAAATCATTTTAAATCTTTAATTGGAAGGGGGAAATTGGGTGGTAGAGTGTATTTTAAAGTTGGTATAAATTATTTAAGAAATAGCATGGCATGGTGAAATAAAAGGCACAGGTATTGGGGATGAGAACACTTCATTCTTCTGATCCCAGGTATGACATTTCCTGGGTGTGTGGTATGAGTAAATTATTTACCTCAGTTTCTTTATCTATCAAATAGGTTTAAAAATAATGCTCTGCTTGTCTTGGAAAATTGTAATGAGAATTAAACAAAATGTGTGTTATCCAGATGGCAGATTTTTTTTCTTTTCTTTCTTTCTTTTTTTTTTGAGACAGAGTCTCACTGTGTCACCCAGGCTGGAGGGCAATGGCATGAGCTCAGCTCACTGCAACCTCTGCCTCCTGGGTTCAAGCAATTTTCATGCCAGCCTCTCAGGTAGTTGGGATTACAGGTGCCCACTACCACGCCTGGCTAATTTTTTGTATTTTTAGTAGAGATGGGGTTTCGCCATGTTGTCCAGGCTGGTCTTGAACTCCTGACCTCAGGTGATCTACCCACCTCAGCCTCCCAAAGTGCTGGGATTACATGCGTGGGCTACCGCGCCCGGCCTGATAGCAGATGTTAAAAACAACCACAACTACCACAACAGCATCCTGTTGGGTGAATTTATTTTGAGTAAGAACCATTGTAGATATAAATTAAAAATAAAAACTCCATTGCTTGCTGGAACTACCTTTCTCATTCTGTCATCAGGTTCACTCATTATCTGTCATCAACCTCTGCTCAGACATCACTTCCTTTGAGAAGCTTCTGCTTTCTCTCAAGAGCAGTTGAGGTCAGGTGCTCTGCCTTATGCTCCTTTAGTCGAGGACAGCACTTACTTGTTTCTGTCTTGCTCTTCAGTGTGCCTAAGAATCACTGGGAAACTCATTAAATAAGAGATTATTGGGCCCACTCCCGGAGATGGCGATTCAGTAGGTCCTGAGACCTGGGAACTTGAATGTTTAGCAAGTCACTACTGGTGCTCTAATGAAATGATCTTTGAGCCATACTTTGGGATCTTACTAATCTTGAGGATGATCTCCATGAGAGCTGGGCTCTTATTTTCCTCTTTGATCCCTTGTACCTAGAATATATGTATTATTCATTTGACTTCCCACATGTAATTCAGACATATTGCAAAACCCGTACATACCTAAAAAGTTTTGCCTTTTGTGGTCTGTATTAGTTTGTTTTGGAGTACTATAAAGGAATACCTGAGGCTGGGTAGTTTGTAAAGGTGTTTATTTGGCTTATGGTTCTGCAGGCTGTACAAGCTCGGCACCAACATCTGCTTGGTTTCTGGCTTGGCCTTGGGGAGCTTTTATTCATGGTGGAACATGAAGAGAGTGGGCAGGTGGGTCACATGCAGAGAGAGGAAGCAAGAGATGTAAGGCTCCTTTAAACGCCAGCTCCTTTGTGCATGAATAGAGTGAGAACTCATTCCTATGGGAAGGGCGCCAAGCCATTCATAAGGGGATCGCCCCCATGACCCAAACACCTCCCACTGGGCCGCAGCTCCAACATTGGTGATCACATTTCAACACGAGATCTGGAGAGGACAAATATCCCAACTATATCATGGTCCAAACATTCAGATTGTTGAAGTTATTATCATTCTGTTAAAATAGAAAAATTTCAGAATGTTTTTAGATGTCAGAGAAATGCAGAGAAAGTGCTCATTAAAATAATAATTTATCAATTGCTTTCAGCATGTGTACACTGTATTGGGTACCACAAAGATGGATGTATTACAAATAAATGTAAGAGTTCAGATGCTCAGGAAATAAAAGGTGTATAAAATAGCTCTGCACTAATATGAAGATAGAATGTAAATTAGATGAAGTACAGGGAGTAGGATTATTTAGGAAGAGATTTGAGGAGTTGCTGAGCCTTGAGGAATTGGAAAATGAGACAGAAATACTTTTGAGGAAGGTGGAACCATCTTATAAAAGGCTTAGAATCAACACTAACATGACCGTGTCAATATAAAAAAATGAAATGATGGATATGTTAATTTGCTTCCCTATGGAAACCATTTTGCTGTCTATATGTATCTTATAACATCATGTTGTATATCTTAAATGTATACAATAAAATTTATTTTAAAAAATAGGCCTGGTGCGGTGGCTCATGCCTGTAATCCTAGCACTTTCGGAGGCCGAGGCGGGTGGATCATGAGGTCAGGAGATCGAGACCATCCTGGCTAACACGGTGAAACCCCGTCTCTACTAAAAGTACAAAAAATTAGCCGGGTGTGGGGACACTCGCCTGTAGTCCTAGCTACTCGGGAGTTTGAGACAGGAGAATGGCGTGAACCGGGGAGGCAGAACTTGCAGTGAGCCGAGATCGCGCCACTGCACTCCAGCCTGGCCGGCAGAGTGAGACTGTCTCAAAAACAAACAAACAAAAGTAATAAATAAATAAATAAATAAATAAATAAAGCAGGTAGGGAGGATATGCGGACAGAGTCAACAAGAAATGACCACCCACCGAGACCATAATAACAGTATTGATACTTGCTGAGAAAGGCAGCCGTGAACAGCTTGCTTGACCCTTGCAATGTCTGATACAATTGTGCCTCAGGCCTGGAGCATTTCCTTCCAGGGAGACAGGGAGCCCTCATAGCTTGTGCTGGACTCATCACCTTGTTTGGAAGTGTCTTTCCCTGTTGTTTCCTTGATGTGTGCTTTGTTTGGCTTGAGTGTGTTCATCTCATGGCTCCTGGCCAACCCTTAGAGGGTTGGATGCAGACTATCTACCTGCATTGGCTGTCGGGTGAGACCAGCTGGCTGTAGGGGACCAATGCTCACTTATTAAAGCTGATCTTGCTCTGTGTCTTCTCTGTGAGTAAAGTGTTATTCCATTTACAATGACAACAACGACAACAGCAGCAACAACAAGAGGCATGGCTCTAGCAGACAAATAGTGTTAGAGGAGTAGTGGGGGTCTCAATAAACAGTGCCTCCTCCTCCTTCCCTTAGTGCTGAATAAACAGAAATAAAACAAAGGAATGGAGATGAGAAACCAAGACATCACATTAATTTCTAATAAAGGCTAAATCTGAGATTCGAGTTTTGTGTGAGACCCAAAAGACCTCATAACAGATCCCTGAAGGAGTAGCAGAATGAATGATATCTATAGGCAGCTCACTCTTAAGAGGAGGAAAGAACTGAAGTGGGCATGCTGCCCACATTTGCTAATCATGTAAGTCACTGCATCTCATCTGCTTTGAGAGAGGAAAGTAAGCAGCAAGAGGTCAGAATTGCCACTTCAGTTTAGCAACCTCCATCTGGAAGGAAACAACAGGAGTGTCGAGGAAATGTTTCCCGTAACATTCTCTGCCTTGTGCTCTCTCGCTCATTGGGCTTAATCATTAAGCTCAAGGTCAACTGGGGCCACAACCATCCCCTTTGGGTAAGATGATCTCTGTCTTCAGGATAATCCTGATCCCATCTTCACCTGGTTACCCTTCAATACCAAACACTGCTCCTTTAGTTCTTATTCTGGGACCAGCTGGTAGGCAATATAGATTTTGACCCAGAAAGTACACATGTGGTTAAAACATATTAACTAACTAAACTCAAAAACCACTTTGTGTCCAAGGGTGAAAGTTATTTCCTCTTCTAATTGCTATCCCAATTTATGCCCAATATTGTCTCTCAAGGTTTTGTTGAGATTGTATGACTATTAAATACACATAACAATAAAACCCAGCATACATCCTTTGCCTTCTAAAGCAGTAATTAGTTTAGCTTTTTCCACAACTTTGGGATGTCCAAAATCTGAATTCAAACTTCTGCCCTTATAAAATTCCCTGAGAGAAATTAAAACTTATATTAAAAAATTAAGGTCACAAATCATGTTCTATTGCTTTTATAAGTTAATAATATAAATTACTGTCCTTCCCAGTTTCTCATTCTGTTCAGTCTTTGTTAGAAGTCCTTGGCCTCTGTGTACACACCTAGATCCCGTATGCCACTCATTTGTATGGGTACAATTGGTTTAGGGCCTCAGAATCTCTGTTCCAATTCTCTGACAAATCTCCTTTTTGAAAAGAGTACAAAGAGTCAACAGAGCCTCATAGTGCTAGTCCCACACCCAACAACTTTAGTGAGTAACCTAAATTATATTCCCAGAACCCAGTATACAGTGTTGCCAAAGGTCACAGAAGAAACTCCATAGTATCTGATGTTAGAAGATTAGATGAAACCAAACAATAATAACCAACCAACCAACAACAGAAACCAATAGCTGGTTTTAGTTTTATCAGGATGCCAATCAATGCCAGTTGTCCAGAAACCACAATGAATTAATAATCTAATATAACTGGAAGAAATTTGTGATCAGTTTTGTTTAAGGGAAAAAAATCCATCCTATTTTCACTCTCAGAAAGTGGTACCTGAGACATTGCTACCTTCTTGCAAAGTTGAGAAATTTGCAGTGGCGGCAGCCCTACCACCCTCTCCTGTGCAACCATTCCTCTGCACCCCTGTGGCTGTTTCCACTATTTCTTCTGTGGAGTTGCATAGGCCTGTGAAATCTGCCCCCTGGGGAAGGGTGCTTTCTCATGTATGATTAAATTCAGAGCCTGCTTGATAGTCTTTGCTAGTGAGTAACTGTAGATGTATTGACAAACTATGAGGTTGGTCGTGCTACAGCTCTCTTTTTGGAAATGCAGAATGAAATTCTGTGCAGAACCTAGTCCTGGCTCGAATGAGTTAAATCTAGAACCTTGAGAGCGCTCAGTAACACTGGTAAAATTCATCTGCCCTGAAGACCTGGCTGAGAAACACAACAGCCTGAAGGACTGGGGAAGAATCTATTCCACCTATAACAGAATCTTTACCCCAGCCTGCCTTTGTGGCTCACTGGCTTATTTTGGGATGCCTAAGGCACAACTCCCTCCTTCCACTGCAGGTTCCCTCAGATGTACAAGTTCTTGGTTAAGCTCTACAGCTGTGTCCTGAGGCTGCCTGCGAGGGCTCACTTACCATTTGCCTCAGCCCACCCTGTATCTCACTGCAAGTGAGACATTCAAGTGAAAAGCCCCATGTCCTTGCCATTCCTCCTCAAGATGCTCTCTATTCTTCCTCGTTTTTACTTAAGGCCAGGCTTGCTAAAGACCCTCCCCTTTGCTGAGGCCCTCACAGCCCATTATTACCTAGTTCAGTTCCACTTCAGGCTGTCCAGGCCAAAGTGTCTGTGGTTAGCTGCATTTGGCTGAGTTCTGTCTAGTCATTGGAGCTATTATCTGTGGGCAGGCATTTAGGATAGGAAGGGTGAGTCTGGTCTGGATGTTGTGGTGAGCCATTTGAACAAGAATTGTTTTTGTTGTTATTCATTTGTTATTGAGTTGGGGAGTGTCGAACTGCATAAACTTTTTTTTTTTTCCATAAAGTCAAATGTGGCATGTGGGCTGATTTGGATTAGATAAAAGGGTTGATTTTGGGGTGGCTGTGGGGATTTTGGGAGGTTATTCCAGTAATCCAGATCACAGAGGTGGCAGGGACAAAGGGAATATTTTCTGAGATACTTCCAAGCATTGGAAGGAATAGATGACAGGGTCAATGGGATGCAAAATCCTGCAAGCAGTCTTGGCTGCAGACTCAGGGATGCCCTCCCCGTCTTTCCTTTCTCTCTGCCCCTATGGCTTTTGAGGAGAAGGGCACATCACCTAGGGGGATTCAGGGGGAACATTTATTAGGTGACAATGGAGTAGTTATAACAGATGTCGTGAAAGAGTCTTGGCATGTCTTGAGTTATGTTGTTGTACAGCATTGGAATGTGTCTGCTTTTCCCTCTCAGGTAGTTAAATGATGCCTTCCTACCCTGAGATAAGATCCATCCTGATGGTAGTTTTAGACATCTGGGGCTAAGACAGTGCTCCTGATGAATAGCTAATATTTTTAATAAAGGAAAATATTGCATCAGAGGATTTTGCTTATTTCTCAAATGGCACTGAAGCCACTAGATGTGTCATTGTTAAAAAGTCTCTTGGACTCTAGAGAGCTGGAAGTAATGAAGAGAATTTTGCATTTTTTCCCCAAATTTCTAGGCCCTAATTTAAAGAGCATTCCCCTGACAGACTCATCGCCTTGCCTCCTGTAGAGGGAGAGAAATTACTTTCTGTCCAATGACTATTTGACCATCATGGTAATGATGTCCACCTGTTTTCTTTCTTTTTTTTTTTTTTTAAACAAACACAGCTGTTTTCTTTCATTCCAGGAGAACTGGGCATAAAATGTCTCACCCACTGTCAGCACTTGGCTTCTAGGGCCTGTGCAGAATCCAGATTGACATAAATTCCTAGCGATCTTCTAATGAAACACAGCCTTACAATCCATAAGTGATGTAAGGTGTCCTGGCCTAAACTGGGCCCCATGCAATTCACCCCAGAAGAAATGGGGATGAGATGTTTTTGTTTCAGGGAATTTTCAATTTTCCCACTCCTGACCCCAGGGCCATTTGTAATCCATCACTGCGATATTTTATTTAACAAAATATTTCACTAAACTCCAAGTAAGAGGGGAAACATCTGGAGGAAAACAAGAGTCTGTTTTTGTATTACTTAAAGGAAAAATGCCACTTGATAGTTGCCATAAAAATGGGCCTGCGGAGGAACTGAGCATTGCTTAATGATAAGGCATTGGACCTAATGCTGAACAAGATTAAACAACGAAGACGATCTAGTCCCTGACAGCAGGGGATCTGCAATGTAGGCGGGGCCTTCTTGCTGTTGGCCACTGGCTGGCCTGACTTGACAAGCTGCTGGCTCCCTTCGCCACCTTACAGCGGAGACCTTTCCTGGGCAATCTGTACCTTATTCTCCCTAAACCACCAAACTAGCTGTTTAGGTGTTTGCAACTTTCTTTACTAAAGGGCCCAGGCAATTAAAAATAAAAATAAAAAGAACTTAAAGGAAGTAGGAAGTAATATAATGCACTTAGTGATATTTTCTCCAAAGTCCAAAGAGCAAGCAGTTAAGAAAGAAGCAAGCCTTTCTGTTTGAGAGGGTTTGGAGCACAAGTCTCTCTGTAGGTCCAGGGCAGGTGAGGGCCCATCTAGTAATTTACCATTACTCCTGTTAAACCCAGCAAGTGCTCACATATCTCCCAAGGTTAAGTTTTAATTCTTGGGCAATGGATCATTTCAATTCCTAAAGAAGACAAAATTGTTTTCTTGTCATATAGTTTGTAAGCTGTTTCTCTCTTTTCATGTAGGCTAGCGTTCTTTTTATTCCTGTTTCCAGATCAGGCACCTTAGGGACTGTGAGGGCAGGAAAGGATCTACATCCCTTTCTTTTTTGTTGCATCTATAAAGGCAATCTGTGAGATGACCATTCTAGCAATGATTTTTCTTAATCAAGGAGCTTATTAGTCTCTGGGGCAAGGCAAGAGGTAGGGCCCATAGTCCAGTCACATCATTTCTAATCTTGCTAATAAGGCTAAATATCTTAGTTATTTAATTAGCACCTTCCAAATACTAATGAAATCAAACACTTTCATATATTTATCTCCCGATTTGCATATCTTTAGAAAATTGCTTGTTCATATTTCCGCAGGCATGTCATATTTTTTTAAAACTAATTTGTAAGAGTATAAACACAAAATTTTGTAGGGTATCCCAGCCTGCAAAATTAATGTGTTTTTTCCCACCTCTTGTATAGTAACTATTGTGTTCTGAGAAAGGCCAGATAAAGCCCTTCTGATTCTGTTTGTGGTAGAATGTTTGTTGTAATTTGAAGGAACAAGATTGAGGATTTGTATTAAATAAGAAGTATGACACCTTATTTATATATTGTTTTACAACTTAAAAAAGATATTTTACACATGCAATCATATCTGGAACCCAATGAGGTGTTCTCTGAGTTCTTAGACCAAATGGAATGAAGTCTCTTTGCATATATCATAATGATTTGATCTGTAATAACTTGTTATTGTTTATATTTCATGAGACTTTCAACTGTTTGGCTGTGGGCTTTGTATTACAGCTAAATGCTATAACTCTACCCTGGTTAATGCTAAGCGATGGAAGAGAAAGGAGTGTGTTCCTTGGCTCTGATGTTCAATTTGGCTGATTCAGAGTTGGATTGGGATTCAATGTATCTCAACTGGAGGTGTCATTGCATTTTTTAAGGCTCATTTTTAATGGTGGTAAAATATATGTAACATAAAATTTACCATCTTAACCATTTGTAAGTGTACAATTCAATGCTGTAGAGTACTTCACATTGTCATGCAACCAATTCCATTGTCCGTCTCCAGAACTCTTTTCATCTTGCAAAACCGAAACTCTGTACCCATTAAATAGTGACTCTCCATCCCTCCCCCAGTCCTCATTCCCACCCGCTGGTGACCACCATTATAATTTCTGTCTCTGAATCTGACTACTCTAGATACTTCATTTAAGTATTTCTCTTCTTGTGACTGGCTTATTAGACAACTTGCATTATAGTGGTTGTTTGGGATTGTCCTCACATAATGTTTGGCTCCTTGGGTTACCCTCAGATGGGAGATGCCTGTGGAATTATCACCACAGTGTGGCAATCAAAACTGTGGGACAGTATTTCTCCCAGTTGAGGACTCAGCCTTTGACTGGGTCTCCAAATAAAACCTCCAAGCCTTCTGAAGTTGATTCTTTCAAGGGCAAATATGTGTTTGAAATGTAAATAGCTTTTTATGCCAATCTGTGTAAACAAGTCCCAGATGCCACTCTCTTAGACCTGCGAAAGCCAAAGCCAAGTTTGATCAAAGGCTCTTTCAAAGTTCAGCTCCTTACCGGGCACTTGTAAACATGTTTAAATGCCCTGCTTAAAGTGTGTGGTTTGCATTTGGACTGTTAGAATCCAGAGCTCTTGACTTCTTCCAGCGGAAATACACTACGGTCTTTTCCTCAACTCCCCAACCAACGGCTTTTGATAGTCTCACTTAATGCTCTCTGCATAAACAGTTTACCATCACATTTATTACTTATTGCATTTTTCCATATATTATTTTAGTAGGAATGCCACAAATAGCTTTGAAATACTGCAAGTAGCAAACTTGTTTTAAATGCCAGCATGGAAGTTGGACTTGAGGCAAATAGCCTTTCTAGTAGAAATGGGCACCCTGATAACTCCGGACTTTCATGAGGCACAAAGAACAGGTCATCTTGAGGGTCATTATTGTGAGACATATTCACCAACTGACCCTTTATTTTTAAAACTTTCCTTGTATTATAAGAGTCCAGGTTTACACAGGTGGTGATGTTTCCATTTTAGGAACTCCTTTTAATGTGGATTAACCATGTGGCTTGTCTCTACCACATCTTGAGGTATTCAGTGATGATTATTTGTGCATTGAGTCTTCCTCATAGACTGTACGTTCCTGGAGAGCCTGACCTGTAACTTACATTTCCCATGACTTCCTTATAGCATAACACACAGATGCAGAGCCCTCGTGTGCATGGGTTCATGCCCATCTGCAGTAGGGTTTTCAGTAGACTAGTTTGAAGAGCACCACTGCATCACAGCGTTGCTTTGCATGCAGGGCTAGGTTGGTGGAGGAAAGAGGAAGAAGTTGATGGGTGATTTGGGGATATAACCTTAAGCATCAGTGAAGGGAAGAGAGAAAACAGAAGGATGGAAAGAAAGGCTTCAGATTACCAGGAAAAATTTTATCTACATTCAATTTTTCCTAGAGGCAGGACTGAAGGTGGAAAGAGTTTGGCTCATGTTCAGTCTTTTGGACAAGAATACTTGAAGAGAAGGACATGTATGCTACTTCACAGGTCAAACCCTTCCCTACCACCTCTGCTCAGGTGTGCTTCCTGCTTTTACCTTGTCATTCAGATCTGGGCACAAATGTCATTTCTCTGACATTCCCCTGTCCACTCAAGCTAAGGTTACCCTGTCTTCTACCTCCCTGAAGTGATCGCTTTTTTGATGCATTTTGGATGTCTTTCTCTATGGTCCTTATCATTAGTGGAAATGTTACTGTTTTATAAACTTGCCATTTTATTGCTTGTTTTCCCCAGTAGATCATAAGTTCTAACTCTCTCTCTCAATCTCTCTTGTTTGCTCTTAGAACAGTTCCTGGTGCTCAGGAAATGGTGGTTGAATAAATAAATAAATCACATATAGTCACAATTAGCTATAAGGAGATATCTATTTTGTTGACTTGAAATTTTATTATCAAATGTTGCTTTAAAATTGCACCACTTATTGGGAGGCTGAGGTGAGTGGATCACCTGAGGTCAGGAGTTCAAGACAGCCTGGCCAACATGGTGAAACCCTGTCTCTACTAAAATTACAAAAATTAGCTGAGCGTGGTGGCACGTGCCTGTAGTCCCAACTACTAGGGAGGCTGAGGCAGGAGAATCGCTTGAATCCGGGAGGTGGAGGTTGCAGTGAGTGGAGATTGTGCCACTGCACTCCAGCCTGGGTGACAGAGCAAGACTCGATCTCAAAAAAAAAAAAAAAAAGTTGCACCATTTGGATCAGTGTTGGAACTACTTAAGCCCAATTTTTTTGTAGGGGAAATGCAACTTGAACTACTATTATTATAGTACCTATTATGTTACCACTACATGGCCACAGAAGATGGTGGTTAGTAGTTAGGATAGAAAAGAAAGCCACTATAACATTGGGGTCCAAACAATGGACCGAGGTGTAAGGCTCTCTTATCTTAGTTTTATCTCAACTGTCAGATGACAAGGTTGGTGTACTGATGATCTCCAGAGGACACTGTAATTATGTGAGCTTTTTGTAAGAAGAATTAAGAAAAAACAGAGAATCTTAACATGTGCATGTAAACTAACATGTTAAAACATTTCTTTAGAAGAAAATAGGACATGCTTTTAAGCCATTGTGAAGCATGTCAGTGAATTAACTGATTATGGTTCAGTCTTGTAGGAAGAGCTTAGAGAAAATATGAGGGAGGAAACAATTTCCAACATTTCATTGTTGAACAGATAGCTGTTTAGTCAATACAGGAATTTTCCTTTACTTTAGACCCTAGTTGATGACATAAGTTGGCTACTCCAAGCATACTGAGAAATTTGTAGCCAAACTTGAAGAGTTCTTTTTTAATCATTAGTTTTAATCAGAACTCATGCCCCAACTCAAAGAATAAATTACTGCTGTTTTCCTTTCCAGCTGCAGGCTATTGCTTTTAATTTGATCTGATTCTTATCTTGGCACTAGCTTTGGTATGTGTGCTAACAAAAGCATTTAAAGTAGAAGCTAGTAGAAGGCCAATGGTTCACTTACAGATGCAGGTAATTTGGAATCCTCCCCATTTCCCTTTTAAAATCTACTACAAATAAATACATAAAATAATGGCAATGCATAACGAATGGAGAAGCTGAAAAAGGAGTGCCATCATAGTGAATTGTGACAGCAACATGCTGAATGATGGAGGGTCTCTGAGCAGATATAACTCACTTTCATTAGATACTAGATCCTTCCTACTTTCTCTTTAACTTATTACATTCACCATTTAAGAAAATGAACTTTCAGCTGGGTGTGGTGGCTCATGCCTGTAATCCCAGCACTTTAGGAGGCCCAGGTGGGTTGCTTGAGCCCAGGAGTTGGAGACCAGCCTGGGCAACATGGCGAAACCCTGTCTCTACAAAAAATACAAAGATTAGCCGGGCGTGGTGGCGCGTGCCTGTAGTGCCAGCTGTTTTGGGGGCTGAGGTGAGCAGATGGCTTGAGCTGGGGAGGTTGAGGCTGCAGTAAGCTGAGATTGTGCCACTCTCTCCAGCCTGCATGACAGGTGAGACTCTGCTTTAAAAAAAGAAAAAAAGGAAGTTAACTTTTGTCTTTTTTATGTTTCTGTTAATGAGTGTTAAGGTAATTTTTTCCAAAAAAAAAAAAAAAAGGCATGTATAGAGCAAATCCCAGGCAGGAAATCTGGATTAGTTAATTACCATTTGTTTCTGCTGTGCTTATTTAAGTAACGCTATAAATACCACTGATGGTTTTATAGGGAGACACAAACATTCTGACAGTTCAGCAAAATTTCTTGGTTGTGAATTAAAACATGATGGATTTAATGAGATTTCCTTTAAAAATTTATCTTTGGCCTGCACGGTGGTTCACGCCTGTAATCCCAGCATTTTGGGAGGCTGAGGCTGGCGGATCACGAGATCAGGAGATCGATATCATCCTGGCTAACACTGTGAAACCCCGTCTCTACTAAAAAAAAAAAAAAAAAAAAAAATAGCTGGGTGTGGTAACGGACGCCTGTAGTACCAGCTACTCGGGAGGCTGAGGCAAGAGAATCGCTTGAACCTGGGAGGTGGAGGTTGTGGTGAGCCGAGATCGCTCCACTGCACTCCAGCCTGGGCGACAGAGTGACTCGTGTCTCAAAAAAAAAAAAAAAAAACTTCCAAAATGTGTATATGCTTAATTATCAGAAAAGTAATATAGAGTGGAAAAAATTCTGGACTGGTGGTCAGAACATCTGGGTTCAAGTCCTGGCTCTTTTTATGAGCTGTCCTACAGCTTCCTTATTTATAAAATGTCTTGATTTGGACTTCTTCCTGCCGTACAATCCTACAGAATTTAAGATTTATGTAAAAATTGTATTGATCTTTGAAAAAATGAATGTGAGGAAATCAGAATGAAATTATATGATTTTTAAGGCAGTCTTTGATTATTACTAGGATTTCCTAATTCTTGCTTCATCCTCTTTTTGCATGGGAACACAAACTCCCTATAAGATTTAGGAAAAAATATTTTTCTACCCAGTTGAGGGGTAGAGTTGATTCATCCTGGGAACAGTGCCCCTGGTTGGATACATCTCTCAACTAAATATTCCTCCTGTCTTGCCCCCCAGCTGAAAGGCAGGAGAATGAACTAGAAAATCTTGAGATGTGGCTGGATTGGCCGCCCCAAACAAACCTTGGTGTCTTCTGGACTTTGCTGTGTGTCTTGGGGCCTCTGCCCAGGAGCCCAGCTCCTCTGGTCTCTCTCTGTGTGTGTGTGTACGTGTGTGTGTGTGTGTGTGTGTACATCTATGTGTGTACGGAGGGTAGGTGAAAGGGGATGAGGAATTTATTTTTGTCTTCCTGGAAGGATAGATTCTTCTTTTTTGAATTAGCCTCATTAAATTTTTAAGTAATGACTCCTGAAAAAGGACAAAGGGATAAGGCTCTTTTCCAAAGAGTTATCGTTTTATGCCAGCAATCAGTCATTACTCCTGTACCATGCCATGTGACACAGGATGTAGTCTGATATTTAGTCTAAATACATGCTTCACTTTTTTTCTGCTACAGAGAAGGCAATTATAATGCTCCTTTTGTTATGCAAATGACTTCTCAGAAAAGTGCCCTCTCTCCTCCTTAAAAACTAGATTTACTCAGACTAGGGTGAAAAATAAAAGTCAATCCTGGCATTTAAGTGCTTTCTGGCCCCCAGAAGCCATCTTAGTAGAAGGTGATGAATATGTTTAGTGGCTTCCTGCTTCTGGAATATGAGCAGGGTCAGTCTATAGCAGAGTCAGAAGGGCTGTCCCTCCAGGGATCCAGGAAGGCCTGCTAACCTCACTGTATAACCCAGTCTTTTGGGGAACAAATTTGACACTTCTAAATTGTCCTGTATTTCATTTCTTTGGACCCTACCCCACTAAACTATAAGTAAAATTGGGGTAAGTGGAATGAATGTAATAAATCAACCTTTTCACTCACATATGTTAGTGGTATATCATCCTTTTATGTGACAAAATGCCTTAAGTTAGTTATTGTATTTATCTAGAATTTTCCATGTGATGGGGAGGTTATTTCTTATACAGGGTCTTTTCAAATCAAAGCAATATAGTTGTATGATTTGCCTACACATATGAATAGCTACTGATATTTTCATTAATTTGCTGATGTTCTCCTTAAGTGAATAAAGCATATCATTAAATAAAACTTTTGCGAGGCCTTTAACATTTCTGGAATGCTGGCTTCCCTGCCCCCTATGTTGTTTTAGTTCCTTCTGTTGGCTTTAGCTATGTTTATACGTGACATGTGCTTATATTTTCTTTTCTTGCCCTCTTCTTATATAGTTTTGGGGAAAAAAAATGGCCTGATTGAATAGGCTTACATTCTTTTACCGTTTTTGTGAACGACTAGTAGTAATATAGAATTTAATGATTCAGTCACACAAAAAACTACTTGGTCTTGTTTTTTCTTTTTCTTTTATGGGGGAAGTGAGATCTTTACCTTTTCAGATTCTTTAGTCCTAATTGGTTTATCTAAGTTTTCTATTTTTTCTTGCATCAATTTTTGCATTTAAAAATTTTCTAGCAATTTAACATTTTCATCTAGATTTCAAAATTATTCACACAGAATTATTTATAAAATTTTTATTATATTTTTTAAATTCTCCAAAATTTCTGTGGTTAGTTTCCATTTTTTCATTCTGCATTTTATTGGTCAATATTATTAGTCTGTTCTAGAATCAGTTTTTGGTTTTATTACTTTTCTTATTATTTAATATTTGGTTTCTATTTTATTTATTTTTCTCACTGCCTTTATTACTTCCTTCCTTCTTATTTCTTTAAGTTTATTCCGTAGCCCTTTCCTTAACAAATCTTGAGTTGAATGACTCATCAATTTATTTTTAAACTTTCTTGTATCTTGACAAATGTAAAGTTAAAATTTCTCTGAGTACTGCTTTATGTATGTCCAACAAAGGCTGAAAAGAAAAGTTTGTATTACCCGTCAGTTCTATATATTGCTTCTTTTCCTCTTTAACACGGGGACAATTTGGTAACATATATTTCCAAACAGGTGAGATTTTTTTTTTTAAAGTTCTCTGTTTGTTTGTTAGTAGTCACTAATTTTAATGCATTGTGCTAGGAGAATGCAATATATAAACCATTGATATTGTGGAATGTATGGAATCTTCCCTTATAGACAAATACAAGATTTAACTTTTTAAGTGTTATATGGTATGCTTATAAAGATCCAATATTCTCTGTTAGGTGAAAAGTTCTCTATTGTCTAATAGTTGGAGCTCATTGTTTAAATTCTTCAGGTTATTGATATTACTGCATTTTTTTTCTGGCTGATATATTAGTCTCTAAGAAGGTGTATTAAAATCTATATCTAAAATTGTTGATTTATCTATTTATACTTATACACTCCGTCGTTGACTGATACATTTTTCAATTGTTCCTGTTTTTGGTAACATTCTTCTTTATCACTTATGATTGTTTTTGCTTTGCATTTTTATTTTTCAGAAAATATGATTGCCATCCCATGTTTCTTTTTCTTTTTGTTTAAATTTGTAAATTTATAATGGACACATAATAATTGTACATATTTATGAGGTACAGGGTGTTTTTTCAGTGAATATGTACATAGAATAATGATCAATTTGGGGGTAATTACCATTTCTATCACTCAAAATATTTGTTATTTCTTTGTGGTGACAGTATTCAAAATCTTCTCTATCTTGCTATCTTGAAACGTATACTACATTGTTTTTTGCTATAGTGACCTTACTGTATATAAGAACACCCAAACTTATTCTTTCTAAATGTAACTTTGTACCCATTAAACAACTTCTGCCAGTTTCCCCCTCTCCCTACCCTTCCCAGCCTCTGATAACCACTATTCTCTCTACTTTTATGAAGTTAACTTATTTAGATTCCACATATGAATAAAATCATACGGTGTTTGCCTTTCTGTGTTTGGGTTATTTTACTTAACACAATATGCTCCAGGTTCATCCATGTTGCCACAAATGATGGAATTTCATTCTATTTGATGGGTGAATAGTATTTCATTAATATATATCATATTTTCTTCACCAGTTAATCTGTAGATGGGAATTTAGGTTAATTCCATGTCTTGGCTATTGTGAATAGTGTTGCAATAAACATGGGTGTGCAGATGTCTCTTTGACATACTGGTTTAATTTCCTTTCGATGTATACCTAGTAATAGATTGCTAAATCATGTGGTAGTTCTATTTTAAGTTTTTGAGGAGCCTCCATACCATTTTCTATAAGGGCTGTACTAATGTACATTTCCACCAACAGTATATAAGAGTTTCCTTTTCTTGACATCCTCACCAGCATTTGTTATTTTTTGTCTGTTTGATAATAGCCATTCTAACTGGGATGAGGTGATATCTCATTGTATTTTTGATATGCATTACTCTGATGATTAGTGGTGCTGAGCATTTTTTCATATATCTATTGGCCATATATATGTCTTCAAAGATGTCTATTCAGGTTTTTTACTCATTTTTTAATTTTATTATTTGGTTTTTGCTATTGAGTTGTTTGAGTTCCTTATATATTCTGGATATCAACCCCTTGGCAGATGCGTAGTTTGCAAATACTTTCCCCTATTCTATAGGTTTCCTCTTTAGTCTACTGATTGTTTCTTTTGCTGTGTAGGTTTTTATTTTGATATAATCTAATTTGTCTATTTTTGCTCACATTGTGCTTTTCAGATCTTATTCTAAAAAATCTTTGCCAAGTCCAATTTCTTTAAGGATTTCCTCCGTGTTTTCTTCTAGTAGTTTCATGTTTTACATTTAAGTTTTTTAATCCATTTACAGTTTATTTTTGTATATGGTGAGAGATAGGGGTTCAGTTTCATTCTTCTGCCTATATATATCCAGTTTTACCAGCCTCATTTATTAAAGAGACTGTGCTTTCCCCAATTTATGTTCTTGGTGCCTTTGTCAAAAATTAGTAGGCTTTAAATGAATTAATTTATTTCTTGGTTCTCTATTCTGTTTCATTTTTCTAGTTGGTTTTTATGCCAGTACCATGCTCGTTCAGTTACTCTAGCTTTGTAGTATATTTTGAAGTGGTGATACAGTATGACTCTGCGTCCCCACACAGATCTCATCTCAAATTATAATCCCCACATGTCAGGGGTAGGGCCTGGTGGGAGATGATTTAATCATGGGGACAGACTTCCCCTTGCTGTTCTCCTGATAGTGAGTGAGTTTTCATGAGATCTGGTGGTTTGAAAGTGTGTGGCACTACTCCCCTACCTCCTGCTCTGCCATGGTAAGATGATGGATTTTCTTCTCTTTTGCCTTCTGCCATGATTGTGAGTTTCCTGAGGCCTCCCGGTCATGCTTCCTGTTAAGTCTGTAGAACTGTGTGTCAATTAAACCTCTTTTTTTCATAAATCACCCAGTCTCAGGTAGTTGTTTATAGCAGGGTGAGAATGGACTAATACAGAAATTGGGGAAATCCAATTTTTGTATTAGTGGGGCATCCCTATAAAGAAAACGTGGAAGCAACTTTGGAACTTGGTAATAGGCAGGGGTTAGAACAGTTTGGAGGGCTCAGAAGAAGACAGGAAGATGTGGGAAAGTTTGGAACTTCCTAAAGACTTGTTGAATGGCTTTGACCAAAATGCTGACAGTAATATAGACAATGAAGTCCAGGCTAGGGTGGTCTCAGATGGAGATGAGGAACTTATTGGGAACTAGAGCAAAGATTATGCGAAAAGACTTGTGGCATTTTTCCCCTGCCCTAGAGATCTGTGGAACTTTGAACTTGAGGGAGATGATTTAGGGTATCTGCTGGAAGAAATTTCTAAGCAGCAAAGTGTGCAAGAGGTGGACTGGCTGCCCCTAACAGCATACAGTCATATACGTTCACAACGAGATGGTGTGAAATTGAAACTTATGTTTAAAAGGGAAGCAGAACATAAAAGTTTGGAAAATTTGTAGCCTGACCATGTGGTAGAAAAGAAAAGTCCATTTTCTGGGGAGGAATTCAAGCCAGCTGCAGAAATTTATATAAGTAATGAGGAACCAAATGTTAATAGCCAAGACAATGGGGAAAATGTCTCCAGGGCATGTCAGAGGGCTTGCTGGCAGCCCCTCTCATAACAGGCCTGGAGTCCTATGAGGAAAAAATGGTTTTATGGGCTGGGCCCAGGGCCTTGCTGCTCTGTGCAGCCTTGGAGCATGGCACCCTGCATCCCAGCCACTCCAGCTCCAGCTGTGGCTAAGAGGGACCAAGGTACAGCTTGGGATGTTGCTTCCTAGGGTGCAAGCCCCAAGCCTTAGTGGCTTCTACATGGTGTTGGGTGTGTGGGTGCATGCAGAAGACAAGAAGTGAGCTTTGGGAACCTCTGCCTAGATTTCAGAGGATGTATGAAAATTCCTGGATGTCCAGGTAGAAGTCCACTGCAGGGGCAGAACCCTCATGGAGCACCTCTACCATGGGAAATGGAGAGGGGAAATGTGGGGTTGGAGCCCCCAGACAGAGTCCTCACTGGGGCACTGCCTAGTGGAACTGTGAGAAGAGGGCCACCGTCCTCCAGACCCCAGAATGGTAGACCCACCAATGGCTTGCACTGGGCACCTGGAAAAGCCACAGATACTCAATGCCAGCTTGTGAAAGCAGCAACCAGGGCTTTCCCCTGCAGTGCTATAGGGATGGAGCTGCCCAAGGCCTTGGGAGCCCACCCCTTCCATCAATGTGACATGGATGTGAGACATGTGGGAACATGTCTCATATCCATGGCATCAAAAGAGATTATTTTGAAGTTTCGAGACTTAAAGACTGCCCTGCTGGGTTTCAGACTTGCATGTGGCCCATAGCTGTTTTGTTTTGACCAGTTTTTCCCATTTGGAATGGGAGAATTTACCCAATGCCTGTGCCCCCATTGTGTCTTGGAAGTAACTAACTTATTTTTGATCTTACAGGCTCATAGGCAGAAGGGACTTGCCTTGTCTTAGATGAGACTTTGGACTTGAAATTTTGAGTTAATGCTGGAATGAGTTAAGATATCATATGACTATTGGGAAGGCATGATTGGTTTTGAAATGTGAGAAGGACATGAGACTTGGAAGGGGCCAGGGGTGGAATAATATGGTTTGGCTCTGTGTCGCCTCCCAAATCTCATCTTAAATTGAAATCCCATGTGTCAGAAGAGGGGCCTGGTGGGAGGTGATTGAATCAGGGCGGGTGGACCTCCCCCTTGCTGTTCTCAAAATAGTGAGTGAGTTCTCATGAGATCTGATTGTTTGAAAGTGTGTGGCACATCCCTTCCTACCACCCCTACTCTGCCATGGTAAATGTGCGTGCTTCCCCTTCACCTTCTGTCATGATTGTAAGTTTCCTGAGGCCTCCCAGTCACACTTTCTGTTAAGCTTGTGGAACTGTGAGTTAATTGAATCTCTTTTCTTCATAAATTACCCAGTCTCAGGTAGTTCTTTACAGCAGAGAATGGACTAATACAGGTAGTGTAATGCCTTTAGTTTTGTTCTTTTTGCTCAGGATTGCTTTGGCTATCTGGAGTCTTTTATGTTTCTGTATGAATTTTTAAAGGTTTTTTTCCTATTTCTGTGAAGAATGCCATTAGTATTTAGATAGCAATTGCATTGAATCTTTAGATCACTTTAGGTAATATGGACATTTTAATAATATTCTTCCAATCCATGAACACAGAATATCTTTCTACTTATCTGTTTCCTCTTTAATTTCTTTCATTATGTTTAGTAGTTTTCACTGTAGAGATTTTTCATCTCCTGGGTTGTTTATTCCTAGGTATTTTATATTATTAGTTATAGCTATTTTGAAAAGAATTATTTTCTTGCTTTGTTTTTCAGATTGTTTGCTATTGCTATATATGAACACTACCTATTTTCATACGTTGGTTTTGTATTCTGCAACTTTACTAAATTCATTTATAAGTTCAAACAGTTGTTTTTGGTCTAGTCTTTAGGATTTTCTCTATCTATAATCTTGTCATCTGCAAACAAGAACAATTTGACTTCCTGTTTTCCAATTTTGAGGCCCTTTATTTCTTTTGCTTGCACAATTACTTTGGCTAGAACTTCTAGTACTATGTTGAATAAAAGTAGTGAAAGTGGGCATCCTTGTCTTGTTCCATATCTTAGAGAAAAAGTTTTAGCTTTCATCATTTAGTATGATGTTGGCTGTGGTTTTGTCACATATGGCCTTTATTTTGTTGAGGTATGTTCATTCTATATCCAGCTGGTTGGGTTTTTATGATGAGGGATGTTGAATTTTATCATATGCTTTTTCAGCATCTATTGAAATAATCATATGGTATTTGTCCTTAATTCTTCTAAAATTTTTTCATTGACTCATTGGTTATTTATAAGCATGTTGTTTAATTTTTATTTATTTAAATAATTTCCAAAGTTCTTCCCGCTATTGATTTTTAGTTTTATTGCACTGTGGTCAGCAAAGATATTTGATATGATTTCAATTGTTAAAAATTTGTTGAGACTCGTTTGGCCTAACATACGGTTGATCCTGTAGAATGTTCCATGTGCTGTTAAGAAGAATGTGTATTCTGCAGCTGTTCAGTGGAATATTCTGTAAATATCTGTTAGTCTACCTGGTCTAGAGTGCCGTTTAGGCCGGGCACTGTGGCTCATGTCTGTAATCCCAGCACTTTGGGGGGCCGAGGTGGGTGGATTACCTGAAGTCAGGAGCTCAAGACCAGCCTGACCAACATAGTGAAATCCTGTCTCTACTAAAAATACAAAAATTAGCCAGGTGTGGAAGCGCATGCTTGTAATTGCAACTATTTGGGAGTTTGAGGCAGGAGAATCACTTGAACCCGGGGTGGGGTGCAGTGCAGGGGTGGAGGTTGCAGTGAGCCAAGATGGCGCCATTGCACTCCAGCCTGGGCACCAAGAGTGAAACTCTGTCACAAAACAAAACAAAACAAAACAAAACAAAACAAAACAAAACAAAACAAAACAAATGGTGTAGTTTAACTCCAATGTTCCTTTGTTGATTTTCTTCCTGGGTTATCTGTCTATTGCTGAAAGTGAGATTTTGAAGTCCCCTACTGTTATTGTATTACAGTAAATCTATCCCTTTAGCCCTGTTAATACTTGCTTTATATACTTAAGTGCTTCAGTGTTGAATATATATATTTAAAAATTATTAAATTATCCTGCAGTATTGACCCCTTGATCATTATATAATGGTCTTGTCTTTTTAAAAAATAATTTCTGACTTAAAGTCTATTTTATCTGATAAGTATAGCTACTCCTGTTCTTTATTAGTTTCTGTTTGCATGGAATATCTTTTTTTCATTCCTTTGCTTTCAGTCTGTGTGTGTCTTTATAGGTGAAGTGAGCTTCTTGTGGGCAGCATATGATTGGGTCTTTTTAGCCATTCAGTCACTTTCTGTCTTTTAGTTGGAAAATGTAGTCTGTTTATATCCAAGGTTATTACAGATAGATTAGGACTTAATACTGATATTTTGTTACTTGTTTTTTGGTTATTTTATAAATCTCTTTTCTTTTTCTTCCTTTCTTATACACTTCCTTTGTGGTTAAGTGATCTTCTCTTGTAGTATGTTTTAATTCCTTGCTTTTTATTTTTAGTGTATCTATTGTAGTTTTTTGCTTTGTGGTTATCACAAAGCTTACAAAAACATACAAGTTACAAAATTTTTCAGACCTTGTATAATTGAGAATGTTTTTTACTATATGCTCAATGTTGAATAACTGGATATAAAATTCCATATTCAAGACTTTTGCTTGAATACCTTAATAACTTCACTGTTCTTTTTCATCTAATTTTGCTTTGAGAAGTCTAATGCCAATCTAATCCTTGATCTTTTGTAGGTGATGTGCTCTTTCTTTCTGGAATCTTTATAAGTTTTGTCTGCCCTTAACATTCTAATTTAACTTTAGCATATCTCTGTGGCTCTCCAGTCCCTTCTGTTTGGCACAGAATTGGCCTTTTTAATGTGAGATCTTTCATCTTTGTCTAATTCTAAGACATTTAATTCCATTATTTTTTCTAATATTTCTTCATGTTTTGCCTATTTTAAGACTCTTATTATGTGGATGTTGCTACATCTAGTTTTGTACTCTGTATTTTTTTCCTTTTCTCATTCTCACTGCCTTCTGGGGAAACTCCTCAACCCAGTCTTCTTACAGTTGATTTTTAAAGCATCTACCTGCTATCACACCAATCCACTATGTTCTTTCTTTTGAGTATTTTATTTTCATATATAATATATCCACTTGGTTGTTTTAAAAAATTTTTCTTTGTTTTATTTTATTTTCATCTTATCTTCTAAAGAATATCTATCATGCTTAATTTAAAATCTTGACCTTTCTGTTCCAACAACATTGTTTCAAATGATATATATTTTTCAGTTTTTTGACTTAAAGAAATAACGTATACTTCCTAGATATCTTGTTTGTTGTTTGAGTCTGTGAGGCAATGTTTCCCTGGGACTACCAGCTATTCTGTTTGGCAATGTATTGGGAAGGAGATAAGTACTAGCCCCTAGTCAGTCAGCCAATTAGGAAGAGGGAGGAGGAGAAGCCCAGGAGCTACAAACCCTGATTGATAGTTCCTGCTTGCTGCCATTCTGCTCAGCTATTCTCTGGCCAGGGACTGATCTTGAAATTCCTAGAAAGAGGCATCATTGGAGGAGACAGCCTCCTGTGTTATAATCCACAGCCCTGGGTTTTGAAGAGTTGAGGATGGGTGGTCAGTCAGCATATTTTCCCAAACTCTTTACCTCAAATGGACTTGTGCACTGCTCTGATATTTCCCCTCCATGATCACAAATGGCCCAGGAAGTTGCTACTATCTGTGATATAGAGTCAGGAAATGAGTTTTCTGAGACAAAGTGAGGTAAGAGTGGAAAAAGTCTTTCCACCAACCCATTCCCTCACTACTGGCTCCTGGGCTTTGGCCACCCTACTCTCACACAAATCAGTTCATAGCAAGCTTCAGTCTGTGGGGTTTTCTTACCTTTTATTACTTGTTGTTAATTGCTGCATTCTGTGTTTCCATCTAGCATCTATAGTTTTTCTAGGGTTGATTTTGGGGGAGGGATCCGGCAGCCTGTCCTATATTAACTCTTGGCAGGAACCAGAACTGTCTTACAATTTCTCTTCCTGTAGCCCTGACCTCATTAATACTTGTTAAAAGTGTATGAAGCAAATGTTTGGGAGGTAATTTATGAAGTCTATTTATTTTCATCCAGTAAATTATATAAGCAGTTGGGGACCCCTGTTTATCCTCTTAGTAGGTAAAAGAAGCTTCATTTGGGCAGTGACATGTAGTAGCAAAACTTCCCCTTTTCCCTTTTATTTTTCCAAAAGACATCTAGAAAACAAATTTTACAATGGATAAAAGTAAAGCAGCTCAACTGGAATAGGAGAGGGGCTGCACTAGGCACCCAGCTTATCCACTTCACAGTGCAGCACATGGGGTGGCCTCCAAGGCACTGCTGCAGAACCTGAGGCTTCCATCAGTTAGGAAATTCACTTTTTTAGTCTTCAGAATATTTTCCCTTAGTAGCTCTACTTGAGACTGACTAACAGTGCAGGAGGCCATTTGCCTGAGGATATCTCCATACTTTGAGTTCCTATGCAACAAACTGCAACCTAACTTAGTATGTAAACAAACAAAAGCCTAACTTCGGAATGTAACAAACAGCCAATTCTCAGCCAATCATAAACAGCCAAGCGTCAGCCATTATGGGCAGCCAAATGATCAGACCATACCCAACTAACACAAATGCTTATCTGCAGTCAATCAGATGATTTCTCTACTTTGCTTCCATATTTGTGTTATAAAACCTCACTGTTCATGCTGCTGGGTAGAGTTCTCTGAACCTCTCTGGTTTTGAGTGCTGCCCAACTCATAAATCATTCTTTATTCAAACTCTGTCAAACTTACTTTGTCTAACTGGGCACAGTGGCTCACACCTGTAATTCAAGCACTTTAGGAAGCTGAGGTGGGAGGATACTTTGAGCCCAGGGGTTGGAGATCAGCCTGGGAAAAATAATAGGGAGATCCCATCTCTACAAAAACAAAAAAACTAAAAAATTAGCCAGGCATGGTGGTGCATGCATGTGGTCCCAGCTACTCAGGAGGCTGAGGTGGGAAGATTGCTTGAGTCCAGGGGATAGAGCCTGCAGTGAGCTGTGATTGTGCCACTGCACTCTAGCCTGGTGACAGAGCAAGCCTCGATAAAAAAAAATTAATTTGTCTGAAGTTTTTCTAACACAAGTAGTTTGCCATACCTTGCCTAATACTTTTATTTTATTCTTCCTACGACTTCCTCAAATTAAATAATTCTACCCATTAGTGACAATTACTTGGTCTTTATTATATTAATAAAGTCATTATGTTTTTTTGTTAATCAGTAGCCATTACTTGTATACCATAAGTCATTTTAATGTTGGGTGAGATAAACTTTACTTATTTTTACTATCATTGCATTAATATTTTTCAGTACATACAAATAGACTATATTATAAAACACATTTGTAAAAATACATGTGCTTTAGAAAAACAGCCTTCAAGATTATTTTCCTTTTGCTACTATTAAATACATTGAAGAAATAGTAATTTTATTAATATGAGTCCATATAGTTTTCAAATAATGGTAACACTTCTTTTGGCATATATTAAATTTAGTTTTACTATCAGATTATTATATATTCCTGGTAAAAACTTAGGAAACATGAAAGAGAAAAGGAAGAAAGAAAAAAATGGGAAGAAAAGTCATTGACAATTCCATTATTCATTGCTAACATTTTGGGCTATAGCCTTAGTCTCCTCCCCATGTATATGCATTTTGTGCTTTCTTTTTGATATAGATGTGAGATTATATTGTTTTCTGTTTAGGTTTAAAACTAACTAGCCAATGTCTAGCCAATGTCTTTCCATTTCATGATTTATTCTTCCACAGTACCTTTTCCTGTTCTTGGATACTTAGAATGGCTCAAGGCCCACTTTCATAAATAGTTTTGTGCATTAGTTAAGGTGCTTTCAGTGGCAAGCACCAGAAAACTTGATTTATAGGAAAATGCTTGATTGACATAGAAGACTGAAGATCTGGGAATGGGGTTACCTTTACCTGACTCACATGGAGGAAAGAGTAACATCTGTAAGGAAGAAGGAAACATAGACTTTCACTAGACATCCAGCACTACTGTAACAGAATTAACTTCAAATTATTAGCTCCCAGTGAATGTGCCAACATTCTTGCAATTGTGTGATGGATCTAGAGTAGGCACTATCAGAACTTCTCTGATAAGAAAAGCACTATGGAAGAGAG
This sequence comes from Hylobates moloch, assembly GCF_009828535.3. Lineage (NCBI taxonomy): Eukaryota > Metazoa > Chordata > Mammalia > Primates > Hylobatidae > Hylobates > Hylobates moloch. The sequence continues at coordinate 89,970,176 of NW_026652277.1, read as the reverse complement.
CTGTTTTCTACCTACTTTTGTCCTTCCTGCTTGGAATGCTGAGAGCATGATTCTCAGATCTGTTGCAGCCACACTGTGGTCATGAGTGAAGACACTGTTGTGCTGAGGATGGCAGATGGGAAGAGAGGAAATGGCCAGAGTCTTAGTCAACATTGTTGGCTTAGTGAATCCACTTGGGACCATCTATCTCTCTACTTGTAAACAGTAAATGTCCTCATGGTTTTAGCCATCATTAGTTGTGTATTCTGTTACCTGAAGACAGATATATCCTAAATGAAATAGAATTTGTCTAATAACTAAATTAAAGCAGATTTTCTCCAATTCCCATCTTGATTTTATATTCTTAGTAATACCGAATAAAACATCAGCTAATCATGACACATACAAATGTATGAATTAAGTTTTTTACTATATTTTCACTCCTCTTCCAGACACCCCATTGTGGCAATAGATAGACATGCTTTTCTGAAGAATGCTTTGGGCCAGCGTTCTAGAACCTCTGTTTCAAAATAATGCAAACTGGAATGGCATTCCAAAACCTTACTTTTGTCATACAATTGCTGATATAAACAAATAGAATGTTCAAACACATAATAAAACACATTGTTTGTATCATTGTCTTTTTTAATAAGAGGAATTGTATTTTCACCTGACACATTTTCGTAAGTTGGTGTATATCTCCTGATGTTTTTACAAAGTCTGACATGGGATGTCTGTTTCAAAGTCCATACTACAAGACTTTAAGTCATTAGTTTGAGTTCTAGGATTGGCAAGACTCCACTTCATAAGTTTTGTGAATGTTCGGACCTTTGATAGGAGGAAGGGAGCTAGAATTTGGAAAATTGAATTTTGAACTAGAATAAGAAGTCTGAGGAGTTAAGAATTTCAGTTGTGGATTTCATGGAACAAGAGACAGTTTAGATGCTTACTGAATACAACCAATATTTATTTCTGAGTACAAGAAAATATAGATAGTGTGTATATGATTAGAGTTGTTTTCTATCATTCTTAATACTCTTTTTATATTGCTCTAGATGTTCTTAGTCTCAGGATAATTTGTTTCCTTCCTGTGTTTACAAATATGCAAAAGTTAAACCTTAGTATTTTTTGAACTTAAAAAAATTTTCAAAATATTCTCTGTAACCTAGTTTTTATTCTGATTTTGTTAACTTCACAGTGATAGAAATAATGTATCTGAAAAATCGCTCCCAGGTATTGTGTTTTAGGCAAAGACCAGCAAAGCAAGCGCCAGCCTAATGATAGGTTTTCCAGACAACTTTGAACAACTGAAACATGTTAGTTTTAAAAGACATTTTAAATAGTTCTCTTGTGGAATTTATGGCTTCTGATGCAATTTTACACTGTTCATACTTTTAAAATAAAGTACTATTAAGGCCATAAAAGTGTCTAGGACACACAAAACAGAAACTTTGAATGATGTCGAAGGCAGATTCTAAGATGACCTCCAATGACTCCTACCCTTGTATGATCCCCTCTCATGTAAGTGTGGGTGAAACCTATGACTATAATGAGAAATTAGTCTCATGATACATTATATGACAAAAGAAAGATTATCTGTGGGAGGAGGCTTGAAGACCACTGTTTAGAGGCATTTTATACCTTCCTCCTTTACTAAGAACCAAAATTGTGAGTTACATAATCACACTTTGAATAGATAATCCAAAAGAGAAAACTAGAATTCAAAAGAAAAGTGACAGGAAATACCTAAAGCAAGGAAGGAAAAGGAAGCAAGGCAGCCTGCTCAGCCAGGATCATCTGGGAGCCAAGAGACTCCCCAATACAGGGAAAGGGGAAGTGAAGAGCCCTTAGTGGTACACATTTCCTCAACAAACTCCTGCATTCCTAGCCATGGGAGAGCCTGTCGACCCTTGCAGATCCTGAAACTAACAGAGAGAGCTACCAAGAAATTGTAGGATGAAACTGTCCAAAGAGGGAGCTCATATTGGGTCCCACACATTCCCTGAGACCTAAGCAGCTACAGCAAGGCTCTGATTTAGAGCTCTACCCCCAGCAGACTGCATACTGTCTGGAAGCCTAGCAGCACTAGGGCTGAGGCACAAGAGAAGCATGGCTGCTGCCCCTAAGGCTTAGATGTGAGTGACTGCAGCCTACTGCAGCAGGGGCTGAGGCATGGCCAATGCATGGGCTAAAAATGTTGGGCCTAAGGTGTTAATGGGGTGCTGCATATCAAGCAGTGGCTACGGCATAAACACACTGGGGCTAAGGCATGAGAGGTGCACATGTTCCTTACCAGCCAGCCTAGGCTGCCTGCCACTGAAGGCAGTACCACCCTCCCCAGTGGAAGGGTAGCAGTGTGGTCACTGTCACCTCTCACTTGAGCATCCTGCCAATGACCTGGGGATTTTCTACCCCTGCCTACCACAGCACAGACCACTGGGGGGCCTGAGAATAAACCTGCCCAGCCTAGCTTTGCTTCTCAATGCCAGAGCACATAGTCTAAGGGCTAAGAGATTGCCCAGTTTCATCTACTTCCATTGGCATCAGAACAATCCTCCTGGGGATGTGAGGTTGGGCCTCCCCACCTAGATGCTATACCACAGTTGGCACTTACCTGCACATGCCTCTTGCAGGCCTGGAGACAGACACACTCAGCCTGTCTAAGCCAATACCAACACCAGCATACTGCCCAGGAACCAGAGGGTCATCTCACCACTGCCCTTACCATCATCCACACAATGCTAGCCTCGCAGTGGCCCAATAACTTATCTTTCTTTCCAACCTGCTGCTGCTACTACCAGCATCTGAGTAAGCCACCTGGGGGCCTGAGAATCAGCTTGCTTGGACACACTAACTCCAGGTACCAGCATATCCCATCTGGGTCCTGGGGACAGGCAAGCTCAGCTCACCACTGACACCATTGGGGCCTGAAGACTGGCCCAACTGGCATCCTAGTCCCCAGAAAAACTTCACCACAGCCTCCACTAATAACTGCACCCTAAGACACAGAGGAAATCACAGATATCACTGATGTTATTATCTGAAGAAATCCCACAGAGACTAAATTCCTGCATGCACCCAGAATTGAAGCCAAAGTGCCCTCCTCAACCAACATCATAGATGCATCTCCAGGAAATAGTCCCCTCATATGAAAGTAATTCAAAAAATTAGAAGAAGCAATGATTACACCAGATGAAGAGATATCAATATTAGTATACTGGAAGCATAAAAAAGCAAGGAACATGACACCTCCAAAGGAATATAAAAATTCTCTAGCAACAGATTGCAACCAAAAATAAATTCACAAAATCCCAGAAAAAGAATTCAACTTACTGATTCTGAAGAAGCTCATTGAAATACTAGATAATTTTGAAAAATAATAAAAAGATATCAGAAAAACAATTCAGGATATGAATGAGAAATTTACTAAAGAGCATGATATTACACAAAAGAACCAAATAGAAATTCTGAAACTGAAGAATTTATTGAATGAATACAAAATACATTTGAGAGCTGCAACAATAGACTAGACTAAGCAGAAGAAAGAATCTCAGAAGTTGAAGACAATCTTTTGAAATAATCCAGTCAGATAAAAATAAAAAAGAAGAAGAAAAAAGCAATAAGCAAAGCCTTTGTGACATATAGGGTACCAGAAAGTGACCAAATATTCAAATTGTTGGGATTAAGAGGTTTTCTTTTTTTTTTTTTTTTTGAGATGGAGTCTCGCTCTGACACCCAGGCTGGAGTGCAGTGGCACGATCTTGGCTCACTGTAAGCTCCGCCTCCCAGGTTCACGCCATTCTCCTGCCTCAGCCTCTCTGAGTAGCTGGGACTACAGGTGCCTGCCACCACGCCCGGCTAATTTTTTGTTTTTTTAGTAGAGACGGGGTTTCACTGTGGTCTTGATCTCCTGACCTCATGATTCACCCACCTTGGCCTCCCAAAGTGCTGGGATTACAAGCGTGAGCCACCGCGCCCAGCCAGGATTAAGAGGTTTTCACCAGAAGGTGAAGAGAGAATGAAAAGGTTAGAAAACCTCTTAACAAAATAATAACTGAAAACTTCCCAAGTCTAGCAAGATATTTAGACATAGAGATACAGGAGACTCAGAGATCCCCAAACAGATACAATGCAAAAAGGTCTTCTCCATCACACATTATAATCAAACTGTCTAAAGTCAAAGACAAAGAGAGATTAAAAAAACAGCAAGAGAAAAACATCTAGTCACCTATAAAGGAACTCCTATCAGACTAACCGTAAACTTCTCAGCAGAAACCTTACCCGTCAGGAAAGAATGGGATAATATATATTCAAATTGCTAAAATAAAAAAAAACTCTGCCAGCCAAGGAAACTATATCCAGTAAAACTATCCTTTATAAATAAAGGCAAAAAAGTCTTTCCCAGATAAGCTGAAGGAATTCACTACAAAAGCTGAAGGATTCACCACTACTAGACCAGCCCTATGAAAAATGTTTAAGGGAGTCTTAAATCTAGAAGTGAAAGGACAAGATTTACTATCATGAAAACAAACAAAGTTAAAAAACTCACTGGTAAAGCAAACACACAAATGAGGAAGAGAGAGGGCTCAATTGGTACCATTACAGAAAACTACTGAGAGGTGACAATGTGCTAGAAGCCCTGGCTCACTCTCAGTGCCTCCTCGGCCTTGGCATTCACTCTGGCTGTGCTTGAGGAGCCCTTCAGCTGGCTGCTGCACTGTGGGAACCCCTCTCTGGGAGAGAAATGTTGGAGCCAGCTCCCTCTCCTTGCGGGGAGGTGTGGAGGGAGAGGTGTGGGCAGAAACCGGGGCTGCTCGCGGCACTTGGGGCCAGCATGAGTTCCAGGTGGGTGCAGGCTTGAAGTGCCCCACACTCGGAGTGGCTGGCTGGTGCTGCCAGTCCTGGGCAGTGAGGGGCTTAGCACCCAGGCCAGCAGCTAGGGAGGGTGTGCAGGTTCCCCAGCACTACCGGCCCGCCTGTGCCACACTTGAATTCTTGTCAGGCCTCAGCTGCCTCCCTATGGGGCAGGGCCTGGGACCTGTAGCCTGCCATACCTGAGCCCCCCCAGTGGGATCCTGCATGGCCCGAGCCTCCCTGACGGGCTCTGTCCCCTGCTCTTCGGTGCCTGGTCCCATCCACTGCCCAAGGGCTGACGAGTGCAGGCGCGTGGTACGGGACTAGAGGGCAGCTCCACCCATGGCCCTGGTGCTGGATCCACTAGGTGAAGCCAGCTGGGCTTCTGAGTTGGGTGGGGTCTTGGAGAACTTTTATGTCTAGCTGGAGGATTGTATATGCACCAATCAGCACTCTGTGTCTAGCTCGGCATCTGTGGATGCACCAATCGACACTCTGTATCTAGCTAATCTAGTGGGGACTTGGAGAACTTTTATGTCTAGCTAGAGGATTGTAAATGCACCAATTAGCACTCTGTGTCTAGCTCAGGGATTGTAAATACATCAATCAGCACCCTGTCAAAACGGACCAATCAGCTCTCTGTAAAATGGACCAATCAGCTCTCTGTAAAACGGACTAATCAGCTCTCTGTAAAATGGACCAATCAGCGCGCTGTAAAATAGACCAATCAGCAGGATGTGGGTGGGGCAGTCTGCCCGAGCCAGCAGTGGCAACCTGCTCGGGTCCCCTTCCACAATGTGGAAGCTTTGTTCTTTTGTTCTTCACACTAAATCTTGCTACTGTTCACTCTTTGGGTCCGTGCCACCTTTATAAGCTGTAACATTCACTGTGAAGTTCTGCAGCTTCACTCCTGAAATCAGCGAGACCACGAACCCACCAGAAGGGAGAGACTGCAGACACATCTGAACATCTGAAGGCAAAAACTCCAGACACACCATCTTTAAGAACTGTAACACTCACTGCGAGAGTCCGTGGCTCCATTCTTGAAGTCAGCGAGACCAAGAACCCACCAATTCTGGACACATTTTGGTGACCCAGATGGGACTATCACCTTTCACCAAGTGGTGAGACTGTTGTCAAGTGGTGAGACCATCACCTCTCACCAAGTGGTGAGACTATCACCTATCGTCAAGTGGTGAGTACCATTGGACCTCTTTCGCTTGCTATTCTGTCCTATTTTTCCTTAGAATTTGGAGGCTAAATACTGGGCACCTGTTGGCCAGTTAAAAGCTACTAGCGTGGCCACTGGACTAAAGACACGAGTGTCAGGCTTTCTGGGAAAGGGCTCTCTAACAACCTCCCGACTCTCTGGAGTTGGGAGCCTTGGTTTGCCTGGAACCAGCTTCCACTTTTCCTGTACTTCTGGGCTGAGCCAAGGGTCAACAGAGAGGAAAGCCATTCAGCTCCAGGGGTCCCGACAACAAGTTGGTTGACCCTGCGGCCATAAGCGGAACTCTCAAAGTCAAGTCACCCAAGTGAGACTCACCCATCTATTCTATCTACCCTGACATTTGCCCCTTGGGTCCTAATACCTGCCAGACAAACTTCCTCTTGCCTCTCTTCTCCAAGGCTAGCCCTGCTTCTAAATATCACTCCCTGTCTCTGGTGCTTTTCTAGTTTCTCCTATAAGAATGATTTCTAGTATAAACTCCAGGACTATGTTACCTTCTTTAGGCACCCGGGCTCACAAATCAGAAAGACATAATTTTTGCCCAAAGCCCCAATGTAGGGGGTACTATCTGGAATTTTAGGATACCTCCTCAGACTAGCAGGCCTAACAAAAGCTATTTCTGAAGCTAGGATATGGGGAGCCTCAGAAATTGTATCCTTCCTATTCATATAAGTGGGGACAAAAGGCATCACTCTTCCAACTCTGGAGATCCATTCTCTCCCTCAGGGTATGGCCCTCCACTTCATCTTTGGGGCATAACATCTTTATAGGACATGGGTAAGGTCCCAATACTAACAGGAGAATTCTTAGGGCTCTAACAGGTTTTTGAGAATGCGTCGTCGGTAAGGACCACTAAATCCTATTTTTCTTGGTCCTCTTTGTGGTCTAGGAGGACAGGCAAGGGTGCAGATTTTTGAGAATGTGTTGGTAAGGACCACTAAATCTGACATTCCTTGGTCCTCCTTGTGGTCTAGAAGGAAAACTAGTGTTTCTGCTGCTGTGTTGGTGAGCACAACTGTTCCGATCAGCAGGGTCCAGGGACTGTTGTGGGTTCTTGGGCAGGGGGAGAAATAAAACAAACCAAAACCATGGGCAGTTTTGTCTTTCAGATGGGAAATACTCAGGCATCAACAAGCTCACCCTTGAAATGCATCCTAAGCCATTGGGACCAATTTGACCCACAAACCCTGAAAAAGAGATGGCTCATTTTTTTCTGCACTTTGGCTTGGCCCCAATATTCTCTCTCTGATGGGGAAAAATGGCCACCTGAGGGAAGTACAAATTACAATACTGTCCTGCAGCTTGACCTTTTCTGTAAGAGGGAATGCAAATGGAGGGAAACACCCTATGTCCAAGCTTTCTTTTCATTGAAGGAGAATACACAACTACGCAAAGCTTGCAATTTACATCCCACAGGAGGACCTCTCAGCTTACCCCCATATCCTTGCCTCCCTATAGCTCCCCTTCCTGTTAATGATAATCCTCCTCTAATCTCCCCTGCCCAGAAGGAAATAAGCAAAGAAGTCTCCAAAGGACCATAAAAACCCCCAGGCTATTTGTTATGTCCCCTTCAAGCTGTAGGGGGAGGGGAATTTGGCCCAACCTGGGTACATGTCCCCTTCTGCCTCTCTGATTTAAAGCAGATCAAGGCAGACCTGGGGAAGTTTTCAGATGATCCTGATAGGTATATAGATGTCCTACAGAGTCTAGGGCAAACCTTCGACCTCGCTTGGAGAGATGTAGATCAAACCCTGGCCTTTAATGAAAAGAATGTGGCTTTTGCTGCAGCCCGAGAGTTTGGAGATACCTGGTATCTTAGTCAAGTAAATGATAGAATGACAGCTGAAGAAAGGGACAAATTCCCTACTGGTCAGCAAGCCATCCCCAGTATGGATCCCTACTGGGACCTTGACTCAGATCATGGGGACTGGAATCGTAAACATCTGTTGACCTGTGTTGTAGAAGGACTAAGGAGAATTAGAAAAAAGCCCATGAATTATTCAATGATGTCCACCATAACTTAGGGAAAGGAAGAAAATCCTTCTGCCTTCCTCGAGCAGCTATGAGAGGCCTTAAGAAAATATACTCCCCTGTCACCTGAATCACTCAAGGGTCAATTGATTCTAAAAGATAAGTTTATTACCCAATCAGCTGCAGATATCAGGAGAAAGCTCCGAAAGCAAGCCCTGGGCTCTGAACAAAATCTAGAGGAATTATTAAACCTGGCAACCTCGGTGTTCTGTAATAGGGACCAAGAGGAACAGGCCCAAAAGGAAAAGCAAGATGAGAGAAAGGCCGCAGCCTTAGTCATGGCCCTCAGACAGACAAACCTTGGTGGTTCAGAGTTGACAGAAAATGGAGCAGGCCAATCAACCGGTAGGGCTTGTTATCAGTGTGGTTTACAAGGACACTTTAAAAAAGATTGTCCAACAAGAAACAAGCTGCCCCCTCATCCATATCTGCTATGCCAAGGCAATCGCTGAAAGGTGTACTGCCCCAGAGGACAAAGGTTCTCTGGGTCAGAAGCCCCCAACCAGATGATCCAACAATATGACAGGGTGCCCAGGGCAAGCACCAGCTCATGTCGTCACCCTCACTGAGCCCCGGGTATGCTTAACCATTGAGGGACAGGAAATTGACTTCCTCCTGGACACTGGTGTGGCCTTCTCAGTGTTAGTCTCCTGTCCTGGACGACTGTTCTGAAGGTCCATTACCATCCGAGGAATCCTGGGACAGCCCGTAACCAGGTATTTCTCCCACCTCCTCAGTTGTAATTGGGAGACTTTGCTCTTTTCACATGCCTTTCTTGTTATGCCTGAAAGTCCCATACCCTTATTAGGGAGGGCTATATTAGTCAAAGCTAGAGCTATTATCTACATGAATATGGGGGACAAGTTACCCATTTGTTGTCCCCTATTTGAGGAGGGAATCAACCCTGAAGTCTGGGCATTGGAAGGACAATTTGGAAGGGCAAAAAATGCCTGCCCAGTCCAAATCAGTCTAAAAGACCCCACTACTTTTCCTTATCAAAGGCAATATCCCTTAAGGCTTGAAGCTCATAAAGGATTACAAGATATTGTTAAACATTTAAAAGCTCAAGGCTCAGTAACGAAATGCAGCAGTCCCTGCAACACCCCAATTCTAGGAGTACAAAAACCAGTCAGTGGAGACTAGTGCCAGATCTTAGACTCATCAATGAGGCAGTATCCGTTATATATCCTCTATATCCAGTTGTACCCAACCTCCATACCTTGCTCTCTCAAATACCAGAGGAAGCATAATGGTTCAGTGTTCTGGACCTCAAGAATGCCTTCTTCTGTATTCCCCTGCACTCTGACTCCCAGTTTCTCTTTGGCTTTGAGGATCCCACAGAACACACATCCCAACTCACATGGACAGTCTTGCCCCAAGGGTTTAGGGATAGTCCTCATCTGTTTGATCAGGTACTGGCCCAAGATCTAGGCCACTTCTCAAGTCCAGGCACTTTTGTCCTTCAGTATGTGGATGATTTACTTTTGGCTACCAGTTCAGAAGACTCATGCCAGCAGGCTACTTTAGATCTCTTGAACTTTCTAGCTAATCAAGGGTACAAGGTGTCTAGGTCAAAGGCCCATCTTTGCCTACAGCAGGTCAAATATCTAGGCCTAATCTTAGCCAGAGGGACCAGGGCCCTTAGCAAGGAATGAATACAGCCTATACTGGCTTATCCTCACCCTAAGACATTAACACAGTTGTAGGGGTTCCTTGGAATCACCAGCTTTTGCTGACTATGGATCCCTGGATACAGCGAGATAGCCAGGCCCCTCTATACTCTAAGCAAGGAAACCCAGAGGGCAAATACTCATCTAGTAGAATGAGAACCAGAGGCAGAAACAGCTTTCAAAATCTTAAAGCAGGCTCTAGTACAAGCTCCAGCTTTAAGCCTTCCCACAGGCTTAACTTCTCTTTATATACCACAGAGAGCCAGCATAGCTCTTGGAGTCCTTACTCAGACTCGTGGGACAACCTCACAACCAGTGGCATACCTAAGTAAGGAAATTGATGTAGTACCAAAAGGCTGGCCTCACTGTTTAAGGGTAGTTGCGGCGGTGCCTGTCTTAGTGTCAGAGGCTATCAAAATAATACAAGGAAACGATCTCACTGTCTGGACTACTCATGATGTAAATGGCATACTAGGTGCCAAAGGAAGTTTATGGCTATCAGACAACCACATACTTAGATACCAGGGCTACTCCTTGAGGGACTGGTGCTTCAAATACATATGTGTGTGTCCCTCAACCCTGCCACTTTTCTCCCAGAGGATGGGGAACCTATCGAGCATGACTGCCAACAAATTATAGTTCAGACTTATGCCACCCAAGATGATCTCTTAGAAGTCCCCTTAGCTAATGCTGACCTTAACCTATACACCGATGGAAGTTCATTTGTGGAGAATGGGATACGAAGGGCAGGTTATGCCACAGTGAGTGATGTAACCATACTTGAAAGTAAGCCTCTTCCACCAGGGACCAGCTTCTTATGTGGAACATCCACCTATATCTGCCTCCCCACTAACTAGACAGGCACCTGCACCTTAGTCTTTCTAAGTCCCAACAATAACATTGTCCCAGGAAATCAACCTTGTCAGTACCCCTCAAAGCTCAAGTCTGTCAGTGCAGAGCCATACAACTAATACCCCTACTTCTAGGGTTAGGAAGGGCTACTACTATAGGAACTGGAATAGCCAGTTTATCTACTTCATTATCCTACTACCACACACTCTCAAAGGATTTTTCAGACAGTTTGCATGAAATAATGAAATCTATCCTTACTCTACAATCCCAAATAGACTCTTTGGCAGCAGCGACTCTCCAAAACCGCCAAGGCCTAGACTTCTTCACTGCTAAGAAAGGAGGACTCTGCACCTTCTTAGGGGAGGAGTGTTGTTTTTACACTAACCAGTCAGGGATAGTAAGAGATGCTGCCTGGGATTTATAGGAAAAGTCTTCTGAAATCAGGTAACGCCTTTCAAATTCTTATACCAACCTCTGGAGTTGGGCAACATGGCTTCTCCCCTTTCTAGTTCCCGTGGCAGCCATCTTGCTGTTACTCACCTTTGGTCCTTGTATTTTTAACCTCCTTGTTAAATTTGTTTCCTCTAGAATCAAGGCCATCAAGCTACAGATGGTCTTACAAATGGAACCCCAAATGAGTTCAACTAACAACTTCTACTGAGGACCCCTGAACCAACCCACTGGCACTTTCGCTGGCCTAGAGAGCTCCCCTCTGGAGGACACTACAAATGCAGGGCCCCTTCATCACCCCATCCAGCAGGAAGTAGCTAGTGTGGTCATCAGCCAAATTCCCAGCAGTAGTTGGGGTGTCCTGTTTAGAGGGGGGATTGAGAGGTGACAATGTGCAATGTGCTAGCAGCCCTTGCTTGCTCTCAGTGCCTCCTTGGCCTCGGCATCCACTGTGGCCATGCTTGAGGAGCCCTTCAGCCCACCACTGCACTGTGGGAGCCCCTCTCTGTGCTGGCCGAGGCTGGAGCCAGCTCCCTCTGCTTGCAGGGAGGTGTGGATGGAGAGGCATGGGTGGGAACCGGGACTGCATGCGGCGCTTGAGGGTTAGCGTGAGTTCCGGGTGGGCATGGGCTCAGCGGGCCCCGCACCCAGAGCAGCCTGCCGGCACCACCGGCCCCAGGCAGTGAGGGGCTTAGCACCCAGGCCAGCAGCTGCAGAGGGTGCACTGGGTCCACCAGCACTGCCGGCCTGCCTGCACCATCTCAAATTCTTGCTGGGCCTCAGCTGCCTCCCTGAAGGGCAGGGCTCAGGACCTGCAGCCCACCATGCCCGAGCCCTCCTGTACCCCGTGGTGGGCTCCTGCATGGCCTGAGCCTCCCCAGTGGGTGATGCCCCCTGCTCCATAGTGCCTGGTCCCTTCCACCACCCAAGGAGTGCTTGTGTGTGGCGTGGGACTGTTGGGCATCTTCGCCTGTGGCTCTGGCGCACGATCCATTAGGCAAAGCCAGCTGGGCTCCTGAGTTGGATGGGGACTTGGAGAACTTTTATATCTAGCTAAAGGTTTGTAAATGCACCAATCAGCACTTTGTGTCTAGCTCAAGGTTTGTAAATGCACCAATCAGCACCCTGTGTCTAGTTCAAGGTTTGTAAATGCACCAATCAGTGCTCTGTGTCTAGCTAAACTAATGGGGACTTGGAGAACTTTTGTGTCTAGCTAAAGGATTGCAAATGCACCAATCAGCACTCTGTGTCTAGCTCAAGGTTTGTAAATGCACCAATCAGCACCCTGTCAAAACAGACCAATCAGCTCTCTGTAAAATGGACCAATCAGCAGGATGTGGGTGGGGCCAGATAAGGGAATAAAAGCAGGCTGCCTGAGCCAGCAGGGGCAAGCCTCTTGGGTCCCCTTCCATGCTGTGGAAGCTTTGTTCTTTTGCTCTTTGCACTAAATCTTGCTGCTGCTAACTCTTTGGGTCTGCGTCACCTTTATGAACTGTAACACTCACTGCAAAGGTCTGCAGCTTCACTCCTGAAGCCAGCAAGACCATGAACCCACTGGGAGGGATGAACAGCTCTGGATGGGAGGAACAAACAACTCCAGATGTGCCACCTTTAAGAGCTGTAACACTCACTGTGAAGGTCTGCAGCTTCACTCCTGAGGTCAGCAAAACCACAAACCCACCAGAAGGAAGAAACTCCAGACACATCTGAACATCTGAAGGCACAAACTCCAGATGCACCATCTTTAAGAACTGTAACACTCACGGCGAGGGTCAGTGGCTTCATTCTTGAAGTCAGCAAGACCAAGAACCCACCAATTCCGGACACACTACCAAACCACAATACAATAAATAGAAGAAAAAGAAAGGAACAAAGAATAGGCAAAACAACCAGAAAAAATGAAAAATATGACAGAAACAAAACTTCACATAGCAATATGTGAAATTGACTATAAATGGATTAAATTCTACACTTAAAAGATATGGACTGGTTGAATGGTTAAGAATGTATATGGTGCCTATAAGAAATGCACTTTATCTATAAAGACATGAATGGAAAAATGGTATTTCACATAATCAGAAACTGAAAGTGAGCAGGAGTAGGTGTACCTATATCAAATAAGACAGACTTCAGTCAAAATCAGTAAAATACAACAAAAAAAGGTGAGGGGATCTGTCCTGCAGACCCTGACCCAACAACAGATGAATAAACTATGCTGACACACAGATATTCTGCTTTGCCAGTTTGGCTGAGCATCCGGGCCACTTAGTAGCAGCTGCAGCCTTGATCAGTCAGTGAGACTTGCATTTATTCAGTAAAGATTAATGGACAAAGGTAGTGAGTAAACACCACTAGAGGGTCATTGACATTGTGGACCTCCTGAGTAGAAAGCAATTAAGCACCCGCAGTAGATCAAAGTTAGTCTTAAGACCACTTGAGTAAACAAGCTAGTTAGGTAAACTACTCTACTTTCCTTTGTACCCACTTTAAGCTATTTACTTGAGGTAAGGATTAGGTTGCCTGCAGCTATAACCTTATCGTGAGACTTGCAAAAACCTTCAGGCCTTCCAAGAAGGTTTGTGGCTTATAATTTTCCCCACTATCCTGACAGAACCCCCACAAAAAGACAAAGAAGGTCATTATATAATGATAAAGGGATCAATCCAGCAAGAAGATACAATTCTAAGTATATATGCACCTAACACTGGAGCACCCAGATTCATGAAGCAATACTGCTAGATCTAAAGAGAGAAATAGACTGCAGTATAATAGTGGGATACTTCAATGCCCAACTTTCAGGCTTAGACATATCATCTAGACAGAAAGTCATCAAAGAAACTTTGGATTTAAGCTAGACTTTAGACCAAATGGGCCTAACAGTCATTTACAGACCATTCTATCAAAAAACTGAACAATACATGTTCTTCACATCAGCACATCAAACATTCTCCAGGATAAATCATATGTTGGCCCACAAAACAAATCTCAACAGATTAAAAAAATCAAAATTGTATCCAATATCTTCTCAAACAATGATGGAATAGAACTAAAAATCAATACCAAGAGGAACCTTAGAAACTATATAAATACATGGAAATTAAACAACATTTTCCTGAATCACTATTTGATCAATAAAGTAATTAATATGGAAATACAAACAATTCTTGAAACAAACGAGAGCAGAAACACAACTTATGTAGACCTGTGGGACACAGCAAAAGCAATTCTAATAGGAAAATTTATAACAAAAAATGCCTACATCAAAAAGTAGAAGGATTTCAAATAAACAATCTAAGGATGCACCTCAAGGAACTAGAAAAGGCAGAACAAACCAAATCCAAAATTAGCAGAAGGAAAGACAACAAAGACCAGAGTAGAACTAAATGAAATAGAGAATAAAAATTACAAAGGATCAAAAAACAAAAAGTTGGTGCTTCAAAAAGATATACAAAATTGATAAACTGCCAGCTAGATTAAGGAAAGAAGAGAGAAGAGCCAAATAAACAATATCAGAAATGAAAAAGGAAATATTGTAACTTATACCACAGAAATACAAAAGTCATCATCACAGTGTATCATGAACAACTATATGCTAAAAAATTAGAAAACCTAGAATAAATGAACAAATTCCTGCAAACATATAACCTGCCAAGATTGAATGAGAAAGAAGGGGAAAACATCCAACCACCAAGATTTAGAGCGAAAACCTCAATAATGAGTAGTGAGGTGAATCAGTAACAAAATATCTTCCAAGAGAGAAAAGCCTAGGATCAAATGAATTTACTGCTGAATTCTACTAAACACATAAAGAGGCTAATACCAATCCTACTCAAACTATTCCCAAAGATTGAAGGGGAGGAGATTCTCCCTAGCTCATTCTATGAGGCTAGCATGATCCTGGTATGACCAGACAAGTACACAGAAAAAAAAAATCCCTCATGAACATAAACACAATACCCTCAACAAAATACTAGCAAATTGAATTCAACAGCATATCAAAAAGATAATACCCCATGATCAAGTGGGATTTATGCCAGGGATGTCAGGATAGTTTAACATACCCAAATCAATAAATGTGACACATTATATTAACAGAAGTAAGGAGAAAAATCATATGATCATCTCAATGACACAGAAAAAGCACTTGATAAAATTCAACATCACTTTGTGATAAAAATGCTCAACAAACTGGGCATAGAAGGAATATACTTCAAAATAATAAAAGTCGTATATGACAAACACACAGCTAACATCATACTGAATGGAGAGTGAAGATAGACAATTGAAGGTATGCAACTGTGAGCCATGAAACCTCAAAGATTGCCGCTAAACCATCAGAAGTAGGGAACGGTCAAGGAAGTTTTCCTTTACAGGTTTTAGAGGAAGCATAGCTCTAATGACACCTTGATTTCTGACTTCTAGTTTTCAGAATAGTAAGAAAACACATTTCTGTTTATTATATTAGGAAACTAATATACCTGCTAGTACTTTCACTGAATTAAAAAACCTGACCCACTTGCACCTGACTGTAGGTAGTCTGAAGGTATTATGTGCAGGATGTCAGTCATGCCACATAGCTTGGCTAGCTGCTAACTGCAAAATGAATGGTGGCAGAGATATCTTTGGAAAATGTTGCCCACCCCTTGCCACCATTGCTCTGTCCTTTCCCAGCCAATCCTTCTAGTTTCAGTTGAGTGTGACTTTGATTAATACTTTATCAAGGGATCCACTTAATACCTTTTAGCTTGATTAGCATTGACTTTGGGTCACAAAATGCTAGGTCTTTTTTCATTTATGTACACATTCTGTAGAAACCTCTACGCTCTTAAATTTTTTAGTAACTCTGCTTTCTTGAGGAAATTTTCTTTCTTGAGAGTATTTTTTTGAGCAGTAATTCTTGAGAGTAATTTTCAAACATCAACATTTTTGCCAATACAAAACATTGAACAATGTTTCTCAAAGTGTGTTTTATGGACTCTCAAAAGATACTACTTAATAAAAGTTTTCTGAGGCCAGATAAATTTAGAAAACAGTGAATTAAATGAAACTAAACATGTTTCTTCCTCCATTCCTTCCTGATAAGATTTCTCATGGCCTTCAATATGTTCACTTGTATTGGGAATTTCTCTTTTTCTTCTGTTTTTGAGACAAAGTCTTGCTCTTGTCACCCAGGCTGGAGTGGCACGATCTCAGCTCACTGCAACCTCTGCCTCCTGGGGTCAAGTGATTCTCCTGCCTCAGCCTCCTGAGTAATTGGGATTACAGGCATCTGCCACCACACCCAGCTAATTTTTTGTATTTTTAGTAGAGATGGGGTTACACCATGTTGGCCAGGCTGGTCTCAAACTCCTGACCTCAGGTAATCCACTTGCTTTGGCCTCCCAAAGTGCTGGGATTGCAGGCGTGAGCCAAAGCACCCGGCCTGTATTGGGAATTTCTTCCTCCTCCTCCTCCACCTCCTCCTCCTCTTCTTCTTCTTCCTCTTCCTCTTCTTCTTCTTTTTGTTTTTTACTGTTTCAAGTCTTATGTTTAAGTCCTTAATGGGTTTTGAGTTGATTTTCATTTATGATGTGAGATGAAAGTCTAATTTCTTTTTTCTGCATATGGATATCCAGTTTTCCCAAGACCAAGAAGAGATTGTCCTTTCCCCATTGCAAGAGGCCATTGTTTTTGGCCTCTTTATTGAAAATCAATTGATTTTAAATGTGTGGATTTATTTCCAGTCACTCTATTCTGTTACATTGAGCTATTTGTCTCTTTTTATGGCAGTACCATGCTGTCTCGATTACTATAGCTTTGTTGTATAATGTGAAGACAGGTAATGTTATGCCTTCAGCTTTGTTCTTTTTTTTAAATATACTTTAAGTTCTGGGGTACATGGGCAGAACATGCAGTTTTGTTACATAGGTATACACGTGCCATGGTGCTTTGCTGCACCCATCAACCTGTCACCTACATTAGGTATTTCTCCTCCCCTTGACCCCCACCCCCTGACAGGCCCTGGTATGTGATGTTCGCCTCCCTGTGTCCATGCATTCTCATTGTTCAACTTCCGCTTATGAGTAAGAACATGTGGTGTTTGGTTTTCTGTTCTTGTGTTAGTTTACTGAGAATGATGGTTTCCAGCTTCATCCATGGCCCTGCAAAGGACATGAGCTTATCCTTTTTTATGGCTGCATAGTATTCCATGGTGTATATGTGCCACAATTTCTTTATCTAGTCTATCATTGTTGGACATTTGGGTTGGTTCCAAGCCTTTGCTATTATGAATAGTGCTGTAATAAACATACATGTGCATGTGTCTTTATAGTAGAATGATTTATAATCCTTTGGGTATATACCCAGTAATGGGATGCTGGGTCAAATGATATTTCTGGCTCTAGATCCTTGAGGAATAGCCACACTGTCTTCCACAATTGTTGAACTAATTTACGTTCACACCAACAGTGTAAACGTCTTCCTATTTCTCCACATCCTCTCTAGCATCTGTTGTTTCCTGACTTTTTAATGATTGCCATTCTAACTGGCATGAGATAGTATCTCACTGTGGTCTTGATTTGCATTTCTCCAATGACCAGTGATGATGAGCATTTTTTCATATGTTTGTTGGTTGCATAAATGTCTTCTTTTGAGAAATATCTGTTCATATACTTTGCCCACTTTTTGATGAGGTTTTTGTGTTTTTCTTGTAAATTTGTTTAAGTTCTTTGTAGATTCTGGATATTAGCCCTTTGTCAGATGGATAGATTGCAAAAATTTTCTCCCATTCTCTAGGTTACCTATTTACTTTGATGATAATTTCTTTGGCTGTGCAGAAGCTCTTTAGCTTAATTAGATCCCATTTGTCAATTCTGGCTTTTGTTGCCATTGTTTTTGGTGTTTTAGACATGAAGTCCTTGCCCATTCCTATGTCCTGAATGGTATTGCCTAGGTTTTCTTCTAGGATATTTATGGTTTCAGGTCTTACATTGTATTGGGAATTTCTAACAAATAAAATGAAAATGTGAATAGATTTGCATGGTCTCCTAAAGTTTTTTGCATATGTACAATTTTTGTTTTGGAGAAAACATCCGAAGGACCACTGTTTCCTAAAATATACTTTGAGAACTGCTAGCAAAATAAGATTTTTAGAGCTGGAATACAATTTGGAGATGACTTATTCTAATCTTAAGATTTTAAGTTATCTAAAGTCACAAAAATAGTTAATGGCAGAGACGAATCTTAAAGCTCAGGCATTCTGAAGCCCAATATAGCTGCTGTCAACCATTTTGTATAACTTACATTTAAAAATAAATATCTAAAATTATATGTTTATTATATCAAAACAAAGGCGTTAAGCCTGGGCTTTTAAAGTTTTAATTAAATATAAAACTCATGATCTATCTTTCTGTTATCTGGATAATACTCTCTAGGATTGTTACATTTCCTTCTTGATCCATAGTAATCCTTTTGATTACTATGCATGCTTTTCATGAGAAGAAAGTCTTATCATTAGATTTTGGCAATGTCCATCAATGCTGAAAGCAATTCAGAAACAGATGGAGACCAGGAGGTGTATAGATGGCAGGAGTGTGGGGGAGTGGGAGACAGCAAAAGAGCCATTCAAGTGAAAAATGTTGGATCGGCTGAATCAAAGCTGAGCTTTATTAAAGTTTCCAGTTTCTGTTATGAAATTTGGAAATGTTACCATTCTGTAATTCCTCTAGGGGTTTCTACTTGCCTTTTTTCAGACTGGAGAGGAAATGGCAAGCAGCCTTGTTCTATCATCAGTCCCAGGGAGCTCTTGCATCTCCAGCCCTCATGCTCTGTGTGTATGCCAGCAAGTTGATAATTCCAAGAAGCTGATCTCATCTCAGGCACTTGGGAAAGGTATGAGTTCTAGGACTGGGAAAATCTTTGTCAGTTCATTCTGTTGGGCAACATTGAAGATAACTGGCAGTCTTCTCAAATCAATTTCCAGGTGTTTTACCTTCCTTACCTGATATGGAAACCCCCCAAAAATGCAACAATTAAATGAACCTTTGGAGATGTCTGGAATCTAGTCCAGTGTCTAATAATCATCAGTCTGTGGACATTTCATAGGACCATGGGTGAGATTTGAAGGGTCTGAGAACCCCTGAAATAGTACACAAAATTTGTGACCAAGTTCCTTCTTCTGAGAAAGGAGTTTATAATTTCATTATATTCTCAAATGGGTTGATATCCCCAAACCATTAAAACCCACTGATCTAGTCTCTCCATCCTAGACTAGACATTTGAGGAATTGAGTCTCAGAGAGGCTTAAAGAATGAAATTATTTAAGAAAAAAACTGTGCAGTTTTCAGAGGAGATTAGGCCTATAGTACTTTTCTAATTCTATTTAAATTAACTATCTAGCATTAAATAAGTAACTTTTTAAGACATAATAATTTTCTATATTTGGACATTCAAATTTTGAAGAGAATCTGGGCTCCCTGTGGGATTAGCTATCCCAAGATGAGATTCCTTTTTCTTCTCCATTTTTTTGAGACAGAGTCTTGCTCTGTTGTTGCTCAGGCTGGAGTGCAGTGGCACGTTCTCAACTCACTGCAACCTCTGCCTCCTGGTTTCAAGTGATTCTCATGCCTCAGCCTCCCAAGTAACTGTGACTACATGCATGTGCCAGCATGCCCAGCAAATTTTTGTATTTTTAAAAATAGAGACAGGGTTTGACCATGTTGGCCAGTCTGGTCTTGAACTCCTGACCTAAAGTGATCACCTGCTTTGGCCTCCCAAAGTTCTGGGATTACAGGCATGAGCCACTGTGCCTGGCCCAATATGAAGTTCTTAATAGTTATTTGTGAGACATTCGTAAGTGAGAGGATAAAGTCCCTCCCTCTGCTATGATGTTGCTCATATGTTTTCATTCACTCTTCTAATAAGCATCTCTTTTTTCTTTTTATTTTTTGAGATGGAGTCTCACTCTGTTGCCAGGCTGGAGTGCAGTGGTGCGATCTCGGCTTACTGCAACTTAACCCTCCCTGGTTCAAGTGATTCTCCTGCCTCAGCCTCCAGAGTAGCTGGGATTATGGTGCCTGCCACCACACCCAGCTAATTTTTGTATTTTTTTTTTTTTTTAGTAGAGACGGGGTTTCACTATGTTGGCCAGGATGGGCTCAATCTCTTGACCTTGTGATCCACCTACCTCAGCCTCCCAAAGTGCTGGGATTACAGGTGTGAGCCACTGTGCCCGGCCATATCTCTTTTTTCCTTGTTACTTACATATACCCATAATGAGGAACAAAACTTGCAAGGAAGTCTCGTTTTGTATGTAGGCTCAGTATCAGTTAGAGTCCAGCTAGGAAACAGTATAATCACTGTAAGCTCTTCAGCAAAGAGTATTTAATAAAGGCAATTGGTCAAACAGACTATAAAAATGCTCAGCAGCCAAACAGGGTATAATAAGGCAATCCAGAGAATGGCAACAGCAACACACTACTCTCCCCATCACATAAGAAAAACTATGGAAAAACTAATGTTTTCAGACCCTAAACTTTTAGAATACCTGGAAAAATTTAGGAGCATGTTAGAGGCTGCAGCTGAGAGCTAGTGCTACAGAAGAAATATAGCCATTGCCAGTGGCACCACCAAAGGCAAAGAGAGAGAGGGAAAAATACTCTGGCTTCAATACTCTTCCACTCCTATCTTCTGCCAGTGTCTGTCATTGCCAAATCTTCCAGAAAGGCAGATGATAAGACACCTGGGAATTGTAGTTCTCTGGAATACAGGACATAATAGGAAATGGGAATATGATTAACCTGAGAGCCAAAAACCAGTCATATGACATAGATTCTAAACCTAATATAAAAAGCAAGGGCCCCCACTACCTTTGCCACTGCTGCAAATGTCCACACAAAGACCGGCAACCCTGTGCCTGCTGGTGCCCCACCTCAGCCACAATGCATGCACCATGCTGCACTGCTGCTGCTGCTGCTGGCAAGTGTGAATGAGTATGGATCCTGCTGCCACTGCCTGATGAAGTGCTTTGGCTGGCACCACTAGCAGTCTGGGAACACATTGGTCCCTCTGGTACAGCAGGTTCCTAACCTTGAAGACCCAAAGAACAAAGCTGGGGGCCTGATACCAGTCCCCACTGAGTTAGAGAATGCAATTCAGAAGTCCTGAGCTGAGCTTTGGCCCCCTAAAATCTTCCAGAAATGAAGCCAGTTGACCGAACCCAGCTTATACCACAATCAAACCTTCAAGGACATTAAAAGGACAAAGTAAAAACAATCCACCTAAAAGACAGTAATTTCAAAGACTGCAGGAACATCAGATCACAAAGATGAGAAAGAATTCTGGCAACTCAAAAAGCCAGAGTCTTTTTATCTGAAATGACTGCACTAGGAGAAAGCTGAATCCCAATGGAAGGATTCTAAGTAATACAATAAAATGATACAGGAGATAAAAGGTAAAATGGCCTTTAGAAGAAAGAACCAAACGTATTTGATAGAGCGATAAATTCACTACAAGTATTAATATTTCAGAATACAATTGTAAGTATTAATAGCAGAATCAACCAAGTTGAGAAAACAACCCCAGAGCTTGAAGACTGGATCTCTGAAATAACTCAGACAAAAATAAAGGAAAAACAACAAAAGAAGGATAAACATAACCTCTGAGAAATATAGGATTATGTAAAGTGACCAAATCTATGACACATTGGCATCCCTGAAAGAGAGGGAGAGAAAGCAAGTACCTTGGAAAACATATTTTAGGATATCATCCGTGAAAATTTCCCCAACCTTGTTAGTAAGCCCAACATTCAAATTCAGGAACTGCAGAGAACCCCTGTGAAATACCACACAAGAAGACCAATCACAAAACACATAGTTATCAAATTTTCTGAGGTCAAAATGAAAGAAAAGATATTAAGAGCAGCCAGAGAGAAGGCTTAGGTCACCTACAAAGAGAACTCCATTAGGCTAACAGTAGACCTTCTAGCAAAACCCCTACAAGCTAGAAGTGACTGGGGGCTCATATTCAGCATTCTTAAAGAAAAGGAATTCCAACCAAGAATTTCACATAGAACCAAACTAAACTTTATAAGTGAAGGAGAAATAAGATCCTTTTTCAGACAAGCAAATGCTAAGAGAATTTGTTACCACCAGACCTGCCTTATAAGAAGTCCTGAAGGAGGTGCTAAATATTGAAAAGAAAAACCATTACTGGCCACTAAAAAAACACACTTAAATACATAGACCAGTGACACTACAAAGCAACCACACAAACAAGTCTGCATAATAACCAGATAAGAACAAGATGACAGAATCAAATCTACATATACCAATACTAACCTTAAATGTAAAGTAGCTAAATGCCCCAATTAAAAGTTATAGGGTGGCAAATTGAAAAAAGAAGGAAGACCCAATGGTATGCTGTGTCCAGGAGCCCCATCTCACAAGCAATGACACCAATGGACTCAAAGTAAAGGGATGAAGGAAAATCTACCAAGCAAATGAAAAACAGAAAAAAGTAGAGGTTGCTATTCTAATTTCAGACAAAACAGACTTTAAACCAACAACGATCAAAAAAGACAAAGAAGGACATTAGATAGTGGTAAAGGGTTGAATTCAACAAGAAGACCTAACTATCCTAAATATATATACACCCAACATGTGGTGTCTCAGCTCAGCTAGTAGTGTTTCCCTTGGACAGAGGATACGATGTCAAACCAGCTCTAAGATATTCAGTTGCTCAGCTCAGCCAGGGCACTGATTCTGCAGGGTGCCATTTGTCAGTATGGCTCAGGCCTGGGTGTCATGACTACTCTGGGTGGCCCAGGCACTTTATCCCTGGGATGCAGGTTGGAGCTTTGGCTTAGGTACTATGGTGCATGACTGCTCTGGGTGACCAGGCACTATTTCTTGAGAGGCAGGGCATTGCTTCAATTTAGGCACCTGAGAGGCATGATTGCTCTGAGTTTCCAAGGTACTGTTTGGTCAGGATGCAGGGTGGTGCTTCAGCTCTGGCCCAAGGGGATGGGGGGAGAAGTAGGTGGTAACCTCTGCTTGGCTGCAAGGGAAAGAGTGTAACAGATGCTGACAGCTCAGCTTGGGGATGTCAGGCCATTTGACTGGGGTTGTTTGGTGGTGGCTTAGCCTCAGGATGAAGGAGAGCCATGGCTACTTGTCTCCAGAGCAAGACACAGTCCAGCCGTAGTTCCTCTTCCAAGATGCTTAGTGCTATAGCTATGTGGGCCACAGAGGGTGGGGCACAGTGTTGGCATCTTTTCTGGAGGGAACATGGCTATGTGGACTCTAGCCAGCTCACTCAGCTGGGCTTAGTGCTGGTGGCTTTAAAGATTGCAAGCGACTCCAGTGGTGAGGTCTGTAGGTGTCCAAGGTGTTGTCGGGGGTTGCTGTTATCCACTTGCTTATCTCCTTACCTTGGAAAGAAGTTCCTACAGGTTTCTAGCTTATCTCAGTTGGGGGATGGGATGGTGGTGTCCTGACATTTCCTCTGATTCTCTATGTAGCCATCCTGAGTTTCTGTGCTCACCAAGACTTCTGTTACTTCTCTGATGCACTGTGATGCTCTCCTTCAGTTATTTTGTGAGGGGATGAGTGCTAGGGGCTTCTAGTCTGCCATCTTTCTGATGTCACTAGTTAGTTGTGGTGACTGAACAAACCAAATAGGTGGGATACAAAGTGAATAATGCTGGTCTCAAGTAACTTCTAATCCTCTGGTTATTTGTGGCTTCTTCAGCAGAAATCAGAATGTCATCCCGAGGTGGATCACCACTTTCAGCTATCTATTTTAGCCTTTTAAGTCCTTTAGGAACAGTGTAGTGTAGTCAAAAGAGAATGGGTTTTGGAGTTAGAAGAACTGCGTTCAAATTTCTGTTCTATAATTGTCTAACTGTTCGACTTTGGACTAGGCATATAATCTGCTAGAGTCCTTCTTTTGTTATGTGAAATGAGGAAAATAGTACCTACTATGTAGAGTTGTGAGTATTCAAAATAATTACTATAAAACATCTGATCTGAAAGCAGGGTTTAATAAATTGTGGCTATTGTCATGAATTTATATTTATATTATAGTTATATATAACTCTATATTTATATAAATCTATATATATATATTTATATATTATATTATAGTTACCCCACCCTGGCTTTATTAGACTTTGGTTGCTGAAGAAAGATTCATTACTTTTGAAAGGAGAGTTCCAGCCAAAATCTAACTCAAAAAATCCATTTCCCCTCGAGGGTTTCTTTTCACTATTGCAGCTTTCTATAAAGGTTCTTTTAATTTTTGTTGTTGCAGTTTTCTATGAATTTGGGAGTACTTTGTTGCACATTTTGAAGCAGTGCTGCAGAGCTAAATGGTTGCATTTTTACTTAATGGACCTCCAGAAGGCTAGTACCAGTTGTGTATCTTCTTCTTCTATTTTTTTTTTTGAAAATTGTAGGGTTTTATTGTTTATAAAATTCTGTTTTTTTTTTTTTAAACTTTAGATTTGGGGGTAAATGTGCAGGTTTGTTACAAAAGTATATTGTGTGATGCTGATGTATAGGTTTCTAATGATTCCTTTGCCCAAGTAGTGAATGTAGTACCCAACAGGTAGTTTTTCAACTCTTGCCTCCCCCTCTCTTTTCCTCCTTTTGGGATCCTCAGTGTTTATTGCTCCTATATTTGTGTCTGTGTATAGTCAATGTTTGGCTCCCACTTATAAGTGAAAACATGTTGTTTTGATTTTCTGTTTTTGTTTCAATTTGTGTAGAATAATGGCCTGTAGCTGCATCCATATTGCTGCAAAGGATATGATTTCATTCTTTTTTATGGCTGTGTAGTATTCCATGGTGTATATATACCACATTTTCTTTATTCTATCCACCATTGATGGACACCTGAGTTGATTCCATGTCTTTGCTGTTGTGACTAGTGCTGTGATGAACATACAAGTGCAGGGATCTTTTTGGTAGAACAATTTATTTTCCTTTGGCTATATACCCAGTAATGGGATCGCTGGGTCAAACGGTAATTCTATTTTTAGTTCTTTGCAAAATCTTTAAAGTGCTTTCCACAGGGGCTAAACTAATTTGCATCCCCACCAATAGTGTATAAGTGTTCCCTTTTTTCCACAACCTTGCCAATTTCCAATTTTGGACTTTTTAATAATAGTCATTTTGACTGGTGTGAGATGGTATCTCATTGTAGTTTTGATTAGTGACTTTAAGCATTTTTTTCATGTTTACTGGCCATGTGTGCGTCTTCTTTCAAGTGTCTGTTCATGTCCTTTACCTACTTTTTAGTAGGGTTGTTTTTTCCTTGTTTAATTGTGTAAATTTCTTATAGATTCTGGATATTAGTCCTTTGTTGGATTCAGAGTTTACAAATATTTTCTCCCATTCTGTAGATTGTCTGTTTACTCTTTTGACAGGTATTTTTTTCAGTGAAGACTCTAGTTGTTTACCTTTTAAAAAGGTGTGAATATGTAATTCAAAGCAAAATGAAATGTTTCTTAATTACTTGGGACATTCTAAATATGAAATTTGGAAATAATGCCACCTAAACTACATGTTCTAGGATTATTTAGATTGTTCTGCTCATTTTCTTTGAGGACATATTTAATCAGCTCTTAAAGATGTTCTTTATTGTTGTTTTTTATTTTTATGAGACAGAGTCTCGCTCTGTTGTCTAGGCTGGAGGGCAATGGCGTGATCTCGGCTCACTGCAACCTCTGCCTCCTGGGTTCAAGTGATTCTGCTGCCTCAGCCTCCTGAGTAGCTGGGACTACAGGTGCATGACACCACACTGGCTAATTTTTGTATTTTTAGTAGAGATCTATTGTATGCATAGGTACCCCAAATTTCTTAATATGCTTCTAAACTTTTTAATATGGCATTATCAGACTTTCTGAAGTTATAGGCTTACAAAATTCCAAATAACAAGTGATAGGTAGAATATTGACTTTGTTAATGTCTGCAGTTCTCACGAGCAAGAACAAGACTATTGATTTGAGGCTGAGAGTGTAATCTGGAGAAAGAGGAGAGAAAAGTAAAAAATTTAGGAAATACATCTGTTTACAAACTGTAATCTCTTTCTTCCTGCACTTTCTTTTTTTTTAAATCACTTCTTTAATTTCTAATTCTGCATTTTCAGCCATGGATTTGTTACTCTTCCTGTATAGGACATCAACTTTATTCTAGCCCAAATTACAAAACACATTCTCAGGGTATTTCTAAGGTAACTTGTAAATAAATTTGTATAACTTTTCAGTGAACTTCTATTTGTGAAGCATGGAACATAAGGGACAGAGGGAGAGAGTGAGATAGGAAGGAGGAAAATAAGGGAGAAAGGGAAGGACCAGGTGATTTCTTATAGTGCCCTGGAAATAAAGGGATGGTAGAATAGCACCTTTAGGTCAGAACCTTAGCTTTATCTCTGTTTCTGAGCCTCTAGTTTCAGCCTGTCTCTAATCTTTTCCAAAATGCTCTTTCCTACAAGTAAGCAGACGCAGAATTCCCCATTGTTTACAGAAAAGCTTAGGATCACAGCCTCTAAAGCTCTTTAAAAATGCATTTCAGCCTTTCTTTCTCCTATTTCATTCTTCAATTTGCTTTCTGTGCCAACCCTATTAGACTTCTAGATGTTTCCTGAAAAGCGTATACATTTTTTGTATTAGTATTGTATTAGTTGAAAGCAATACAATCTTGAACTAAAAATGGCTTAAATAATAAGGACATACATTATTTGGATAACAAAAAGCTCAGTGACAGATGGTGTTGATAATTCAGCTGCACAAGGACACAGCATTTTAATGTTTAATTTGCATTCCATACATGTCAGCTGTGGCCTTATGTTCATCCCCAGCCAGGCTTCACACAATCACATCCGAAAAAAGGAAGAGGTTTCTTCTTGGGTTTTCTTTTCTTTTAAGTCAGAGAGGAAATTCTTTTCCAGGAAGGCCCCCAGCTAACTTCTCCATAGGTCTCATTTGCTAAAAGTATGTCCGTCCTTAAACCTGTCTTGACAAGAAATCACGATTTTGTTAATCCCATGTACCTGAGCAGGATCTCACCTCCCTGGAGGGTATTGTTGCCTAACTTTTGAAAAAGCAGGGGTCTAAAAGCCAGGATGAAATGGGGTTGCCATTTCTTTAATGTACTCTGTGTCTTTTCGGAAGTTGTCCTAACGGTCTTGAATTCCCTTTCTTCTCTTCTCCACCTGGCTTTGCTCTTTGTAAAGATCTATCTTAAAATCACTTCTACACAACATTTCCCCTAAATCACTTTACCATGTAGCATTGCTTTATTCAAAACCACATGTTTTAGAAACGACAGAAGAAATTTACAAAACCACAATGATAGTGTGAGACTTGAACATGGATCTCTAAGAATCTGACCTATTAAATAAAAAACAAAAAGTAGATGTGTAGGGAATTTGAATAATGAAATTAACAATTTTTCTCTCTCTTTGTGCCTACCATATAAAAATATTTATTCTATTAAAATTATGATGTAACATTTATAAAGTATTCACGTTTGTTAGTCACACAAAAATTTCAGTGATTTTCGTAAAGTAAAAATAATACACACTACATTTTCTGAACACATGAAAGGAAAAAATAAAAACTAACAAAAAATTAAAAATATAACCTATACATTTGAAAATTCAAAAATATTTTTTCTAAAAGCCTTTTGCATTAAAGAATCAAATAAAAATTAAAATAATTGTCTATTAGAAATGAATAAAAGTTAGACCACTTATATCATAAAAATTCTATAAGACACTGCCTAAATAGTACTAAATAGTCTTAAAGACATGTATTAAGAAATGAATATCTTTATAATTTTGGATTTTATGAAAACTAGATAATTGGAAGGCATAGAGAAAAATATTAAAATATTTAATTGGCTGGGTGCAGTGGCTCACAGTAATCCCAGCACTTTGGGAGGCCGAGGCGGGTGGATCACAAGGTCAAGAGATCGAGACCATTCTGGCCAACATGGTGAAACCCCGTCTCTACTAAAAGCACAAAAATTAGCTGGGCGTGGTGGTGCTCGCCTGTAGTCCCAGCTACTCAGGAGGCGGAGGCAGGAGAACTGCTTGAACCTGGCAGGCAGAAGTTGCAGTGAGCTGAGATCGCGCCACTGCACTCCAGCCTGGCAACAGAGCTAGACTCTGTCTCAAAAAAAAAAAAAAAAATCCTTAACAGCTGAGAATGGCTAGAGTTTAGGTGCTGCACACTGGCAAGCAGCTACTTTGACCCCAGGCACTTCACTCCTCATTTCTCTCTCAACAATCAGCCAGCAAGGATCCTGGAGTCACAGGTGTGAGATTCAAAAAAAAAAAGATTTAATTACATAAAATGTTTAAAACTTTGATATGGCAAATGACACTGTAGTTACTATTAAGAAATAAGTTCACATATTTGCAACATGTAAAATAAAGGCTTACTATGCAAAAAATATAAAGATAATATACATATCAATAAAGGAAGAGGCCATCAATGTAATAGAAAAATGGGTGAAAGATACAAACAGGCAATTCAGATGAAATATAAATGGCCAAAAATCTTAAAAATATATAAATGTTAGGGCGGGCGTGGTGGCTCACGCCTGTAATCCCAGCACTTTGGGAGGCCAAGGCGGGTGGATCACAAGGTCAAGAGATCAAGACCATCCTGGCCAAAATGGTGAAACCTCGTCTCTACTAAATATACAAGAAATTAGCCGGGCGTGGTGGCGGGCGCCTGTAGTCCCAGCTACTCAGGGGGCTGAGGCAGGAGAATGGCATGAACCCGGGAGGCGGAGCTTGCAGTGAGCCGAGATCCCACCCCTGCACTCCAGCCTGGGCAACAGAGTGAGACTCCGTCTAAAAAAAAAAAAAAAAGTAAATTTTAAAAATGAGGTAATACTTTTTGACTATAAAGTTAGTAAACATTTTAAAGATTGGTAACACTGGTATGGGTGAACATATGAAGAAGCATATACTCTCATAAACTGTTGCAGGAAGAGTAAATTAATACAGCAACTTTAGTGGGCAAATTGGCAATACCAATTTATGTTAAAAACACACATGCCCTTGAAATCAGTAATTTCAGTTCTAGAAACTTATTCTACAGTATTTGTACGAGGATGGTCATTTTGGCAATATTTATAAATGAGGCAAACAATAAAATTGCTATTGGGATGCCACTGCTCCCAGGCCCTTTCAGTGAATAGAACTAGAGAAAACAAGAATTAATATGTTCTTTAGTTGGGAAATTATTAATATGATATATTCATATCATAAAATGCCCTTTTAGGATGTGTAGATCTATGCATAATGATAAAAAATGACTATTTTTTAAAATTATACTTTAAGTTCTAGGGTACATGTGCACAACATGCAGGTTTGTTACATATGTATACATGTGCCATGTTGGTGTGCTGCACCCATTAACTCGTCATTTAACATTAGGTATATCTCCTAATGCTGTCCCTCCCCCCTTCCCCCACCCCACAACAGGCCCCGGTGTGTGATGTTCCCCTTCCTGTGTCCATGTGTTCTCATTGTTCAATTCCCACCTATGAGTGAGAACATGCGGTGTTTGTTTTTTTGTCCTTGTGATAGTTTGCTGAGAATGATGGTTTCCAGCTTCATCCATGTCCCTACAAAGGACATGAACTCATCATTTTTTATGGCTGCATAGTATTCCATGTATTTTGTTGAGAGAAAGGAAGTTGCAGAATGATGCTGAAATATGATCATCTTTAGGCTAAAAAATTTGTATTGATACCAAGTTTACATATTTCTGAGATGTGCATTTCCTTCTTCTTAATATTATCTGTAATTGGAAGGCAATGTGGAAAAACTTGTCTGCCAGGCCTAGGAAAGTTGTCAGTGTCATTGTACATGCAAAAACCATGCTACCCACAGATATCATCAGTTCATATAATCACCACTTCAGTATAATTATGTCATTATTATCTTCACAAGTGATTGAGTTTTAAATGAGGATCACTTATTGTAACACAAAGCATATTCAAAAAGATGATATGATTATGTATTAATAGCAGTAAAACAAAAGTTTGTTTCTGTCAAAGAATGCATGCCATTCTATAGACGATGCAATGAGAAGTAGTAGAAATTGTCAAGTGTCTTAGAGTATATCATACAATTTTCAAAGCTAAGAGAGCTTGCTCTTTTTTGTGTAATAAAGAGATTATTGTACATATAATGAACACATTTCTGTCAAAAACTTGCCTGACTTTCAGGAAAGACTGTTTAACTTCATTTGACATGGAGGTCAACTAGGAAAAAAATAAACAAGAAATGGAGTTAATATCTTCCATATACCTTGAGATTCCATTGTCAGTCTTAAAGATAGTAAAAAGTCAAGATCATGATCTTGTGTGATAAACAGCAGATCATTCATGGTGCTACGCATAACTGCAGATGTCTAAAAGTGATTTAGAAGAGTCATTAGATTTTGCCCATGAAGAAGTCCTAAACTCAGATCTTGACTGTGATACTGGAGAGGAATGCAGAATGTAATCATATGAGCCCATGGCAGATTGTTGTGGATTCATGTATCGGTTAGAAATGCATTCATCTCTAAGTAACAGAAGACCTAACGGCTTAATGGCTGATATGACTGGGATTTGATTTATAGCTCCCTAATACCAAATTGGCAGGGAAACGCTCAAGGGCTATATAGGAATCCCAGGTTCCTTATAGGTTTTTGCTCCACCATCCTTAGTGGTGGCTTTTATTCTTGTGGATCCAAGATGGCTGCTCTATTTTTGTATATTATATCCATATTCTAGGTAGGAAGAAGGGAGGAAGATGAAGAGAATAGGAATGTACCAACTGAGTCTTTTCATTTTTAAAGCTCTTTCCTAGAAGCTCCATCCAGAAACTCATTGATGGGATGGTGTAAATGCACAAACCCCTCTTTGGCTGGGGACATTTTGCCTGTTGTCTCAGATTGAGTTTCTAGGGGGACAGATTTTAAGATGAGCATTTGCATGCAGGATATTTACTGTGTCAAACCTTCAGGCAACTTACCTTTGGGAAAGTAAAAGGAAATTGTACTGGGCAGAGGAAAGAGTTGAATTGAGATGTAGCTGCAACAAGATCACCCCCAATCCCTGCCACCATTTTGATGATGGTGTAGACTTTTAGAGTTTGGTCACTTAAAGTAGAGGAGCATTGGATCTTTATGTTCTATATTGACTAGTTGAGGATGAAGACTGCTGCTGGGGAGGAGTGCAAACTTGGGCAAGGTGGCTCTCTTTGGCTGGGGGCAATCTCTTAGGAATGGCTCAGCTGAGAGTGGCAACTGCCAACACTCCTGGAAGCTGGAGGAATGAATGCCTCAGTTCTAAAGGGAGCATCTGGGTAGCCCAATACAGCATCTGCAGCTGGATACCCTGCTTCTCTGAACAAAATTCGGCTTTGGTCGCAAATGTTGCAAATGCTTTTGTTCAGTTTGCTATTCTCATTGAATTTTATTTGTTCTTGGCTTTATAAAATTTGAAACAACGTATCAGCTTTTTTCTCTATGATATTTTTCTTTGGTGTTTTGCTTAGAAAGTTCTTCATTCAATCTCATTATTTTAAAGCTTTAGCAATTTTTTTCTAAAATCACAAGCCTGAGAAAAGTTGTAAGAACAGGAGAGAGAATACTTATTCCCTGAACTATTTGAGAGTAACTTGATGATCTTATGCCTTATCATCTCTAAAATATTTAATGTGCATTAAACTCATCTAAATCCCGGGACATACCGCTACATAACCATAATGTAAACATCAACATTGGGAAATTAACATTAATACATTTATCCCAGGTAATCCTTTAATCTCACTCAAATTTTGATAACTATCACAATAATATTTTTCGTATTAAGTGGATCTAATTTAGAACCACACTTAGTTGTTATGTATTTTTTAAGTTTCTTCAGTCTTGAGCAGTTCCTTAACCTTTTAACAATTTTTGTGTCTTGATATTTTTGAAGATTCCAGGTCAGTTTTTGGTAGCATGTCTCTCAGTTTGGTTTTATCTTATATTTCCTTATGACAAGATTGAAGCTAAACATTTTCTTTTGTCAGGACTATCACAGAGGCAACACTGAATCCTTCTCATAGTATCCTACCAGATAGCATGTGATTTCAATTTGTTTCACTAATGATTTAAATTTTGATCACCTGATTAAGATGGTACCTGCCAGGCTTCTGTGTGTTAACGTTATTGTTTTCCCCTTTGTAAGTGATACATATTTTGTGTGGAGATATTTTGAATCCATTTCTTACCCAACAAAATTTTAATTCATTCACTTATTTATTTATATTTACATGGACTCAGAATTTTCTATTTTATCTTATGCATTATGATGATTACTATCAATTATTTTGATGCTCAAATATTTCCTTATTTAGCTAGTGAGAATTTATTCATGTTGGTTTCTGTGTCCTTTCAGCATATCCCCTTCATTATTTGACCACCTTCTTATTTTTTGACACAATGAGATGTTCGTTTCACACTCATTTTGTGTCTATCCTGCGTTAGCCTTGAAATGAACCATTTCTCCAAAAAGAGTGGTTCTCTGGTTCATCTTAGCAGAAATGGTCTTTAGAAGTCAAAACATGGGTACCTGGTGTGCTCATTGTTGTTGGGATGCCATTGCTCCCAGGCCCTTTCAGTGGATAGAGCTAGAGAATATATTATATATATTTACATCTCTCTATATCATCCAAATCTTAGGGAGTTAATTCTAGTTTGCTCCTTTTCCAGTTTTGTAACTGTCTTCTCTAGTATTATTTGTTGCTAAACCTTTCATTGCTACTGCTTCTCATCAGTCCA
This sequence comes from Hylobates moloch, assembly GCF_009828535.3. NCBI lineage: Eukaryota > Metazoa > Chordata > Mammalia > Primates > Hylobatidae > Hylobates > Hylobates moloch. The sequence goes on along the minus strand of NW_026652277.1, from coordinate 89,937,295 downwards.
GTGGACTCAGCATTCCATGTCAGGGTGCCCCTTCGTGGGAATAACCTCCTCACTTCTTTTGGGCTCTAATACCCTGTGGCCATGGGCACACACTTCCTCACTCTATTCTTGGCTTGACTGACATCTCACAAAGTAAATATGCTCACCCTGCTCAAACTCTGAGACCCCGTGCCAGGAATTGCGCCCTTGCCCCAACATGGATGTGCTTTTCATTCATCTTAGGCTCTGACACCTAAATTTGGATTACTGCATTTCCTCTGTCTTTGATGTGGACACCTAATCTTATTCTGCCCCAGCCAATGGGTTTAGAAGTGAACTATTAAACAGCAAGGGAAGTGAAAAAAAGGAAAAAAAACGAAGAGGAATAGGAAGGGTTATGGGCTGAATAATCCCCTATCCCCCACTCATATATTTAAGTCCTAAACCCAAGTCTCTCAGAATGTGACTGTATTTGGAGATAGGGTCTTTAAAGAAGTAATTACATTAAAATGAAATCATTAGGGTGGGTCCTAATTCTAAATGACTGATGTCCTTATAAGGAGAGGAAATTAGGACACAGACATGCAGAGAAGGAAGACTGTGCGAAGACACAGGGAGAAGATGGCCATTTACAAGCCAAGGGTAGGGGCTTCAGAAGAAACCAATGCTGCTGACAGTTTCATCTTGGACTTCTAGCCCCCAAAACTCTGAGAAAATAAATTTCTGTTGTTTAAGTTACTCAGCATGCAGTACTTTGTAAAGGTAGCTATAGCAAACGAATACAGTAGGGATTTAATTTTTATATTTAATTATGATGTATTTTAGTACATTGAGGTAGGAATTTAGTTTAATTCAACTTACCCCTAACTCCAAATATATGGCCAATTGTCCCAGAACTATTTGTTAAATGATCTTTCCTTTCCCCATGTATTCTGTTTTCTTATAAAATCCTAAATTTTTATAATATTAGGGTCTATTTTGCGGCTTTATGTTTTGTTTTACTCTTGCCCCCTTTCTAAACTATTTAAATCAGTACATTCTTTTAAAATGTTATGGTATTCAGAAGCATGAGTCCTTCTACTTCCATCTCTCTTTTTCTAAAATTTTTCATTATTTTCATATGTAGAATCCCTTTACAAAATAAAGTAATAATCTTGTTTAGACTTTCAGTTGTAGTTGCATAACATATACGTTAATTTAGGACACACATCTTTAAAATATTGAGTCTTCTCATTAAGAAACATAGAATATCTTTTAATGTTTAGAATGTTTTTAAAAACTATGTTTTGGTAATATATTGTTATTTTTCTTAAAAAATGTTCTGTACATTTCTTATTAAGCTTATTCCTGACATCGGAAACTACAAAAGTATCATCATCTGTTGGCCACAGTGCTAAACATCCTGAGACTGCCCTGCTTATTGGCTTCTTGCTTCTAATTTTATAGTTCTGCTAGTTTTCACTCTTTCTGTCTTACAGTATGCACTTGATGCCCACTGCTGCTCAAAGGTCTCATTTCAAATGTGCTGCTTCTAATGTGACATGGGCTGGGTAATTAATTATTAATGATGGCCAACATTCATTGGATATTTAACTTGGAGGGGTTAAATGATGTGGCCATGTTTACACAGGCCATGGCAGTGGGTCTGGGATTCAAACCCAAGTAATTTGACTTCAAAGCTGTTTTCTTACACATCAGCGCATCTTAAATATTTGTCTGAAATAAGAGTAATTAATGTGATTAAAGTTCTGTTTGGTTGCCTAAAGTTGAATTTATTCAGTGGCTTTTAAAATATTGTTCTTGGTTCCCCATTTTCTTCTATCTCTGGGGCAGCAGCTACCATCGGGTGATTGAAGTGATGCCCAACAGTGATGTGTTATTTTTGCTATTCTTCCAAAAATCTTGCTTGTACTTTTTATGATTACTTAAAAAATGCTATGAATTTTAACCTCAGTGTTAGATGTACCAAAATCAAATTCAGCCATGGTGACCTTGATCTCATATCTGAGAAGGTTTTCTATGATTTCAGGAAAACTCTTTCCTCCAAAGCATTTACAAGAGGGAAATGAAATGAAAATAATTGGTATTGTACCATAGTATTTTGTTTTCAAACCTGAGTTAAGTGCTTGATAAAAATAATTCAGCTTTCTGATTCATGGCTAATTTATCCATTAAAATGAACCTTACCCAATATCTTCACTTTTATGATCTTTTAAAAATGTACATTTTTAAATGCATAATTAGTCTTCCATTGGCATAAGCATAACCAATGTTTTAGGAGTCACAGAATGGGAATGTAACCTGAAAATCCTCTCCTATATCTGCTATTTGAAATATTCCCTATTCATCTCACTTGCCATTTTTTAAAATGATCTCTTTCTCAACATTCAGTTAAAAATTCTGTGTCCTTGTGGTACCTTGATTGTCTTTTCCATGAGACTGTAGATAAAAATGCTGAGGGCAAGAAACAGGTCTCGTTTGGCTTTAATCTCCCATAGGCTTTCAGAGTTTATATATATGGTAAACTGAATATTTATGAGAGCAAAAGGTGAATGTGAAATAAGCCTGTAGAGATTAGATAATTCAACAACTTAATTTATATGGGTGGTGAGTATGGCAATTCCTCTAGCATAGCAAATTAGTTTATATGAGGAGAAGGAAAGGAACAGAGGTATCTAGTTTATATATTTGGTTTAGTCATATTTTTGTCCATCAATTAATCATTTTTAAGTCTTTATCTTAATACATTTTTCTTATTTTCAATCCAAGCCCATTCAGCTATTTTGTTTTGAGGAATTGCAAGTAATGAGCACAGGGTGGGGATTGTATGAAAAGATTGGCACTGAGCTCTTTTGGTGTTTAATTTTTTTTATTCAGAATATTTTAAAAGATCTATATCTAATTTCATCACAGTTTTTATCTAAAGGAAATGAAAAGTTAAAGCCATAAATTAAAAGCTGCCAGCTATAACAGATGAGTCAGCTGTTTGATCATTGTTAAAGTGCAAAATCCCTTAAAGCAATGGCTGACTACATTAATTTTAGCAGCTGTGAGAGTGATCTAGAATGGAAGAAATGAGCACTGGATTCTAGTTCTGGCTATGCTACTTACTGACCAGGGACAAATCATTTATTCTTTATCTGTAATTAATTTATTCTTTATCTGATTTAATTTCTTTATCTGTAAAATGAGATGACTGAAGATAATATTGGTAAGTTTCTTCCATTTCTACTGTTCAATGACATCTTCCAGTGTCTAGTAATTCCTGAAAAGTCTCAGGTATTTTTTTTCCTTAAGTGTGCCATCACTCTAGTAAATGGCACAGATTCTTCTGGGGAGAATTCGGAGGAAAATGTATAGTCTATACTTGTGACAATGCTGGAGGATTCTTCCTCAAGGGGACCTGGCCTCCCCCTTCACTCAAGAGGCACCAGGTCTATAAATTTGTTTAGGACTGAAAACAGAATGAGAGCCACAACTCCCCACTGTAATAACTTAAGTCAGGTTTCTGGTCACCAAGCTGGGAGACTTTTCTGAGATATTGGCATTTCTAAGATGGTAACATTTTAGTAGGCTCTCCATCTCTTTCATTCCCAGGGACACTGTGACTTAGCCACGCCAATGATTCCTATAGGTCGAGTAACTCTGATTGCCATAATGCCCTGCTGCCCTTTATGGTGAATTCATCCACCTTGTCTCTGGCAGCTAAGCACTGTCACCTGGGCTTTGTCACCTGGTGATGAGGTCACCAGGATCTCATCATCTCCACTGAAATCTGGCAGTCATCTCAATGGTGTCATCTTCTACCATGATACATGGCCTACACAGAAAGCAACAACAGAGCTTTTCAAGAATGTTAGTACCCTTCTTACTAATGTATTTCTTAATGCCTTGGTAAGGGGAGTGTCCTCTGGGAACTCTCAAGAGATGTAGCAGGAGTGAGTGTGAATGCAAGTCACATACGATAAATCCGCTTTACCATTCCTATCTCGGGTTTCCTTGCTTTGCATTATGTCAGGGAGGTTCTGACACCTCAACTTCATTAAATGTAGGCCAAAGTTAAGTCAAAGTTTTAGCCAAAAATGAAGTAAACTATAGGAGCTAATTCCAGTTGCATATACTGCAACATTAAACCCTGAATCTCTGGAAGTCTACCCATGTCACTAAATGTAGCCAGATCCAGGGTTATAGTCTGTTCTCTTTGGTCTCAGGTATATATCTACATACATGAGTAAAATCTCATAATTCTTTCGGTATATAAGGTATCTCTTGTTAGTTTGAACTTTGCCTTTCCCCCCAGGAACATGATGAGATGGGACCCTAGTATTGGGTCTAATGGCAACAAATGGTAGTTGGGGTGAATCTTGGTGAGAAGTCATAGTCCTTAAAAGACATCTGTCCCAGATGAGACATTACATGATCTTCAAGCAAGGGATGACTATTTCCTTAGACCTGGGAGGACAAGCTGGAACAGCTGGTAAAAAGAGCTAGTTTCTGCATGCATGGTGGGAGGGGTGGTGAGAGCTGAAGCTGATTTAGAGTCCTGTAATAAATACCTGATAGAATACACTTTCAAGATGAATTATGTCTCATGAGTCATGTTGATACACATGCTTGAATAAAGCTTCTGAGAAAGAACCAAGTAGTGGAAAAACAAAACAAAAAACCTGATCATAGGGTCATTTTCAAGATGGCAAGTGCTGCAGTATCCACTGAGTCATCTATTCAGTCTTAAAGCTGCTTCTACTGCTAGAATGTTATCTTTACAATAGTTCAATCATGAATACTCATATAGACTAGGTTAAAAAGGCTACCTTACCTTTATTATATTGTATTTCTTTGCACAACATGCTTTAGAACTTTCACTTTCTCTTAAATCTACTTATTGGAATCATTTCTTGACAATGGAAATATCTCCAGTACTTTTTGTTTGTTTCCTACGTTGTTCATGGTTTGCTGTTTCCCAAACTTTTCATCCCTGCTAACTCCATCCCAGCTGAAACATTTGTGGACACCCTACAAACCAGAACTACTTTTGGATAGTTCAATATTGTCTTTCCCAAGCAACACACACACACACACACACACACACACACACACACACACACACACACACTTCTAGCCTCTTGCCTTTCATTGGAGTGTAATCCTCCCCCATGTACACTTCAAATTTAGCTTCATTCTAATATCATAACAGCTATTGTCATTTTTCTCATATTTGCTTATTTTTAAAAGCTCATTTAAAGAATGATTTACCCACTTCACAGACTCATCATTTTTGGCCAAGAAAAAGACCAACCATTAGATCATCTGGTTTCTTTCTGCCTCATACTGCCAGAGCTGTTCCCACAATGCATTTGCCAGTGATAATCTTAGTTCATTAAAAAACTTTCAGGCACTAGCACTTACACTATTCTCTTGGGGTATGACATACAGAGTAAGAGACTTAGGAAAATGTTCTTTTCCCACTGTAGATTTACTTAACCTCCACAAAAAAACTTAAAAATAGACTAACACTTGACGAATATTTTGACTTGGTTTCTACCTTAAGAATTTTCATATTATGGGACTTTCAATTGAATAAACTCCCATCTATAAATTCTCTTAAAATTAGAACTTTTCTGCTTTATATGTAGCGACCTTGATTTTCTCTCTTTTTTGTTTTATTTTCTTTTAACATCATAACTATTTAATATGCATCTGTAGAGACCTGGTAGGTACTAAAATGTCAAGTACATTTAAATATGACTTATTTTTCATTTATTTACTTATTTTTATTTAATTTTAAAATTGATACATGATATTTTACATATTTATGGGGTATATGTGATATATTGTTACATGCGTAGAACAGGTAATGATCAAGTCCAGGTATTTAGGGTATCTGTCACCTTGAGTATTTATTATTTCTGTGTTGGGAACAATTCAAGTCCTCTCCTCTAGCTACTTTGAAATATGCAATACCTTGTTGTTAACTATAGTCACCCTACTTTGTCGTCGAACATTAGTACTTGTACCTTCTACCTAAATGTATATTTGCACTCATTGACCAACATCTCTTCATCCTCCCACCCTCTGTCCTCCATGCCTTTCCTAGTCTCTAGTATCTTTCCGTTGTCTACCTCCATGAGAACAACTTTTTAAATAGTCACTCTACTCTACTGTGAAACATTAGCACTTACACTTTTTATCTAAATGTACCTTTGTATTCATTAGCCAACATCTCTTCATGCTCCTGCCTACCTACACACCCTTCCCAGCCTCTGGTATTACACTCTCTTTCTCCACGAGATCGAGCTTTTTAGCTTCCGCACATACGAGTGAGAACATGCAATATTTGTCTTTCTGTGCCTGCGTTATTTCACTTAACATAATGACACCCACTTTTATTCATGTTACTGCAACTGACATGATTTCATTCTTTTTCATGGTGAAATAGTATTCCATTGTGTATACATACTACATTTTCTTTTCCATTAATCTATTGATTGACACTTAGGTTGATTAGTATCTTTGCTGTTGTGAATAGTGCTGCAATAAACATGGGAGTGCAGGTATCCCTTTGATATGCTGATTTCTTTTCCTTTGGATAAATATCCAATAGTGGGATTCCAGGATTATATGGTAGATCTAGTTTTAGTTCTATGAGAAATCTATGCACTATTTTCCATACTGGCTATACTAATTTACATTTCCACCAATAGTGTATGAGCATTCCCTTTTTTATGCATCCCCACCAGCATTTGTTATTTTTTTGTCTTTTTCATAACAGGTATTTTAATTGAGGCAACATGGTATCTCATTGTAGTTTTGATTTGAATTTCTCTGATGATTAGTGATGTTGAGACCTTTTTAATATACCTGTTGACTATTCTTACATCTTCTTCTGAAAATCATCTATTCATGTCATTTCCTCACTCTTTGATAGGGTTATTATTATTATGATTATTATTATTTACCATGGAGTTGTTTGAGATCCTTGTATATTTGGGATATTAGTCTCTTGTTGGATAAATAGTTTGCAAATGTGTTCCACCATTCAACAGGTTGTCTTTTCATTCTGTTGATTGTTTGCTGTTCAGAAGCTTTTTAGTTTAATATAGTCCCATTTGCCTTTTTTTGTTGTTGTTACCTGTGCTTTTGAGGTCTTAGCCATAAAATCTTTGTTATTTTCTCTATCACGGTATTATGATATAATAATTTTCTTTGTCTTTTTTTGCTTTTGTTTTGTCTGTTTTATCTGATGTAAATATAGCTATTTGCACTAGCTTTTGTTTTCCATTTGCATGGGAACTTTTTCCATTCCTTTCCTTTCAGTGTATAAATGTCCTAAAAGGTAAAGTGTTGTTTCTTATAGGCAGCTGATAATGCATCATGTTTTTTCTTTTTAAAAATCCATTCAGCTAGTCTGTATCTTCTAAGTGGATAATTTAACTCATTCACATTCAAGGTTATTATTAATTTGCAAGGTTTTGTTTTTCTCATATTGTTAATTTTTTTTGTTTTTTAAAATATATTCTTTGTTCCTTTCTTTTTCTCTTACTGTTTTTCATTGTAGTTTGGCTGTTATCCGTAGTGGTACCATTTGAGTTCTTTCTCTTTCTCGATTGTGTGTTTGCTTTACTATTGAGTTTTATACTTTTGTGTGTTTTCATAATGGTAAATGTTGTCCTTTTGCTTCCAGGGCTCCCTCGGGCGCTTCATGTAGTACTAGTCTAGTGGTGATGAATTCTCTTAGGTTTTTGCTTGTCTGGGGAAGACATTTTTTTTCTCGTACATTCAGGAGGCAGTGTTTTTTCTTTCAGCACTTTGAATATACTATCTCTTTGTCTCCTGATCTGTAAGATTTCTGCTGAGAAGTCTGTTAGTCTAATAGGGATTCCTTTATAGGTGACTAGATGCTTTTCTCTCTCTCTCTTTTTTTAATTCTCTCTTTGTCATTCATTTTAGATATTTTGACTATAACATACAGTGGAGACTTTTTTTACATTGTATCTTCTTGAGGATCACTGGGCCTCCTGAACTCAGATGTCTGATTCTTTGCTAGATGTGGTAAGTTTTCCGCTGTTATTTCATTAAATAGGTTTTTGAACCCTTTCATTTTATCTTCACCTTCTGGGATACCAATAATTCATAAATTTGGTTGCCTTATGGTGTCCCATATATCATGAAGGCTTGTTCACTCTTTCAAAGTGTTTTTGTCTTTTTGTTTTGCCGTGTTATTTCAAAGGACCTATCTTCAAGTTCTGGATTCTTCTGTTTTATCTCGTCTGTTTTTGGACTGATTGAATGTGTTTTATAGTTTATTCAGTGAATTCTTCAGTTTCAGTATTTCTGTTTGGTTCTTTCCTGTGATATCTGTCTCTCTGGTAAATTTCTCATTCATATCCTGAATTGTTTTTCTGAGTTATTTATTTTTTTGAAATTCTCTGCTATCTCCCTGAGCTTCTTTAGAATCAATAATTTGAATTCTTTTTTTTCAGGATTTTGTTAATTTCTGTTTGATTGGGATCTATTGCTGGAGAATTATTTGGTTCCTTTGGAGGTGTTGTATTTTTTTTTCTTTTTCACATTTCCTGTGTCCTTATGTTGATATCTGTGCATCTAGTGTATCCATCATGTCTTCTACTTTTTTGAATTTGCTTTCATAGGTGATTACTTTTTCTTGAAGATGAATCCAGGGTGTTGCTCCATATAGCACTTTGGCTTTGATTCTTGGTGCGTGCAGTAGTGTAGTCTCTGATTTTTTTTTGTCTGTGAACAGCATCAGTGGTATCTATGATTTCCTTTGTGGCTTAGGGTGTGGTTGTTAGTTGAGACTGTGGTGATGTTCTGCTGGAGATTGGGATGCCAGGTAGGCCAGTCTTTGGGCCTCAATGGGTGTAGTGGTGGGCTAAGCATGCCTATCCTTTGGTCCCAGGGTGGCGTATGCTGGCACGGGTGTTAGTGGGTCTAGGCAGGCCAATTCTTGGGCATGTTTGTGGCTTACTCAGATGCCAATGTTGCCAGCCATGGGCTGGGCAGGTGGGTGAGTTCTCAGGCCCCTGGGCAGCCAGTGTCACATGGGTAGTGGCAGTGGCAGGATGACCCTCTGGGTCCTGAGCAGTGTGTGCTGGTGTTGGCAATGGCTGTGATAGGCAGGGTAGCCCAGTCTCCAGGCCTGCAAGTGGCACCAGCTAGGGGTCAGATATGTTGGTAGTGGCTGGCTAGGTAGGCTAACCTCAGTCCCTTGGGAAGAGTGATCAGGTGGTGATGCTGGTGAACTGGGCTGGACAATTCTGTGCCTCCCAGACTGTGTGCTCTGGTGTGGGGACAAGGGGCAAAGTGAGCTGGGCTGAATTGTTCTCAAATCGCCACATGGTATATATAGACACTGGCCATGGTAGGCATGGTAGGCAGGGGTGGGACAATCCCTCGTGCTGCTGCCCTGCCACTGTGGTGGGAGGTCACTGCTTTCACTAATGGCATTCTAGACTGGTGACTGCAGAATGTGTGTACCACTTGCTCTTCAGCCCCAGGTGCAACTGCTTGCACCTAAGATCCCTGGTCAGCATCCAGCTCTTCTTTTGCAACTTAGCCCCAGAATTGCTGGGCTCCAGAACGGTTCACATTCTGTTGGGTTAGGCTCTTAAATGGTGCCTCACTTGAGTCTCAGTCCTAAAAGTGGCATCCTGCACCTCCTTCATGCTTTTGCCTCTGGTGCTAAACTCCAGGGGCAGCAGCCTGTGCTTCTCTTGAACCTCAGCCTTGGAACTACTGGTCCAGGCTACTCTTAAAAAAAAACTTTTCTAAGAAAGGAAACAATCAGATAGGCTATAGTTAGAGGGAGATTTGGGGTTAAGGGGAGGGTCTTAAATGCGGAATAGCTTTGCTCCTGGGAATAGGCTAAGAAAAGAAGGCAGCAGGAAGGGAGAAGTAAAAGATTGTCTTGATGTGATAGAGTCCCTTAGACAATAAAGGGGTTGGGATACAAAATAGAGCAGAGAGACTCGCTGCAGACTGAAGAAAAGACAGCAGTGCATGGAGATGTGCGAGAAAAATGGGTGGATAGATGTAGTGAGAGGAATTCGAACTTTCTTATTCCGAACATTGACCAGGCAGAGCAAGGCTGAGGACAAGAACATTTCTCCCATCTGTTCTTGCTTGTGCATGGGCATCAACTAAGAGTTAGGAAACTTCTTGACAGGAGCTTGTGCCAGTGACCTTTATTTTCTTTGTGAAGTAGATAATGACCATTAACTAGGAAGGGGAGGGGGAAGTAGTAGGACTAAACACTTGAACAGACTTATGAAGATATGAAAGAGCCTCAAGATGGAATATGAAGAGAAGCCATTCAAGGACACAGAAAGCTGTTTACCAGCATTAAAAATATAATGGAGTTCTAGGTCACAAATATGTAGGAGTTCAAATTCTCTCACCTTATACTTCATTTGTAAAATCTTTTTGTTCAATGGCACTTAAGCTGGATATGGAGCAAAGAACAGCTGGATTGGTTCAGAGGTGTATTTCTAAAAAAGTGAATGGAGGGGCAAGAGGCAAGGGAGTTTGGGTTTTAGTCAAGGTATGTTTTAAATGATGAGCATAGTAAATAAGGAAAAAAAAATAAAGTGGAGGAATAAACCATACTGGAGGACATATCAAGGAAGAAGAATAACCTCAGCAGGAAAAAGAGAATGAGAGAGCAAGGTGGACGAGAGATAGAGATGAGAGAGAAGACCACTGAAATTTGACACCTCAGGGCGGGGTAATCGTTAAGTAAGGACAGGATGCCAGGCAGTGGCCAAGGGAGGGAATGGGGGAAGGAGGAAGAAAATAAAATTTCTGAAATTAGAGGAGGTTTGGTAAAACTGAGGATGTAGGGCCTATCTGAACACTGAATTCCTTAAGATGCCATACATCCTTACCTGTTGCTCAAAAGATAAAGACAGCTATTCCCCAATAGGCCAGCAAAGCATATGATTATGGCTTATTTGTGTTTGGAATTTCTAGTGTATAGCAAAATGGCTGAGACACATCAGTGCTCAATAAATCTTTGTTGAATGAATAAGTAATCAAGAGGTGATAGATAAGTTTACATTCTTCCAACTTATTTATTCTCAAATGAAATAAAGCAAATGACATTCCTTGTTTTGCACCAAAGAAAGGATTAAAAAAAGGTAAGTAAAGCTGCAAATGTGCAGAAATTATGAGAATTTCTTATGGAAGAGGCTTGTGATTCTGGATCAGGTATTTGAGATTGTTACCATTATTGATTACTGTGCCTAAGCTTATAATTAAAAAACACTGTAAACTAGGCCAACACATCCAAAATTCATATGTTCTATGAATTATTTTTTGGCATTAAACCCTGGCCAACAAGGTAGGGAAACGTAAGGCAGCAATTGGGAATACAGCCAGGTTAGGTCTTTGTTTTGTTTGTTTGTTTTTGTTTTTTGAGGTGGAGTCTCGCTCTGTCTCCCAGGCTGGAGTGCACTGGCGCGATCTTGGCTCACTGCAACCTCTGTCTCCCAGGTTTAAGTGATTCTCCAGCCTTAGCCTCCAAAGTAATTGGGACTACAGGCATGCACCACCATGCCTGGTTAATTTTTATATTTTTAGTAGAGATAGGGTTTCACCATGTTGGCCAGGCTGGTCTTCAACTCCTGACCTCAAGTGATCTGCCCACCTTGGCCTCCCAAAGTACTGGGATTACAAGCATAAGCCACTGCACCCAGCCAGGCTAGACATTTTCTGTGTCATACCTGCATCCCCTAACTCTTTGTGGTTGAGAGGGCAACACTTGCTCTTGCTTCAATGGAACAAGGAGTCAATCCTGAAGCTTATGATCTTCCATTTCCCTGTCCATGTGTTTACTGCTTTCATCATTTTAGCCAGGCGTGGTGGCACACGCCTGTAGTCCCAACTACTTGAGAGGCTGAGGCTGGAGAATCACTTAAACCTGGGAGGCAGAGGTTGCAGTGATATTGCAGTTGTATTCCAGTACAACCTGCTGACTCCTTCATACAAATCTGACAGTTGGCATGTACAGAGGTGCCACCAACCTGTCCTTACCCTCAGCCTTACTTTCTCTGACTGTTGGCTCCATTAAACTCGACTTCCTATTGATATTCTGCATCTCCTTGGCTGAGTTCTTCTAGCTTGCAATTTCTTTGGCTCCTTTTCCAGTTTTTGACATTTGACTCAGTCTATTTGGCAAATGTATTTCCTTTGGGGATGGAAATGGCATGGATGATGTGAAAAGAGAGTCTGAAATGGCCCAGGAGAAATTTTACTTACTTTATTATATTCTGGGGATCTCACTGATATTCCAGTTCTGAGGATTGGTAGTAACAACAGACTTTAATAACCAAGTATAATTATTTCTTTTGTTATTTTTTGTAGTATTTGCTTAAATATCAAATGTTTGGAAAGTGTTCACAATGCATTTACTAGTGTGGGTTTTGTTCTACTCAAGCAATCCTTTCATTTTCTCATAAAGGCTTTGAGTTACAAGCATACCTTTAGATACAACCAAGGTGAGGTCTCCACGCTGGGTAAATCTAGGTTTATATTTAAAGTATTGTGGGCCAGGAAGAAGATTGTGACTGAAAGGTACCCAAAGGCCTTTGCCTGTTTGACTGTTCCATGTGATTAGAATGGTACCTGCTCTTTTTGTAATAAAAATATATTCTATAGTGCTTTCACTATTTTAACTATAGTCTCTCATAATGATTTTTTTCATCTACTTGAAGATTTGTAGTAGTTGAAACAGCATAAGGCATTCTAAAAGAATGTTAGTAGCTTTTTCGGTTGAAATGATTATCCATATTTTAGAGGTGCTTTAGATAAACATAATTTTCAATAATGGTATTCCATAAACTGAAGGCCAAAAGACATTTTAATAGCTTGAATAAAGGTCATTTCGTCCATCCTGTCTGGTAAAACACACTCTGTTTTTTAGATGATAGCATTTGTTTCCCGTGCCTTCATATACACTTTGTGCAAGTTGTAGAAGTGTAAAAAGCAAAAGTTATTCATTTTATTATTTTATATTCCTTATTCTTATTTTAGATTTATAGCAATATCTTTGTGTTTTTAGGAATTTATTCAGCATTGTCAAACTAATATGTTTGACAATGATTAATGCAATGTAAAATACACAGATTTGAAGATTAAATTTCTGGCTATTCTATTACTTTGCTACCCCCATATTACAAGATTGAAATGATCTTATTTACTTTGCTCAACAGAAATGCATAGGGACCCAATTTTGTCATCCTTTTCAATTGAATTAAGAGCTTGAACGCTTAGTTGGGATGGTTTGTTTTGATGCCGAAGGTTATTCATAAATTTAGTCCTCTGAATATACCTTATTTCTTTGTGGAATTCTGGTATGTTTTATTTTTTCTCACGTTCTGCTGCCAAAAGTGTTTATTTCATGAACATTGGGAATTTGGAACAGGATTAGTTTGGTTGGTAGTATTTTTGATTTTGCTGTCAACCTCTTTCAATGTAGCTAATTGGGTAAGTAAATTTTTGTTTTAAAACAAGTTGGCCAGGAAACTTCTCCCATCAGCTTCCTACAATATCTCTACCTTACATTTTTGTACCACAAAGGCAGTTTGGGAACGCAATTCTAACTCCTGCAGTTACCAGATCATTGAGGTACCTTTTAGATAAAAAACCTACAATAATTCCACTATTGATTTATAGTTAAAGTTTGAGGTCAGGGCTCAAGGTTTTAAAAGAGAGTATGTGGGCCTCAATGCTCAAGGGACTTAGGTGCTGATGTACTTGGTCACTAAAGGGTTTCTGTGGATTACACTGCTGCTTGAACTACTATATACAAAAGTACTTCTTTGTTTGGTTAAATTATTGAATCACGATCCCTGCAATAAGTAGACTAGATTTCAAGGATGTTTTTACAATGATTGTATTAGGGGAAAGAAATCACCAGGTCATCGCTACCGCTTCATGGCCCATTACCCTATATACATGGGAGAATCAGTTTGGTTTGGCATGCAAACTAGAAATCACAGCATGTGTATATATGGGTGGGGAGGGGTGATGGTGGCAGGAAGTTAAGGGTAGCCTGGCTGCAGGGGTGGGGGGACATACTGTCAGGGTTATACATTTTTTTTTTTTTACAACACTTTCCCTATTCAACGATGTCCTCAAGACCTGTACCTGCTCACTCTTAGGACATAATCTCACTCCTATTTCTTTTCTTTTCTTTTTTTTTTTATTATACTTTAAGTTTTAGGGTACATGTGTACAACGTGCAGGTTAGTTACATATGTATACATGTGCCATGTTGGTGTGCTGCACCCATTAACTCATCATTTAACATTAGGTATATCTCCTAATGCTATCCCTCCCCCCTCCCCGCACCCCACAACAGGCCCCAGTGTGTGATGTTCCCCTTCCTGTGTCCATGTGTTCTCATTGTTCAATTCCCACCTATGAGTGAGAACATGTGGTGTTTGGTTTTTTGTCCTTGTGATAGTTTGCTGAGAATGATGGTTTCCAGCTTCATCCATGTCCCTACAAAGGACATGAACTCATCCTTTTTTATGGCTGCATAGTATTCCATGGTGTATATGTGCCACAATTTCTTTATCCATTCTATTATTGTTAGACATTTGGTTTAGTTCCAAGTCTTTGCTATTTTGAATAGTGCTGCAATAAACATACATGTGGGTGTGTCTTTATAGCAGCATGATTTATAATCCTTTGGGTATATACCCAGTAAAGGGATTGCTGGGTCAAATGGTATTTCTAGTTCCAAATCCCTGAGGAACCGCCACACTGTCTTCCACAATGGTTGAACTAGTTTACAGTCCACCAACAGTGTAAAAATATTCCTATTTCTCCACATCCCCTCCAGCATCTGTTGTTTCCTGACTTTTTAATGATTGCCATTCTAACCGGTGTGAGATGGTATCTCATTATTGTTTTGATTTGCATTTCTCTGATGGCCAGTGATGATGAGCATTTTTTCATGTGTCTTTTGGCTGCATAAATATCTTCTTTTGAGAAGTATCTGTTCATATCCTTTGCCCACTTTTTGATGGGGTTGTTTGTTTTTTTCTTGTAAATTTGTTTGAGTTCATTGTAGATTCTGGATATTAGCCCTGTGTCAGATGAGTAGATTGCAAAAATTTTCTCCCATTCTGTAGGTTGCCTATTCACTCTGATGGTAGTTTCTTTTGCTGTGCAGAAGTTCTTTAGTTTAATGAGATCCCATTTGTCAATTTTGGCCTTTGTTGCCATTGCTTTTGGTGTTTTAGACATGAAGTCCTTGCCCATGCCTATGTCCTGAATGGTATTGCCTAGGTTTCCTTCTAGGGTTTTTATGGTTTTAGGTCTAACATTTAAGTCTTTAATCCATCTTGAATTAATTTTTGTATAAGGTGTAAGGAAGGGATCCAGTTTCAGCTTTCTACATATGGCTAGCCATATGTAGAAAAAACTGGAAGCAGTTTTTCTGGAAGTAGAGAAAACTGTAGCCAGTTTTCCCAGCACCATTTATTAAATAGAGAATTGTTTCCCCATTTCTTGTTTTTGTCAGGTTTGTCAAAGATCAGATGGTTGTAGATATGCAGCATTATTTCTAAGGGCTCTGTTCTGTTCCATTTGTCTATATCTCTGTTTTGGTACCAGTACCATACTGTTTTGGTTACTGTTGCCTTGTAGTATAGTTTGAAGTCAGGTAGCGTGATGCCTCCAGCTTTGTTCTTTTGGCTTAGGATTGACTTGGCAATGTGGGCTCTTTTTTGGTTCCACATGAACTTTAAAGTAGTTTTTTCCAATTCTGTGAAGAAAGTCATTGGTAGCTTGATGGGGATGACATTGAATGTACAAATTACTTTGGGCAGTATGGCCATTTTCACAATATTAATTCTTCCTACCCATGAGCATGGAATGTTCTTCCATTTGTTTGTATCCTCTTTGATTTCATTGAGCAGTGGTTTGTAGTTCTCCTTGAAGAGGTCCCTCATGTCCCTTATAATTTGGATTCCTAGGTATTTTATTCTCTTTGAAGCAATTTTGAATGGGAGTTCACTCATGATTTGGCTCTCTGTTTGTCTGTTATTGCTGTATAAGAATGCTTGTGAGTTTTGCATATTGGTTTTGTATCCTGAGACTTTACTGAAGTTGCCTATCAGCTTAAGGAGATTTTGGGCTGAGACGATGGGATTTTCTAGATATACAATCATGTCATCTGCAAACAGGGACAAGTTGACTTCCTCTTTTCCTAATTGAATACCCTTTATTTCCTTCTCCTGCCTGATTGCCCTGGCCAGAACTTCCAACACTGTGTTGAATAGGAGTGGTGAGAGAGGGCATCCCTGTCTTGTGCCAGTTTTCAAAGGGAATGCTTCTAGTTTTTGCCCATTCAGTATGATATTGGCTGTGGGTTTGTCATAAATAGCTCTTATTATTTTGAGATACATCCCATCAATACCTAATTTATTGAGAGTTTTTAGCATGAAGGGTTGTTGAATTTTGTCAAAGGCCTTTTCTGCATCTATTGAGATAATCATGTGGTTTTTGTCTTTGGTTCTGTTTATATGTTGGATTACATTTATTGATTTGCGTATATTGAACCAGCCTTGCATCCCAGGGATGAAGCCCACTTGATCATGGTGGATAAGCTTTTTGATGTGCTGCTGGATTCGGTTTGCCAGTATTTTATTGAGGATTTTTGCATTGATGTTCATCAGGAATATTGGTCTAAAATTCTCCTTTTTTGTTGTGTCTCTGCCCGGCTTTGGTATGAGGATGATGCTGGCCTTATAAAATGAGTTAGGGAGGATTCCCTCTTTTTCTATTGATTGGAATAGTTTCAGAAGGAATGGTACTAGCTCCTCTTTGTACCTCTGGTAGAATTCGGCTGTGAATCCACCTGGTCCTGGACTTTTTCTGGTTGGTAAGCTATTAACTATTGCCTCAATTTCAGAGTCTGTTATTGGTCTATTCAGAGATTCAACTTCTTCCTGGTTTAGTCTTGGGAGGGTGTATTTGTCGAGGAATTTATCCATTTCTTCTAGATTTTCTAGTTTATTTGCATAGAGGTGTTTGTAGTATTCTCTAATAGTAGTTTGTATTTCTGTGGGATTGGTGGTGATATCCCCTTTTTCATTTTTTATTGCATCTATTTGATTCTTCTCTCTTTTCTTCTTTATTAGTCTTGCTAGCGGTCTATCAATTTTGTTGATCTTTTCAAAAAATCAGTTCCTGGATTCATTGATTTTTTGAAAGGTTTTTTGTGTCTCTATCTCCTTCAGTTCTGCTCTGATCTTAGTTATTTCTTGCCTTCTGCTAGCTTTTGAATGTGTTTGCTCTTGCTTTTCTAGTTCTTTTAATTGTGATGTTAGGGTGTCAATTTTGGATCTTTCCTGCTTTCTCTTGTGGGCATTTAGTGCTATAAATTTCCCTCTACACACTGCTTTGAATGTGTCCCAGAGATTCTGGTATGTTGTGTCCTTCTTCTCATTGGTTTCAAAGAACATCTTTATTTCTGCCTTCATTTCGTTATGTACCCAGTAGTCATTCAGGAGCAGGTTGTTCAGTTTCCATGTAGTTTTGTGGTTTTGACTGAGTTTCTTAATCCTGAGTTCTAGTTTGATTGCACTGTGGTCTGAGAGACTGTTATAATTTCTGTTCTTTTACATTTGCTGAGGAGTGCTTTACTTCCAACTATGTGGTCAATTTTGGAGTAAGTGCAGTGCAGTGCTGAGAAGAATGTATATTCTGTTGATTTGTGGTGGAGAGTTCTGTAGAGGTCTATTAGGTCTGCCTGGTGCAGAGCTGAATTCAATTCCTGGATATCTTTCTTAACTTTCTGTCTTGTTGATCTGTCTAATGCTGACAGTGGGGTGTTAAAGTCTCCCACTATTATTGTGTGGGAGTCTAAGTCTCTTTGTAGGTCACTGAGGACTTGCTTTATGAATCTGGGTGTTCCTGTGTTGGGTGCATATATATTTAGGATAGTTAGCTCTTCTTGTTGAATTGATCCCTTTACCATTATATAATGGTCTCTTTGTCTCTTTTGATCTTTGTTTGTTTAAAGTCTGTTTTATCAGAGACTAGGATTGCAACCCCTGCCTTTTTTTGTTTTCCATTTGCTTGGTAGATCTTCCTCCATCCCTTTATTTTGAGCCTATGTGTGTGTCTGCACATGAGATGGGTTTCCTGAATACAGCACACTGATGGGTCTTGTCTCTTTATCCAATTTGCCAGTCTGTGTCATTTAATTGGAGCATTTAGCCCATTTACATTTAAGGTTAATATTGTTATATGTGAATTTGATCCTGTCATTATGATGTTAGCTGGTTATTTTGCTCATTATTTGATGCAATTTCTTCCTGTGCTCTATGGTCTTTACAATTTGGCATGTTTTTGCTGTGGC
The DNA here is from genome assembly GCF_009828535.3 of Hylobates moloch. NCBI lineage: Eukaryota > Metazoa > Chordata > Mammalia > Primates > Hylobatidae > Hylobates > Hylobates moloch. Next base: position 89,918,922 of record NW_026652277.1, on the reverse strand, counting down.
TGGTACTGGTTGTTCCTTTCCATGTTTAGTGCTTCCTTCAGGAGCTCTTTTAGGGCAGGCCTGGTGGTGACAAAATTCCTCAGCATTTGCTTATCTGTAAAGGATTTTATTTCTCCTTCACTTATGAAGCTTTAGTTTGGCTGCATATGAAATTCTGGGTTGAAAATTATTTTCTTTAAGAATGTTGAATGTTGGCCCCTACTGTTTTCTGGCTTGTAGAGTTTCTGCTGAGAGATCAGCTGTTAGTCTGATGGGCTTCCCTTTGTGTGTAACCCGACATTTCTCTCTGGCTGCCCTTAAGATTTTTTCCTTCATTTCAACTTTGGTGAATCTGACAATTATGTGTCTTGGAGTTGCTCTTCTCGAGGAGTATCTTTGTGGTGTTCTCTGTATTTCCTGAATTTGTTGGCCTCCCTTGCTAGATTGGGGAAGTTCTCCTGGATAATATCCTGCAGAGTGTTTTCCAACTTGGTTCCATTCTCCCTGTCACTTTCAGGTATACCAATGAGATGTAGATTGGTCTTTTCACATAGTCCCATATTTCTTGGAGGCTTTGTTCATTTCTTTTTATTCTTTTTTCTCTAAACTTCTCTTCTCGCTTCATTTCATTCATTTCATCTTCCATCACTGATACCCTTTCTTCCAGTTGATCCTATCGGCTACTGAGGGTTGTGCATTCATCACGTAGTTCTTGTGCCTTGGTTGTCAGCTCCATCAGGTCCTTTAAGGACTTCTCTGCATTGGTTATTCTAGTTAGCCATTCATCTAATTTTTTTTCAAGGTTTTTAACTTCTTTGCCATTGGTTCGAACTTCCTCCTTTAGCTTGGAGTAGTTTGATCTTCTGAAGCCTTCTTCTCTCAACTCGTCAAAGCCATTCTCCATCCAGCTTTGTTCCATTGCTGGTGAGGGGCTTTGTTCCTTTGGAGGAGTAGAGGTGCTCTGATTTTAGAGTTTCCAGTTTTTCTGCTCTGTTTTTTCCCAGTCTTTGTGGTTTTATCTATCTTTGGTCTTTGGTGATGGTTTCATACAGATGGAGTTTTGGCGTGGATGTCCTTTCTGGTTGTTATTTTTCCTTCTAACAGTCAGGACCCTCAGCTGCAGGTCTGTTGGAGTTTGCTGAAGGTCCACTCCAGACTCTGTTTGCCTGGGTATCAGCAGTGGAGGCTGCAGAACAGCGGATATTGGTGAACAACAGATGTTGCTGCCTGATTGTTCCTCTGGAAGTTTTGTCTCAGAGGAATACCCGGCCCTGTGAAGTGTCAGTCCACGCCTACTGTGGGGTGCCTCCCAGTTAGGCTACTCGGGGTTCAGGGATCCACTTGAGGAGGCAGTCTGTCTGTTCTCAGATCTCAAGCTGCGTGCTGGGAGAACCACTACTCTCTTCAAGGCCGTCAGATAGGGACATTTAAGTCTGCAGAGGATTCTGCTGCCTTTTGTTTGGCTGTGGCCTGCCCCCAGAGGCGGAGTGTACAGAGGCAGGCAGGCCTCCTTGAGCTGTGGTGGGCTCCACCCAATTCAAGCTTCCTGGCTGCTTTGTTTACCTACTCAAGCCTCAGCAATTGTGGGTGCCCCTCCCTCAGCCTCACTGCCACCTTGCAGTTTGATCTCAGACTGCTGTGCTAGCAATGTGTGAGGCTCCGTGAGTGTAGGACCCTCCGAGCCAGGCACAGGATATAATCTCCTGGTGTGCCGTTTGCTAAGACTGTTGGAAAAGCGCAGTATTAGGATGGAAGTGACCCGATTTTCCAGGTGCCATCTGTCACCCCTTTCTTTGGCTAGGAAAGGGAATTACCTGACCCTTTGTGCTTCCAGGGTGAGGTGATGCTTCGCCCTGCTTCGGCTCACACTCTGTGCGTGCACCCACTCTCCTGCACCCACTTTCTGACACTCCCCAGTGAGATGAACCTGGTACCTCAGTTGGAAATGCAGAAATCACTTCAAAATGGCAGCCCTCTGGGTTACTAAAATAAAACACTTGCAGACTTTAGATCAAGTACAATGAAAGTGTTAAAGAATTCTAAAATTCCCATTGCTTGGTAACAATCTCATTACTTTGGCCACAAAGAGTTTTTTAAAAGTCTCTTTACATGAAATTCCTCTTTTGGAGAAGCTCTCACGCCCTTGCCTGTTAAGCAAAATGCAAATACGACTGTCCAGATCTACACAGAAAAGAAAGAATATTATTGTTTAAGTAACAAACTTAATACATTTAACATGGAATTTAGCTTGCTAAAATATAGAATTCTAACCCATTTTTTTAGTACTTCGTCTATTATGTAAATTGAGATAAACTTTTGATGTGTGTGGTTGGCTAGAAAATGGCTTTGTGTTGTGGGAACCCTGGAAAGGTCAGGAGGCTTCAGTGAGAAAATGTATAGATAAGTTCAAATTACCTGGGGTGCAACTAATTTTACCATCTCTGCAGAAACCCTGTACTGTGTGATCAGGCTTATTGGTTGTTGACCAGTCACTGACTCAATGCGCATTTCTGAGCATTTGGGATTTATGATTTCTGGAGGAACTGTCAAACTCAATTACTTGTACCTGCTGGGGCCTTGTGTGCTCAACTCAGTGCAAATCTGACAGGTGATGCTCAACTCAGTGCAAATCTAAGATTCTGGCATTCTTTTTCTCTAAAACTTTGGGCCTTTAAAAATATTTTCCTTAAGCAATAGAGAGCTTAGCTCAAATGCTGTTTCTCCCAGTTTTTTGCCATAAATAGTCCCCTTCTGGACAACTCGTACATACCTTTTACCTCTGTTTTTGTTTTGGGTTCTTTACTTCTCTGTCTTGGCATGCATTTTGCTCTATAACCTTATATCAGCAACAGGGAAGTTGTCTGCCTCAGGCAGTTTGGAATTATCACAGGGCCAAAACAAAGAGGCTTTTTGTGTTGTTGTTATGGCATGTTCAGGATTTCACTAGTTGATCCAGTAATTCTAACAAACTTAAATATTTAGGATTTTAAATGCATTTTCCACCTTATCTGTTCAAAAACTGCTTCTATTTTAATAGTATTCTGCATATGGTCTTTGAAAAATGAAATGTTTCTGCTCTCACCACGTGCTTTTCCCTAAAAAAGAGCCAAGGATTTAAGTTCAGTAATTTATATCTGTTGATTGATAGTTTGATTGCATTTTTACAAAAACCCATTCACTTTAAAGTGTTACCACAACTAGCATATATGTCTGTTAGGACTTTTAACTCTAACTAAGTGGTTAAAAGGTTTTGTTTTTTCCTCTTAAAGAAATTTTAGGTGTCAACTAGGAGATAAAATGAAGGCAACACCTCAGGGTTACAACTGGGATGGGAGTTGGGATAATAAAGGACTAATGACACAAGAGATGGCCCAGGGCATTTTCTCCAGAGTGTTCCCTCCACCCCAAGGGAGAGGAGCTTACCTGGTTTAGTGAAGGATGCTAGAGTTCTTAATTTGTCATCAGATTCTACCAGGTCCTAGAACTATTTGGGTGTGAGTAACAAGGACCCCAAATAATGGTGGCTTAGCCAAACTAGAATTTTTTCTCCTACACACAATTTTGTAAGTAGACAATTGTTGTGGATTGAATTGTGTCCCCCCAAAAGATATGTCCCCCCAGAAAAATACCTTTCCCTTCCTTACCTGTGAATGTGGCCTTACATGGGAATAAGCTCTTTGCAGATGTCATCAAATTAAGATGAGGTTATACTGGATTACAATGTACTCTAGTCCAATGACTGGTATCCTAGTAAGAAGAGGGAAATTTGGATAGAAAGACAATAGAGACTGTGCCTTGTGACGACAGAGGCAGAGACTGGGACGATGCAACTATAAGCCAAGGATTGCCTGTATAAGGGTAAATACAAATTAAAAATAAGTGGCTTAATTCTCCCTGTGAATATTTACTTTAGAAAACTTGTAATTATAAATTCTTTATCTGCCTGTTAGAAATATGTAAATCTTTTAAAAAGGTAAATAAGCTTCTTTCCAGCTTTCTTCTCTTTGGGAATGTCTTTCTCCGGTATCTGGGAGCCATCTCTTTGAAATGCAATCATTAAGGAAGATAGTGCCCTATTTCCCAGTCTTCTTCTTCTCTTTCTTCTTCTTCTGAGTAGGAACCTAACTTGGGCAGGCACCTCTCTCTAAAACTATCTCTTGCCACAAAGATAGGAGAAATTTATTTTTCCTGTGGATAAATCCAATTAGCAAACACAGACGGTCACCCAGCTGCCAGGTGAATCTAGGCTGTGTAACAAATGGTGCAGTCAAGTCCTCTTACTTAAGGACTAGTTATTTGTTTATCTTGAGAACATGTATGGAATGAATTGTATAGGCTTGTCTGTAGAAAAGAGTGAATTTTTGTTTTCTGGGTTTGCAATCTGTTTGTGAAATGCCTATGATGAACATCCCATTCTAGTTAATGCTTACTGATTAATACAATTTTCTTTTTCTTCTAGCTTTGTTGAAAGGTTTTCTGGGTTAAGTGAATATTTTGTTTTGAATTCTATTTTCCCAACACCAGCAACCACCAGAGATAGGGGAGAGGCCAGGAAGGATCCATACCTAGAGGGTTCCGAGTGAGCATGGCCTTGGCTATGTGTTGATTTTGAACATCTAGCCTCTAGAGCTGTGAGAGAATAAAGTTTTGCTGTTTTAAGCCACACAGTGTGTGGTATTTTTTTTTTAATTTTTAATTTTATTTATTTATTTATTTTTTGAGTTGGAGTTTTGCTCTTATTGCTCAGGCTGGAGTGCAATGGCACAATCTCGGCTCACTGCAACCTCTGCCTCCTGGGTTCAAGTGATTCTCCTGCCTCAGCCTCCCGAGTAGCTGGGATTACAGGCATGTGCCACCACGCCCAGCTAATTTTGTATTTTTAGTAGAGATGGGGTTTCTCCATGTTGGTCAGGCTGGTCTCAAACTCCCGACCTCAGGTGACCTGCCCACCTTGGCCTCCCAAAGTGTTGGGATTACAGGCATGAGCCGCTGTGCCTAGCCAGTTTGTGGTAATTTGTTATGGCAGCCCTAGGAAAGTAATGTAGTAATCCAAGGCTGGATGGCAGCAATGCTTCTCAAAGTCCTCAAGGACTGAGTTCTTCTCTGGCCTTTATTCTGCCATCCCTAAGGTGTGCTCCTTGTCTTCATAGTTAGAGATGGAGACCAGTCCATCACATTTGTATCCAAGCAGCTGGACAGAGGAAGAGGTAAGACGGGGCCAATGGCTAATACCAATTGTTCCCTTAGGAAGTCTTCTGAAAACTGTTACAGGAACTTCTACTGATATCCCATTGGGTAGAGCTTAAAGGTCACATAGCCACATCTAGGTTCTTGGAAATTTAGTGCTTATTCCAGGTGGCCAGGTGTGTAGCTGGAAAGTGGATTACTATAGAAGAAGGGTGTAAACCAAAAAACTGTCTAAGATAATTCTCAATCAGTTTAGAGCTTTATTTTGCCAAGGTTGAGGATGCACCCAGGGAAAGAAGACACAAGCCACTTTGGCCTGTACTTTTTCCAAACAGAATTTTGAGGGCTCTAATGCTTAAAGGGGAAAAAGCAGGCAGGAGGATAAGGAGAAAAAAAGAAAGAGACAAATGAGACAAGCGGTTACATTCTCTTGAGGGTTTGAGTAGCACTCACTGAATCCACATGTTGCATGGGAAGAGGAGTGGGTAGAGGAATTTTTAATTATGTATTCATCTTACACTCAGTACATCTATATTTTACATAAGATAAAGTAAACATAGAGTAGAGGAAGATGTCCAATATGCATTCATCTCAAGGTGGGTGGAGGGACTGTTTCTAGTCTCCTCTTGTCCCACACCCATGAAGATAAGCTATCAATTTACATTTGTCTGGGCGAGGGAGGCACCCTGTGGAGATATGTGGACTTCTGTCTTGTAGCTATCTGTTTAGGAACAAAAGGAAAGGCAGCTTTTTTTGCATGACTCAGTTTCCAAGTTTAACTTTTCCTTTTGGCATAGTGAGTTTGGGGTCCCAAGATTTTATTTTCCTTTCTTAAGGGGAAAAAATAGAGATGAGGGACAACTTGTACTCTTTAATGTTCCCTCCTGTCCTCTTTCTTAGTTTGTCTTCCTGAATACATGGCACATTCCTAATCTGAATTTACCACCTCTCATACTTTTTCTCTCCCCAGGATGGTCAGAGCCATATTTTGTAATTTTCTCTCAGAGTCAGATATTACTTGATTATTTTAAAAATATTTTCATATACATAACATCCTTCCCTCAAATTGATGTTCTGAAATGAACCTGCATGACTGAAAAGCCAGGCCCATCTCAGGTAGTAAGATTTCCAGCCCAGCTGGGTGGCACTGGGAATTCTTCACTAATGTTGAACTGTTACCATGGACATGCTTTCATAGGAAAAAGGTATTCAAGAAGAAATAGAAAATAAAACTGTCCTTAAATAATCCATAAGTGACCTAACTCAACAGAAAGTCTGTTACATTGCAACACGTGATACCGATTTCGAAATTACTGTCTTCCCGCAAGCATCACTGTTTTAGAAAATATAAATGGGACGAACCTCAGAATGTAGTCTAAAAACTATAGAAATATTTTAATTTTCAGCTTTTATCATACTAATACATTAAATAATGTGGTCTTTTAAAAAGATGTGACTAAATTTAGTTTTTTAATTGAATATTAATTTTGGAGGGCAGAATAAGTGATAGTGGTGGGGTTTCTGGGTTTTTAAGCTTTGCTCTTCCATTCTATATTATCTCTAAATCCTTACAACAAATACAGTTCCCATCTGTTTCACAAAACATTGAAAGACATTTAATTAGTGTTCACAAATACATCTTTGAATGAAGAGAGATTCTTCTTCCTTCTTTTAGTGTGTTGAGTCCTCAGTTTAGCTGTCTTCTCACTTTATTCTTGGTGTGTTTCTGTTTTGTTTCAGCAACTTCTACAGCAAATTCTTGTTTGCACTAAAAAGTTGTCATATGGATTGTTTTGACTGTTTCCATGACATGCAAATGGATAAGGATTTTAAAAGATGTTCTCGGCTTTAAAACAAACCACATTTATTTACACATCTAGGTAACCAGACCACCTCTTAAACTTTATCGCTTGTTCTTCCTCTGGTTGAAAAGAGAACATTTTTGTACTTTTATGAGAGATTGGCAAAATGCCTGTTAACTCTCTGACCTACTGCTAAATATCACTCTGGACTATTACCTGCTTTATAGCCTTTTAGTTATTAGTAGTACTCTTGGACAAAAGCTACCACAGCCCTGCCCATAGCCAGGTGGACAGAATTTCTATCTAGTAGGTTGTATTAGCAAATGAGGCTAGAAGCTGAGCAGGGAGCTGAAAAGCCTTCAGATTTCTATGAAGCAAAAATGCCCTGACATAAGGAATCTTTAGGGGTCAGCTGCCTGTTTGAAGTAGCAGGAAGAGGAAAATGCAGGGAGAGGCCATTCAAAGTTAGTATCCCAATAAAATGATCCTGTCACTTATGAAAGAAATTCAGAGCTAGTTAGGAAGACTTGGGAGCCGTTTGTATAGAGATGATAGTTGAAGCTTTCTAAAAAAAAAAAATGAGTTTAAATGAAGCCTCAGAGAAACTCTGGGGAGAAGGAAATGGAGTCAGAGATGCAGTATCAGGGAGGTCAATGAAGATAATGACAGAGAGAAGGCTCCTAGGTTTACTTGTTTTAGAAGCACGTAGGAAAATAAATCTGATTTTCAGGGGATGAAGAAATAAGTAAATGATAATATGCAAACAGGGGTATAGACAGCCCCTTTGAGAAGTTGCATGAGAAGGAACAGGATAGAGTAGGTAGTGAAGGTTATATAGGGGCAGAAAATGTTTTTCCAGGCTAAGAAGATTTTTGGTAGCTTTGTGTGCAGGGGCAAAAGAGAGATGGAGGATGCAGGAGGACCCGACTAGGTTAAGGGGAGGCTGTCGTGTGTAGGGAGAAGAGACTTTAGACCCTGAAAGTACTTGTTAGAATCCTCTAGCTATATATTGGTCAATGTAACTGGCACACTGGAATCATTTTATTCATCAGTAAAATAAAGACAAAATGCAGATAAAATAAAGATAAAAGTCTAGTGCAATATTCTGACTCCTCGTGTGATAGAAGCATGAGGAGAGATGACAGGATGTTAGGGCTGGGAGAAATCTTCCAGACTGTCTAGTGATGACATGCTTATTTTACAAAGAAATGAGACCCAGAGGAATAGAGTGACCTGTTTAAAGTTATGCAACTGGTTGGAGAACTAGAATTTGCACCTGGAACTTCTGATTCTTAGTCCTCTTCTACTATGTCATAGCACTGACAGAGGGGGATGTTTACAAGATAAACATTAACAGTAAAGTTCTAGGCTTGGCTTAAAAACCAAGCTACATGAGTACAGTTTGGAAAGGAGGGTGAAGAGGACAGCTGGCTTATTACCAGTTTATATAGGAAAAACTTCAGGGATCTTAGTTTTCCACAAGTACAATATGAGCCAACAGTACAATCTGCTTCTGGAAAGGGTGACTCGGGGGATGGCCCAAACTGAGGATTTCAAACCACACCAGGAGTGAGTTCTGTCCAGTGGGGTTCCTTGGTAACTCAATGTGAGACCAGAGGACCAGTGAGCAGAGTGGTGAGGTGGCAGTTTCCTTTGGTGAAGAGTTTTAGGGTTAAAATAATAATATTTAAAAGACTATTATGACTATTTGGACTTACAGAAAAGTTGCAGAGATAGCACAGAGTTCCCTTTATACCCAGTATACAGGTCCACTTTGCCCATCCATTACTGGAGACATCCAATTGCTAAACCAACCTTGCCTCATGACAGCACCCGGTCCCTAGTTAATCCTTATTTTTCCTAGTTGGTGCCAAGAAACAGCAACCAATGTAGACCTTGTCCCTGCTTCCCTTAGATACTCCTCAGAATCTTTCACAGAAGACAAACTTTAGAAAAGACGCTTCCCTCCTCCTACCTGCGGAGTAGCGTTCTGTGTTTGCCTGGGAGTGCCCTCCCTTGCTGCATCTACATCGATAAATCTGAGTTTGTCAGAGAGCAGGCTTGCCTCCAGTGGTCTTTGCCAGATCAGACTTTAATAACTTATATAAGTAGGAGGTCTGGTAGACTCTGCTATACTTTTTATAGATTTAAAGTTGACTTTGTGCATGAATGTACTGAATAGCCTATTTGATGCGATTTTGAAGGCAATGGATGAGCAGCCCTCTGGTGTGTCCGAAGTGGTGGTGAGGTTGGTAAAGATGGACCAGGGTTTTGCCATACTAGATTAAAATTTTTATATACAGTGTCTATTTTGTTAATGGACAATTAGAGATGGCAACAACACTAATAACCCCTCTCGGTTTTGGCAAATGCCATTTATTGAATTCAGAGGATGTTCTAGGCAGTGTGCCAAGTGCTTCCAGATATTATTTCATTTTATCCTCACAACACTTCCAATTTTCAAACAGGGAATGTGTGGTTCTGAGGAGTGAAGTTACTTTTCTAAGATGGAGAGTAGCAAGGTAGGATTTGAACTCAGGGCTCTCTGATTCTGTCTTCTTAGCTACTGTTATTTCTTTACAGATTTTCAGGAGCTCCGAAATTGTGAGTTTCCACTCAACCCCCGTCCCCTGCCCCAGTTAAGTTTCAGAAAAATCTTTTATCTTTTGTTCATTGTAAAATGTATCTCCAGCAGAAGGGGTATGATATGGTTTGGCTCTGTGTCCCCCTCCAAATTTCATCCTAAATCATACTCTGATAATTCCCACATGTTATGGTAGGAACCCGGTGGGAGGTGATTAAATGATGGAGATGGGTCTTTCCTGAGCTTTTCTCTTGATAGTAAATTAGTTTCAGGAGAGCTGATGGTTAAAAAAACCAAAAAAACAAAAAAAGGGAGTGGCCCTCCACAAGCTTTCTTTGCCTGCCGCCATCCACTTAAGACGTGACTTGCTCCTCCTTGCCTTCTGCCATGATTGTGAGGCCTCCCCAGCCATGTGGAACTGTAAGTCCAATAAAACCTTTTTCTTTTGTAACTTGCCTAGTGTCAGGTATGTCTTTATTAGCAGTGTGAAAACGGATTAATACAGGGCATCTGGCTTTTCTGGCGTTGCCTGCACTGACGGAGATGTGGCAGCCATTGCCTCTGGTTTCTGATTCTGATTTTGGCTTTCTATGATCTTTTCTGCTGTCTTTGTGGGGACCAGAGTCACGAAAATAATTAACCCTCACCAAGGTGACCTAATATCCCTTTCAAATTTTAAACTAATGTGTGTATTTAACATTACTGCAAGTTTTAATGAAGTCTTCTAAATATTCACTACCTTATTGTAAATCTCTGGCTTAACTAGGAGAACCCAATGGAAGATTCTGATACTCTGACTTTGGTTTTTGTTCTCTATAAGGACCTTGAGCTTCTAGGCCTCTCAGCTTGGTAGAGTTTGATTGGGACAGAGTACAAGTTGCTTCTAATGCAATTTATGTGGTTGTGGCCCAGTGAAATAGTTCTTTTAATGTTTGGGAAACACTCAAAGGGAACTAAAACTTTCTTTTCCCTAGGAACCCTTCAGTGAATATGCTATTTCAATAGGCCAGCTAATAATTCTCTGAGAACTGGGGACTCACACGGGTTCTTGTCCACTTCTCTTTCCTAAAGAACCTCAGGAGCAAGTATTTACCACAAATGTGACCACTAGTGGGGCCCCCGAGAATACCCAGCCTCTCTAAGGTTTTGGTTTAGGTCACCTTGTTCTTTGCAAAGTCTTTTGCTAGTGACTAAGTGTCTGTTAACCTAGTCTCTCTATTGCAGTTAAGTGATAGCTTAGCCACTGAAAAAATTATTCCCTTGAGTAGAAATGAAAGAATGTTTCTATCTGGTAAGCAGAAAAGTTGGAGGATGGGAAACTATAACTGTGAGAGGCTGGAAATGGGAGTTGGGAAATATTTGACAGCATTTACATGGCAATCTTGGATATTGGGATGGCTTCATAGGGGGTATGCAATAGAAAAATGTGATATTTATTATAAATGTGTTTGGAACAATAAATGCTTATAGAGAAAAATCCTAGTCTTGGCAGGAAGTTGTACTCCCTGACCTAAAAGGCCTTTTCCATATTGAATTCATCTGATTAAATCAAGGTTTGTGAGTCATGAGGAAATGTATATAAAGACTACAGCTCTGACAGAAGGACAAAAGATGTATTCCTTAGTAGAAAGCAACAGGGCCCAGTAAAAAACAAACAACACACACACACACACACACACACGATTTGAAATCAGAAAAATCTAAAATCAAATCCCTACTTTGTTACTGTCCGTGTAATGATAGGCAATTTGTGTAGCCTCTGATTTTCTTGTCTGTAAAAGTGAGATAACAATACTCATCTTATAGGATTACACAAAACATAAGTAGAGAGTGGATTAAAAAATGATAATTCTAATCGTTGTTATGTAGTCCCTATAAATAGGATGGAGTCCCAAATCAAAGAACAGGCAAATGAGAACAGAAATAATTAACTATGGAACCAAGAATTGCTTTAAAATTTAAAGCACTTTAAAATTCATATTAAAGTGAGCTGAACAGTAGTTTAAAGTATAAAAAGCTGGTTTGGGAGAAATGAAAGGAAAATAGTTATCAGCCCCTGAAAAGGGTGAAGGCTCCGCATTGGCCCTAGAAAGCAGCCCGAGCCTCCAAAGGGCTGTTTGGCCCCACCGGTTGGCAAAAGGGAACACCTGAAAGGATGAGTGGGGAGTTCACTAGTGCACCTGGCTCTATAAACTCCGATTTCCCTTCTCAGACGTTTTAAGAGTCTGGCAAGCAGACCTTCTCTTTGGCTAACAGGAAGTCTTGCAAGAGTATTCTTAGAGCCCAGTTAGGGCATTTGTTTCCACTTACAATTAGGCAGTATTTGCTCAATGAGGGATCTAAGAGCTCAGATGGTGGCAGCAATATAATTTAACTCTTTCATAAAGAGCTTCATGATGTTGCATTAGGTGCTTAGGTGATATTTTGTCAGCCTACAGTATGGCCAGGTTGACCTGGAATGACCACTCTCGTGAGCCTATTTCATTATAGATTCATTTTCCTTTTGCCTTACATTAAGATATAAATTCCCCATTCCTGTAAAAAGTATGTTCACTGTCTCCAGGCCCAGGTTCACCTGGACTGACCGCTCTCGTGAGCCTATTTCATTATAGATTCATTTTCCTTTTGCTTTACATTAAGATATAAATTCCCCATTCCTGTAAAAAATATCTTCACTGTCTCCAGGCCCAGGGACTTGGTCATTTGTCTCTAATTATACTCAAAATACACCTCAAGTCCTCAAGTGTCAGTATGAAGGTTTCTCTCCTCTTCACTGATCTTTCCTTCCTTTGGACCACATAAGTTAGCACAATTGCTAGCTGTTGCATTTGGATTTTTTTTTCTTCCTCACTAGGTTGTAAATCTGAGAGCTGGGCTTATATCTCTTACTCTTTTGTATTTCCTGTAGTATGTGTCATTGGAGGTGCTCAGTAAATAATTATTGATTAAATGATTTTTAACGCACATGTTAAAATTATAATATGTTGAAGCAAAATAAAGTTATTTGTAGACTAAGCACAAGAACATGCAAAGAAAGCATAAAGATAGCAATTCTCTTTTTATTTAATGTTGCTTGGCTTTAAAAGGAATTGGTTTTTGATTAGCCAAGCACAAAAATGATCTGTTTTTTGAGTCTTTTCATAGTTCCTTTAAGTCTTCACCAGAGATGGTTTTATTCTGGGGGTGTGCTGTAGGATAAGCTCCTGGTCTTGTTTTTATTCAAATGACATTATTACATGATTCAGTAATCACTGTTGATTGCTTTGAAAGAAAGCACTTGCTGATTTGACTGCATTACATCCACTAGATGGCAGGCAACTGTTAGAGAAAGAAAATGGAGAACCTGAATTATTATCTTTTTTTTGGCGGGGGTGGGGGTGGTGATTGGTGTATTTCCACTGACCTGTCTCAGTCAACAGGCCTTGCCAATAATTCCTTAATTTCTATAAAGTTCTTCAGCTTTAGCTTTCCAGAGATTTTAAAAGTGATTGCAAAACATTCCATAAAATATACCAGCCAGATATTTTTCCACTACCACACTGAACCCTACACTGACCTTTTCTTCCCCCTAATTTTCTTAAACTATAAATAGTGTCCTGACCTAACATGGGAATTAAAATAAACTACAATGAGGAAAAATGTATTTTTCAGAGAAATGGAGAAACCACACAAGTTTTTATGTATATGAAACCTGCAGTTTAAAATTTCAGAATTATTATTTTTCTAAAACAATGATGTGAAATACAGTTTTGCCTACAGGTGTGTAAGTGCTCCTTGAGAGAGCTTGGGGAACACTGTATCATATATGCCGGCACTTCCACTTGACATTCCTGTCAGTGTTTGAGATGATTGCAATGCCTCTCAGTAAATTTCCATTCTACTCCAGTGCACTCACTTCCCAAAGTAGTCAGATGCTACTGTTTGTGCAGCTTCAGTGGTTGCTAGGCTTCCTCTGCCCTAGTTATGAGTATTTTCTTATTTTCTGCTACATTTTTTGTATATGGTTGTTCCTCCAGCTATGCTAATAAGATTCACAGATGAAATGGATGGTAAAATGAATGAGATTGATTCAACTGTGCCGGTTCCCATACCTTCTTTAGAATCACATATTTACCTGTCACTATGAATGAGACGAGGTGAACACTGCCCAATTAACTTATGGTGTTCAGAATTATAACTTGGAATTTATATATGTTACATTAAAAAAACAAAATATTGCATATGGGCTTATTAAAAGCTTTATAGTTGCTGCCTTCAACATTTGTATCCTTATTTGGTTTAGTTTATTGAAAATGAGGCTCTAGTAAGAACTCTGAAATTTTGAAATGTGAGAGTTAGGAAATTTTGACATAATTGCTAAACTCTCCTCATCAGTCAGATTCTGAATATCATGAGGACAAATGAACAACACCTGCATCTCACACCTGTGATTCCAGGATCCTTGCTGGCTGACTGTTGAGAGAGAAATGAGAAGTGAAGTGCCTGGGGTCAAAGGACCTGCTTACCAGTGTGTAGCACCAAAACTCTAGCCATTCTCAGCTGTTAAGGATTTTCTTTTTTTTCTTTTCTGAGATGGAGTCTCGCTCTGTCACCAGGCTGGAGTGCAGTGGCGTGATCCCGGCTCACTGCAACCTCCACCTCCCAGGTTCAAGCAATTCTCCTGCCTCAGCCTCCTGAGTAGCTGGGACTACAGGCACATGCCACCACGGCCTGCTAATTTTTATATTTTTAGTAGAGATGGTGTTTCACCATGTTGGCCAGGATGGTCTGAATCTCTTGACCTTGTGATCCACCTGCCTCAGCCTCCCAAAGTGCTGGGATTACAGGCATGAGCCAATGCATCCGGCCTGCTAAGGATTTTTAATGGATGTGTAGAAATGAAAGCTCAGGATCTCTGAATTGGGCTATTCATACCCTCCCATGTACAATAAAAAATACTATTGGAAAAAAGGCAAGATGGCTGAATAGGAACAGCTCCAGTCTGCAGCTCCCAGCGAGATCAATGAAGAAGGCAGGTGATTTCTGCATTTCCAATTGAGGTACCCAGTTCATCTGATTGGGACTGGTTAGACAGTGGGTGCAGCCCACGGAAGGCAAGCAGAAGCAGGGTGGGGTGTCGTCTCACCTGGGAAGTCCAAGAGGTTGGGGAACTCCCTACCCTAGCCAGGGGAAGCTGTGATGGATTGTGCTATCTGGCCCAGATACTATGCTTTTCCCATGGTCTTTGCAACCTGCAGACCAGGAGATTCCCTTGGGTGCCTACACCACCAGGGCCCTGGGTTTCAAGCACAAAATTGGGCTGCCATTTGGGCAGACACTGAGCTAGCTGCAGGAGTTTTTTTCATACCCTAGTGGTGCCTGGAATGCCAGCGAGATAGAACCATTCACTCTCTTGGAAAAGGGGCTGAAGCCAGTGAGCCAGTGGTCTTGTTCAACGGATCCTACCCCCATGGAACCCAGCAAGCTATGATCTACTGGCTTGAAATTCTCGCTGCCAGCACAGCAGTCTAAAGTCAACCTGGGATGCTCAAGCTTGGTAGGGGGAGGGGTGTCGGCCATTACAGAGGCTTGAATAAGTGGTTTTCCCCTCAGCGTTAAAGCCACCAGGAAGTTCACAAGGGGCAGAGCCCACCACAGTGCAGCAAAGCCTCTGTAGCCAGACTGCCTCTCTGATTTCTCCTCTCTGGGAAAGCCATCTCTATAAGAAAGGCAGCAGCCCCAGTCAGGGGCCTATAGATAAAACTCCCATCTCCCTGGGACAGAGCACCTGGGGAAAGGGGCGGCTGTGGGCGCAGCTTCAGCAGACTGAAATGTTCTTGCCAGCTGGCTCTGAAAATAGCAGTGGATCTCCCAACATAGCACTTGAGCTCTGCTGAGGGACAGACTGCCCGCTCAAGTAGGTCCCTGACCCCTGTGCCTCCTGACTGGGAAACACCTCATACAAGAGAGCTCCAGCTGGCATCTGGTGGGTGCCCCTCTGGGATGAAGCTTCCAGAGGAAGAAGCAGGCAGCAACCTTTGCTGTTCTGTAGCCTCCGCTGGTGATACCCAGGAAAACAGGGTCTGGAGTGGACCTCCAGCAAACTCCAGTGGACCTGCAGAAGAAGGGCATGACTGTTAGAAGGAAAACTAGCAAACAGAAAGCAATAGCATCAACATCAGCAAAAAGGAGGACCACGCAAAAACCCCATCTGAAGGTCACCAACATCAAAGACCAAAGGTAGATAAATCCACAAAGATGAGGAAAAAGCAGCACAAAAAGGCTGAAAATATAAAAAACCAGAATGCCTCTTCTCTTCCAAAGGATCACAACTCCTCACTAGCAAAGGGACAAAACTGGACAGAGAATGAGCTTGACGAATTGAGAGAAGTAGGCTTCAGAAAGTGGGTAATAACAAACATTTACGCGGCCAATGAACATATGAAAAAAAGCTAATCGTCACTGGTCATTACAGGAATGCAAATCAAGACCACAGTGAGATACCATGTCACGCCAGTTAGAATGGCGATCATTAAAAAGTCAGGAAACAACAGATGCTGGAGAGGATGTGGAAAAATAAGAACACTTTTACACTGTTGGTGGGAGTGTAAATTAGTTCAACCATTGTGGAAGACAGTGTATGTATGATCACCTTACTTAATAGCCCACTTTTGGCCTGGCTTATTCTTGTACTTCCTGCTCATGTTTGAGAGTAAATAAATTTCGATGACCAGTTCAAAGGTAGGTGATGATCTCACAAAAAACTACCTGATTTTTTCTTTTTTTTTTTTTTTTTTGAGATGGAGTCTTGCTCTGTCACCAGACTGGAGTTCAGTGGCGCAATCTCGGCTTACTGCAACCTCTGCCTCTCAGGTTCAAGCAATTTTCCTGCCTCAGCCTCCTGAGTAGCTAGGACTACAGGCTCGCACCACCATGCCCAGCTAATTTTGTGTATTTTTAGTAGAGATGGGTTTCACCATGTTGGCCAGGATGGTCTTGATCTCTTGACCTCGTGATCTGTCGGCCTTAGCCTCCCAAAGTGTTGCGATTACAGGCGTGAGCCACCGCGCCCAGCCTACTACCTGAATTTTCTTGCTAGCTCATCAGAAATTCTCAACATTGTGCACTGTGGATAACTGGGTTTTTCTTCTTTCTTTTATTTTTAATGGCTTTATTGAAGTAGAATTGAAATACAAAAACTGCACATTTAGATTATACATTTTGATAATGTTTGACATATGTATATACCTGTGAAACTAACATCACAATCAAGATAATGAACATATCCATCACTCTCAAAAGTAATCCCTCTTCTTCTCTCCTTACCTGCAGGCGACACTGATCTGCTTTCTGTTGCAATAGATTATTTTATGTTTTCTAGGATTGTATATGAATAGAATCATATAGTGTGTTATCTTTTACTCTTCTATTTTGGCCTGGCTTCTTGGAGAGTCAAAAAGATTCTTCTGATTGTTTTTGAATAGTATTTCATTGTATGGACATTTTGTAATTTGTTTACCCATCTGTTTATCACCATTTGTGTTTTTTTCCAGTTTTCAGTTATTACAAATAAAGTCCCTATGGACATTTTTGCATCTGCCTTTTCCTGGAAAGATGCTTTCATTTCTTTGGGGTAAACAGGAGTGGACTGACTAGATTGTACTGGAGATTTATGTGTAACTTTTAAGAAATGATCAAAGGTATCGTTTTCCAAGGTATTGTACCAGTTTGCACTCTTATCAGAAGTGTATGAGAGTTCTAGTTGCTCTATATCCTTGTCAACACTTGGAACAGTCAGTCTTTTCAACAGTTTTAGGCATTGTAATAAATGTGTAGTGATTTTATTTGTAGTTTATTTTTTAATTTTATTATACTTTAAGTTCTAGGGCACATGTGCACAATGTGCAGGTTCATTACATATGTATCCATGTGCCATGTTGGTGTGCTGCACCCATTAATTCGTCATTTAGCATTAGGTATATCTCCTAATGCTATCCCTCCCCCTTCCCCCCAACCCACAAAGGTCCCCAGAGTGTGATGTTCTCCTTCCTGTGTCCATGTGTTCTTATTGTTCAATTCCCACTTATGAGTGAGAACATGGCAGTGTTTGGTTTTTTTGTCCTTGAGATAGTTTGCTGAGAATGATGGTTTCCAGTTTCATCCATGTCCCTACAAAGGACATGAACTCATCATTTTTTATGGCTGCATAGTATTCCAGAGTGTATATGTGACACATTTTCTTAATCCAATCTATTTTTGTTGGACATTTAGGTTGGTTCCAAGTCTTTGCTATTGTGAATAGTGCCGCTATAAACATATGTGTGCATGTGTCTTTATAGCAGCATGATTTATAGTCCTTTGGGTATATACCCAGTAATGGGATGGCTGGGTCAAATGGTATTTCTAGTTCTAGATCCCTGAGGAATTGCCACACTGACTTCCACAATGGTTGAACTAGTTTACAGTCCCACCAACAGTGTGAAAGTGTTCCTATTTCTCCACATCCTCTCCAGCATCTGTTGTTTCCTGACTTTTTAATGATGGCCATTCTAACTGGTGTGAGATGGTATCTCACTGTGGTTTTGATTTGCATTTCTCTGATGGCCAGTGATGATGAGCATTTTTTCGTGTGTTTTTTGGCTGCATAAATGTCTTCTTTTGAGAATTCTCTGTTCATATCTTTGGCCCACTTTTTGTTGGGGTGGTTTTTTTCTTGTAAATTTGTTTGAGTTCATTGAAGATTCTGGATATTAGCCCTTTGTCAGATGAGTAGATTGCAAAAATTTTCTCCCATTCTGTAGGTTGCCTATTCACTCTGATGGTAGTTTCTTTTGCTGTGCAGAAGCTCTTTAGTTTAATGAGATCCCATTAGTCAATTTTGGCTTTTGTTGCCATTGCTTTTGGTGTTTTAGACATGAAGTCCTTGCCCATGCCTATGTCCTGAATGGTATTGCCTAGGTTTTATTCTAGGGTTTTTATGGTTTTAGGTCTAACATGTAAGTCTTTAATCCATCTTGAATTAATTTCTGTATAAGGTGTAAGGAAGGGATCCAGTTTCAGCTTTCTACATATGGCAAGCCAGTTTTCCCAGCACCATTTATTAAATAGGGAATCATTTCCCCATTGCTTGTTTTTGTCAGGTTTGTCAAAGATCAGATAGTTTTATCTATGCAGCATTATTTCTGAGGGCTCTGTTCTGTTCCATTGGTCTATATCTCTGTTTTGGTACCAGTACCATGCTGTTTTGGTTACTATAGCCTTGTAGTATAGTTTGAAGTCAGGTAGTGTGATGTCTCCAGCTTTGTTCTTTTGGCTTAGGATTGACTTGGCGATGTGGGCTCTTTTTTGTTTCCATATGAACTTTAAAGTAGTTTTTTCCAATCTGTGAAGAAAGTCACTGGTAGCTTGATGGGGATGGCATTGAATCCATAAATTACCTTAGGCAGTATGGCCATTTTCATGATATTGATTCTTCCAACCCATGAGCATGGAATGTTCCTCCATTTGTTTGTGTCCTCTTTTATTTCATTGAACAGTGGTTTGTAGTTCTGCTGGAAGAGGTCCTTCACATCCCTTGTAAGTTGGATTCCTAGGTATTTTATTCTCTTTGAAGCAATTGTGAATGGGAGTTCACTCATGATTTGGCTCTCTGTTTGTCTGTTATTGGTGTATAAGAATGCTTGTGACTTTTGCACATTGATTTTGTATCCTGAGATTTTGTTGAAGTTGCTTATCGGCTTGAGATTTTGGGCTGAGATGATGGGAGTTTCTAGATATACAATCATGTCATCTGCAAACAGGGACAATTTGACTTCCTCTTTTCCTAATTGAATAGCCTTTATTTCCTTCTCCTGCCTGATTGCCCTGGCCAGAACTTCCAACACTGTGTTGAATAGGAGTGGTGAGAGAGGGCATCCCTGTCTTGTGCCAGTTTTCAAAGGGAATGCTTCCAGTTTTTGCCCATTCAGTATGATATTGGCTGTGGGTTTGCCATAAATAGCTCTTATTATTTTGAGATACGTCCCATCAATATCTATTTTATTGAGAGTTTTTAGCATGAAGTGTTGTTGAATTTTGTCAAAGGCCTTTTCTGCATCTGTTGAGATAATCATATGGTTTTTGTCTTTGTTCTGTTTATATGTTGGATTACATTTATTGATTTTTGTATGTTGAACCAGCCTTGCATCCCAGAGATGAAGCCCACTTGATCATGGTGGATAAGCTTTTTGATGTGCTGCTGGATTCGGTTTGCCAGTATTTTATTGAGGATTTTTGCATCGATGTTCATTGAGGATATTGGTCTGAAATTCTCTTTTTTGGTTGTGTCTCTGCCAGGCTTTGGTATCAGGATGATGCTGGCCTCATAAAATGAGTTAGGGAGGATTCCTTCTTTTTCTATCAATTGGAATAGTTTCAGAAGGAATGGTAACAGCTCCTCTTTGTACCTCTGGTAGAATTCGGCTGTGAATCCATCTGGTCCTGGACTTTTTCTGGTTGGTAAGCTATTGATTATTGCCACAATTTCAGAGCCTGTTATTGGTCTATTCAGAGATTCAACTTCTTCCTGGTTTAGTCTTGGGAGGGTGTATGTGTCAAGGAATTTATCCATTTCTTCTAGATTTTCTAGTTTATTTGTGTAGAGGTGTTTATAGTATTCTCTGATAGTAGTTTGTATTTCTATGGGATTGGTGGTGATATCCCCTTTTATCATTTATTATTGCGTCTATTTGATTCTTCTCTCTTTTCTTCTTTGTTAGTCTTGCTAGCGGTCTATCAATTTTGTTGATCTTTTCAAAAAACCAGCTCCTGGATGCATTAATTTCTTGAAGGGTTTTTTATGTCTCTATCTCCTTCAGTTCTGCTCTGATCTTAGTTATTTCTTGCCTTCTGCTAGCTTTTGAATGTGTTTGCTCTTGCTTTTCTAGTTCTTTTAATTGTGATGTTAGGGTGTCAAGTTTAGATCTTTCCTGCTTGTGGGCATTTAGTGCTATAAATTCCCTGTACACACTGCTTTGAATGTGTCCCAGAGATTCTGGTATGTTGTGTCTTTTTTCTTATTGGTTTCAAAGAACATCTTTATTTCTGCCTTCATTTCGTTATGTACGCAGAAGTCATTCAGGATCAGGTTGTTCAGTTTCCATGTAGTTGAGCAGTTTTGAGTGAGTTTCTTAATCCTGAGTTCTAGTTTGATTGCACTGTGGTCTGAGAGACAGTTTGTTATAATTTCTGTTCTTTTACATTTGCTGAGGAGTGCTTTACTTCCAAGTATGTGGTCAATTTTGGAGTAGGTGTGTGGTGTGGTCCTGAAAAGAATGTATATTCTATTGATTTGTGGTGGAGAGTTCTGTAGATGTCTATTAGGTCCACTTTGTGCAGAGCTGAGTTCAATTCCTGGGTATCCTTGTGAAATTTCTCTCTCGATCTGTCTAATGTTGACAGTGGGGTGTTAAAGTCTCCCATTATTATTGTGTAGGAGTCTAGGTCTCTTTGTAGGTCACTCAGGACTTGCTTTATGAATCTGGGTGCTCCTGTGCTGGGTGCATATATATTTAGGATAGTTAGCTCTTCCTGTTGAATTGATCCCTTTACCTTTATGTAATGGCCTTCTTTGTCTCTTTTGATCTTTGTTGGTTTAAAGTCTGTTTTATCAGAGACTAGGATTGCAACCCCTGCTTTTTTTTGTTTTCCATTTGCTTGGTAGAACTTCCTCCATCCCTTTATTTTGAGCCTTGTGTGTCTCTGCATGTGAGATGGGTTTCCTGAATACAGCACACTGATGGGTCTTGACTCTTTATCCAATTTGCCAGTCTGTGTCTTTGAATTGGAGCATTTAGCCCATTTACATTTAAAGTTAATATTGTTATGTGTGAATTTGATCCTGTCATTATGATGTTAGCTGGTTATTTTTCTCGTTAGTTGATGCACTTTCTTCCTGGCCTCTGTGGTCTTTACAATTTGGCATGTTTTTGCAGTGGCTGGTACTGGTTGTTCCTTTCCATGTTTAGTGCTTCCTTCAGGAGCTCTTTTAGGACAGGCCTGGTGGTGACAAAATCTCTCAGCATTTGCTTGTTTGTAAAGTGTTTTATTTCTCCTTCACTTATGAAGCTTAGTTTGGCTGGATCTGAGATTCTGGGTTGAAAATTCTTTTCTTTAAGAATGTTCAATATTGGCCCCCACTCTCTTCTGGCTTGTGGAGTTTCTGTCGAGATCAGCTGTTAGTCTGATGGGCTTCCCTTTGTTGGTAACCCATCATTTCTCTCTGGCTGCCCTTAACATTTTTTCCTTCATTTCAACTTTGGTGAATCTGACAATTATGTATCTTGGAGTTGCTCTTCTCGAGGAGTATCTTTGTGGCGTTCTCTGTGTTTCCTGAGTTTGAATGTTGGCCTGCCTTACTAGATTGGGGAAGTTCTCCTGGATAATATCTTGCAGAGTGTTTTCCAACTTGGTTCCATTCTCCCCGTCATTTTCAGGTACACCAATCAGACGTAGGTTTGGTCTTTTCACATAGTCCCATATTTCTTGGAGGCTTTGTTCATTTCTTTTTATTCTTTTTCCTCTAAACTTCTCTTCATGCTTCATTTTATTCATTATGTCTTCCATCACTGATACCCTTTCTTCCAGTTGATCACATCAGCTTCTGAGGCTTCTGCATTCTTCACTTAGTTCTCTTGCCTTGGTTTTCAGCTCCATCAGGTCCTTTAAGGAATTCTCTGCATTGGTTATTCTATTTAGCCATTTGTCTAATTTTTTTTCAAAGCTTTTAACTTGTTTGCCATTGGTTCGAATTTCCTTCTGTAGCTCTGAGTAGTTTGATCGTCTGAAGCCTTCTTCTCTCAACTCATCAAAGTCATTCTCCATCCAGCTTTGTTCCATTGCTGGTGAGGAACTGCGTTCCTTTGGAGGAGGAGCGTTTTTCTGTTCTGTTTGTTTCCCATCTTTGTGGTTTTATCTACCTTTGGTCTTTGATGATGGTGACGTACAGATGGGTTTCTTTGTGTGGATGTCCTTTCTGTTTGTTAGTTTTCCTTTGACAGGACCCTCAGCTTCAGGTCTTTTGGAGTTTGCTAGAGGTCTACTCCAGACCCTGTTTGCCTGGGTATCTGCAGTGGTGGCTGCAGAATAGCAGATGTTGGTGAACTGCAGATGCTGCTGCCGGATTGTTCTGTGTCTGGAATTGGTGGGTTCTTGGTCTCACTGACTTCAGGGATGAAGCCGCGGACCCTCGCGGTGAGTGTTACAGCTCTTAAGGCGGCACGTCTGGAGTTTATTCCTTCTGATGTTTGGATGTGTTCGGAGTTTCTTCCTTCTGGTGGGTTCATGGTCTCGCTGGCTCAGGAGTGAAGCTGCGGACCTTCACGGTGAGTGTTACAGCTCTTAAGGCAGTGTGTCTGGAGTTGTTCGTTCCTCCCAGTGGGCTCGTGGTCTCACTGGCTTCAGGAGTGAAGCTGCAGACCTTCATGGTGAGTATTACAGCTCATAAAAGCAGTGTGGACCCAAAGAGTGAGCAGTAGCAAGATTTATTGCAAACAGCGAAAGAACAAAGCTTCCACAGCGTGGAAGGGGACCCGAGCGGGTTGCCACTGCTGGCTCGGGCAGCCTGCTTTTATTCTCTTATCTGGCCCCACCCACATCCTGCTGATTGGTAGAGCCGAGTGGTCTGTTTTGACAGGGTGCTGATTGGTGCGTTTACAATCCCTGAGCTAGACATAAAGGTTCTTCAAGTCCCCATCAGATCAATTAGATACAGAGTATGGACACAAAAGTTCTCCAAGGCCCCACCAGAGCAGCTAGATACAGAGTGTCGATTGGTGCATTCACAAACCTTGAGCTAGACACAGGGTGCTGGTTGGTGTGTTTACAAACCTTGAGCTAGATACAGCGTGCTGATTGGTGTATTTACAATCCCTGAGCTAGACATAAAGGTTCTCCAAGGCCCCACCAGAGCAGCTAGATACAGAGTGTTGATTGGTGCATTCGCAAACCTTGAGCTAGACACAGGGTGCTGATTGGTGTATTTACAATCCCTGAGCTAGACATAAAGGTTCTCCAAGGCCCCACCAGATCAGTTAGATACAGAGTATTGACACAAAGGTTCTCCAAGGCCCCACCAGAGCAGCTAGATACAGAGTGTTGATTGGTGCATTCACAAACCCTGAGCTAGACACAGGGTGCTTATTGGGCCTGCCAAGGCCATGCCACCCTGGAACTCCAGCTGGCCCGCAAGCGCCGCATGCAGCCTGGGTTCCCACTGACACCTCTCCCTTCACACCTGCCTGCAAGCTGAGGGAGCTGGCTCTGGCCTTGGCCAGCCCAGAAAGGGGCTCCCACAGTGCAGCGGTGGGCTGAAGGGCTCCTGAAGTGCCGCCAAAGTGGGAGCCCAGGCAGAGGAGGTGCTGAGAGCGAGCGAGGGCTGAGGACTGCCAGCACACTGTCACCTCTCAGTTCCTCTGGAAGTTTTGTCTCAGAGGAGTACCACCCCTACTGGGGGGTGCCTCCAAGTTAGGCTACTCGGGGGTCAGGGACCCACTTGAGGAGACAGTCTGCCTGATCTCAGATCTCAAGCTGCATGCTGGGAGAACCACTACCCTCTTCAAAGCTGTCAGAGAGGGACATTTAAGTTTGCAGAGGTTACTGCTGTCTTTTTGTTTGTCTGTGCCCTGCCCCCAGAGGTGGAGCCTACAGAGGCAGGCAGGCCTCCTTGAGCTGTGGTGGGCTCCACCCAGTTCGAGCTTCCTGGCCTCTTTGTTTACCTAAGCAAACAACTAACTCGGCAGTGGTGGGCGCCGGTCCCCCCAGCCTCGCTGCTGCCTTGCAGTTTGATGTCAGACTGCTGTGCTAGCAATCAGCGAGACTCGATGGGCATAGGACCCTCCGAGCCAGGTGCGGGATATAATCTCCTGGTGTGCTGTTTTGTAGGCCCGTTGGAAAAGTGCAGTATTAGCGTGGGAGTGACCCAATTTTCCAGGTGCCATCTGTCACTGCTTTCTTTGACTAGGAAAGGGAATTCCCTGACCCCTTGTACTTCCCAGGTGAGGCGATGCCTCACCCTGCTTTGGCTCGTGCATGGTGCGCTGTACCCACTGTCCTGCACCTACTCTCTGGCACTCCCTAGTGAGATGAAACTGGTACCTCAGTTGGAAATGCAGAAATCACCTGTCTTCTGCGTTGCTCATGCTGGGAGCTGTAGACTGGAGCTGTTCCTATTCGGCCATCTTGGCTCCTCCCCATGACAGACCTATTTGTAGTTTAAATGTGCATTTCCCTAACAAGTAATGATATGAACATCTTTTGGTGTGCCTATTTGCAATGCATATATTGTCTTTGGTGAAATGTCTGTTCAAATTGCCCATCTTTTATTGGATTGTTAGTTTTCTTGTTAGTGAGTTTTGAGAATTAAAAAATATATATATATTTACAACACAAGCATTTAATCAGATATATAGTATGAAAATATTTCTCCTAGTTTGTGGCTCATCTTGTCATTTCTTAAGAATGTCTTTTGAAAGCAGAGTTCTTAATTTTGATAAAGTTTAACATAAAATTTTTCTTATATGAATCATTATTTTGTTATTGTATCAAGGAAATCTTTCTCTAACCTGAATGAGTAATTGATTTTTAACCAAGAGTGACCACGGTGAATTTAAATGAAATAAAAACCGATACTAGAAAATTGGGACATCTAGTTATACCAATCTACATATGTATTATTTTTATTTTGGTATCAATTAAACTTCTGGAAGGGTTCAGGAATTAGTAATATATGATTTCTATTTTCAACATATAATATGACTGATTCTCACTTATTTAAAACACAACTTGTATCAAAGTTCCTTAATTAAAGGCATGACTATAAATTGCCTGCCAGATTTTGAAAACAAAACAAGTGGAAAGAACCTTCCTGATAACTCTTTTCCCAGCCTAATTACCAATTTCTATGGGTCCCGTGTAGACTCAAACTGAGCCTCTGAGACTTGCTTGAATTCATTCACTCCTCTCCATTTCTTCAGGCACTTCCCTAGTAACCATCATCTTTTGCTGAATAGTTGTCTAACTGCTCTCTTCTTCCAGGATGGTGCCTCCAACTTATTCTCTATGCAGATGCCAGAATTATCATAGCAGAATACAAATGTGAATATGCCATGTCCTTGTTTGTAATTCTATGAATTAACCTTTATCTTTAAAATAGATATTCTTGGGCTGGGTGTGGTGGCTCATGCCTGTAATCCCAGTACTTTGGGAGGCTGAGGTGGGCAGATCACTTGAAGTCAGGAGTTCGAGACCAGCCTGGTCAACCTGGTGAAACCTGTCCTACTAAAAATGCAAAAATTAGCCTGCATGGTGGATCACCCCTGTAATCCCAGCTACTTGGGAGGCTGAGGCAGGAGAATCACTTGAAGCCGGGAAGTGGAGGTTGCAGTGAGCTGAGATCGTGTCATTGCACTCCAACCTGGGTGTTGCAGTGAGACTTCGTCTCAAAAAAAAAAATTTTTTTTTGAAGGTTTTTTCGTGTCTCTATCTCCTTCAGTTCTGCTCTGATCTTAGTTATTTCTAAGCTTAGCTTTTAAATTTGTTTGCTCTTGCTTCTCTAGTTCTTTTAATTGTGGTGTTAGGGTGTTCATTTCAGATCTTTCTAGCTTTCTGATGTGGAAATTTAGTGCTGTAAATTTCCCTCTTCATACTGCTTTAGCTGTGTCCCAGAGATTTTGGTACATTGTCTCTTTGTTCTCATTGGTTTCAAAGAACTTCTTGGTTTCTGCTTTATTTCATTATTTACCCAGGAGTCATTCAGGAGTAGGTTGTTCAGTTTCCATGTAGTTGCTAGTTTTGAGTGAATTTTTTAATCCTGAGTTCTAATTTGATTGCACTGTGGTCTGAGAGACTGTTTGTTATGACTGCAGTTCTTTTGCATTTTCTGAAGAGTGTTTTACTTCCAATTATGTGGTTAATTTTAGAATAAGTGCCATGTGGCACTGAGAAGAATGTATATTCTGTTGATTTGGGGTGGAAATTCTGTAGATGTCTATTAGGTCCACTTGATCCAGAGCTGAGTTCATGTCCAGAATATCCTTGTTAACTTTCAGTCTCGTTGATCTAATACTGAGAGTGGGGTGTTAAAGTCTCCCACTATTATTGTGTGGGAGTCTAACTCTCTTTGTAGGTCTCTGATAACTTGTTTTATGAATCTGGATGCTCCCGTATTGGGTGCATATATATTTAGGATAGTTAGCTCTTCTTGTTGCATTGATCCCTTTACCATTATGTAATGCTCTTTGTCTTTGATTTTTGTTGCTTTAAAGACTGTCTTTTCAGAGACTAGGATTACAACTTTTTTTTTTTTTTTTTTGCTTTCCATTTCCTCAGTAAATTTTCTTCCATCCCTTTAGTTTGAGCCTGTGTGTGTCTTTGCACGTGAAATGGGTCTCCTGAATACAGCACACTGATGGGTCTTGATTCTCTATTCAATTTGCCAATCTGTGTCTTTTAGTTGGGGCATTTAGCCAATATGCATTTAAAGTTAATATTGTTATGTGTGAATTTGATCCTGTCATTATGAATGATGTTATCTGGTGTTTAGCACACTACTTGATGAAGTTTCTTCATAGTGTGTCATTGGTCTTTATGTTTTGGCATGTTTTTGCAGTGGCTGGTACCAGTTTTTCCTTTCCATATTTAGTGCTTCCTTCAGGAGCTCTTGCAAAGTGGGCCTGGTGGTGACAAAATCCCTCAGCATTTGCTTGTCCAGAAAAGATTTTATTTCTCCTTTGCTTTTGAAGCTTAGTTTGGCTGGTATGAAATTCTGGGATGGATTGATAGGTGCAACAAACCATCATTGCACATGTATACCTATGTAACAAGCCTGCACATTCTGCACATGTATCCCAGAACTTAAAGTAAAAAAAAATTGCCAAAAAAAAGAAAAAATAGAGTCCAAGCTCCAAAACATGGGCCACAATTAGAGTGAGCATGTATCTCAGTTTAAGCCATTATTATTCCAGTGTGTTTATAAATAGCAACTGCATTGTAGTTCCAAAGTGTCCTTGTTTGGTTAATAATTTATATGATCACTCTACTTATAAGACCTCACTCCTTTGTACTTCAGTTATACCAATTTCCTTTTAGTTCCCTTTATTCATATGGTATCATTCGCCACTGAGCCTTCATGTGCTCTGTTCTTCCTACCTACAAAACACCCTTTTGGCTGGCTAGTTATGATTTTTTCAATTTACATTTCAAATGTCAGCCTGCATTGAATTACTTTTATAAAGCTTCACCTGATGTTCCATATGCTTGTATTCTTTTACTTGTCTATGTACCCCCACTAGACTAAGTTTTCAGAGGGTAGAAGAATCTATGCTTCCTTCTTTAATATATTCAGCACTTAGGGCAAGTCGCTGTTAAACAAATATTTACTGATCAAGCTCTTTGTATATTAGGACTTTGAGGCAATAAGAGGCATCTTTTTCTGCTGGAGTCACTCAGAAAACTCTGATCTTGAGCAAAAAAACTGACAGCACCCATTATGGTCTAAGCAAACGAGTTGCTTATATAAAAATATAAGAACCCTCCAAGGATTGTATAAAATTCTTTGGTGAGAAATGCCCAAGTGTGAGATTCAGGTGTTTTACGACATTCTTTCTGTGTTTTTTTCTTGCCTTCCGGCATCTATCATTTTAATTTCCACTGTGCTTCTTCACTCTTAGAATTGTGGTTTTTTTGTTTTGGCCCTAAATAAGAAAAAAAACTCTTAACTTCTATTGTACTTAGACAAAAAAGACTAGAATCATTTTCTAATAGAGAATACAAAGAGCAATGACAACCCAAAGAAATAGAAAACCAGGAGGGAGGAAATAACAATAACCACGAAAGTTCCAAACCTCATAAAAATAAAGTCCTCAAAATACAATTTTTAGTTCTAAGTATCCAAGTAAATGTAATTACATAAGCTGGATTGTGCTTCACATTCCCTTATTCCCTTATTGTAAGATAATGTCTATATTCTAGTCTCAAATTGGCTGTCAAAATTCCTTCTCTGTTCATGTTGAAGCCCCTGGGTTTTATCTTGTTTCCTCACATCTGGAAAATATTCAATTTAGAAATCTTATCCAGTTAAAGGCAAATACCAACTTCCTTAAGTCTTTACCTTATTCAACTTTCTTCTCTGAGTGTCTTCCTCTTAGACATGGTTTCTGTTGTAAAGTAAAACCCACAGTATAGTTGCAGATTGCTAGCAAAATGTACCCTGAGGCACCACTGGATTGTCCTAACCTCGGTCAAGGTTTCTGTTCTGTGCTTTTCTGAAATCTGATGTGCCAGCTCACGATGTGAGTCCCTAGCATACACATATATGCTATGCTATATGCATTACAATATACAGGAGAGAACCCAGACCAAGTTTGTTATTGCACTTAAAAAATATAATAGTTCTTATGCCATAATCATTACTTGCATAAAATAATATTGAAACTAATAATCACACATGACCCACTCTCTTGACTTAAACTCCTTTGGGTTGTTTTGTATGACCTTCAGAGCTTGGCAGGATATTCTAAAACAGTAGATCTCAAAGTATGGTTCCTGGATCAGCAGCATCACCATCACCTGGGAACTTGCTGGAAATGTAAATTCTCGAGCTTCACGACAGACCTCCTGGATCAGAACTCTGGATGTGGGACCCAGATATCTATATATATCTCAGCAAGCCCTTCAGGTGAGTATGAAAAAATCTAAAATTTGAGAATCACTATTTTAGGAGAATCATCTCCAGTCAAGAAAAATATATATAGTTGATTGCACTCAACTATCAAGTGCTTTGATAATAAGAAGAACATTAAATAGCAACAAAAGAGACTTCACCTCTTCTAGCAAGTTTCTTGGTGACCATTAAAAACAGGATTTAGTAGGAATGGAGTGAGGTGGAAGTAGAAAGATTACCATCTCTGAACCAGTGGATAAATTAAATTCCCCAATCCTTGTTGTAGTTGCTGCTAGGGAAAAGAAAAAGAAAAACGACAAACGAAAAACCCTCTTCACAAATCAGAACAGAAACTATATGTGGGCAGGGTCAGGGTACTTCTTAGACTGGAATGTAGAATAGGCTGTGGCCACAGGGTTAGAGAAAGACCTTACTCCACATATGTTGTAAGTTGTGAGTACTAATTCTATCCATATTTGTCTTTCATTTATGTGACTTTTATTTGTGGCTGTGTCTGCCTTACAGCTGCCCTGTGTTCCAGAGAGTAGAGATGAAAATAATTCATGAAAACTTCTTTTTCAGGATTTCAGCAATGTAGAGCTATGAAATATCCATTTGGTGTTGCATTTTTTTTTTTTTTTCTGTGAATGAGGCATCTAGGTTTCTAAAGGGGAAGATATGCCTATAAAACAGCAACAACAAACAACAATTCCTGTGTAGCAGCTTTAACCTAACATTTACCTTCAAGTTGTCAGTGTTCCTAACGTGCTGTTTTCCCATAATTATTGCAGAGTGCTTGGGCTATAATAAGCCCAGGGAATAGAATTAGCATTGTTTCACTTTGCCAAGAAATTTTAATTGGCGTTTGCTGATTTATATTTCACATAGCAATTAGCTTAAATCTCGCGGTGGTCAAGCAGCTGATGCATGATAGAAACTCCTCAGAGGCAGTGGGGAGCTATCAAAAATGTGCAGTGGGTGTCCTGACATGGCCAGGTTGACTTGGCAGGGGAAGGGGAAACACAGTTTTTCCACCCTCTGCCTATAGCATCCTGCGATATCCTGTCTGGGATATAGAGTCATTTTGGCTTTTAAAACTGGTGCCTCATCTGGAAACCAAGTTTTCCTTCATCTGACCACTTATGTTAGAATTTGTGCGAGGAGTCATCTGGCAACCTACATTATTGATCTGAATATACTAGGTCCATTCCAACATATGTTGCTGCCATCTACTCCCCCCACCCCCCCCCAAGTCTTGGCATTACATTTGGGAATTAGAAAAATGTTAGCTTGTTCTAAGAACCAATCTTTATGACAACTATATATGAAAAATGCATCTGGATGACTGTTTTTCACATGGTGCCCTTTGAGCTCCAGACATATTCTAAGGGTGTGGCTGGCAACCTGTCATGTCTGACACTAAGTCAGGGCTTCCTGGAGCTTCTCAGGCTGACTGCATGCCATCTATCTCATTCTAGGATTCTATCGTTTTCCTCTCAGAGTGTTTTGTGGGCATCAGATCCAAATTTATCTGTTATTTATGTATATATTTTTTGTTTCTAGATTTTGCTAGTATAGATCAAATGCAGAGCTAGGACCTGATTTTCTTTTTAAAAATTAATCTTTAAAATTGAAAAGTACAAGTAGTATATATTTATTGTATACAACATAATGTTTTGAAATATGTATACTTGTGGAATGGCTAAATCAAGCTAGTTAACATATGCATCACTTCACATATTTATCATTTTTTTTGTGACTAGAACACTTAAAATCCTCTCTCAGTGATTTTTGAGAATACAATACATTGTTATTAACTGTAGTCATCATGTTGTTCAATAGATCTCTTGAACTTATTACTTTTAACTAACTGAAATTTTCTGTCCTTTTCCCAACACCTTCTCACCCACCTCCCTCTCCCTACCCTGGTAACCACCATTCTACCCACTGCTTCTATGGATTCAACTTTTAAAGATTCCACTTATAAGTGATGTGATGCAGAATTGTCTCTCTGTGCCTGGCTTATTTCACTTAACATAATATCCTCCAGTTTCATCCATGCTGTCACAAAGGACAAGATTTCCTTTTTTTTTTTAAAGGTGAAATTGTATTCCATTACACACATACACCACATTTTCTTTATCCATTTACCCACTGATAAACACGTAGGCGTGATGTCATATCTTGGCTATTGTGAATAACGCTGCATTGAACATGGGAGTGCAGATATCTTTTCAACTTACTGGTTTCATTTCCTTTGGATATGTAGTGGAATTACTGGATCATATGATAGTTCCATTTACATTTAAGGTTAAGTTTTAAAAAAAATTTAAAAATTAAAAAAAGTTTAATTTTTTGAGGGACCTCCATACTGTTTTCTATAATGGCTGTGCTAAATTACATTCCCACCAACCACATATGAGGATTCTCTTTTGTCCACACCCTCCCCAACACTTGTTATCATTGATCTTTTCGATAATAGCCATTCTAACAGTGTGAAGTGATATCACATAGTTTTAACTATAAATTTCCTGATGATTTGTGATGTTCAGTATTTTTTCATACACCTGTTGGTCATTTGTATGTCTTCTTTTGAGAACTGTCTATTCAGATCCTTTGCCTATTTTTAAATAGTTTTTTTTCTTGTTATTGAGTTGTTTGAGTTTCTTATATATTTTGGATATTAACCTCTTATCAGATATATGGTTTGCAAGTATTTTTTCCCATTCTATAGGGTGTTGATTTACTCTGCTGATTGTTTTCCTTGATTTGCAGTAGCTTTCTAGTTTGATGTAATTCCACTTGTCTATTTTTGCCTTTGTTGCCTGTGCTTTTGGGGTCATATCCAAAAAATCATAGTTCAGACCAATGTCATGGCACTTTTTATCTATGTTTTCTTCTAGTAGTTCTACAATTTTAGGTCTTACACTTAAGTCTAATTTATTTTGGGTTGATTTTTCTATATAGTATGAGAGAAGGGCCTATTTTTTTCTGCATGTAAATATCCAGTTGTCTCAATACCATTTATTGAATACACTGTCCTTTCTACATGTGTGTTCTTGGCACCTCTGTTGAAAATCAACTGACTGTAAATGGATAGGTTTATTTCTGAGCTCTCTATTCTGATCCACTGGTTTATGTGTTTTTACGCCAGTACCGTGCTGTTTTGTAGGATATTTTGAAGCTGGGTAGTAAAATGCCTCCATTTTTGTTCTTTTTGCTTAAAATTGCTGTGACTATTCAGGAGTTTTTGTTGTTCCAAACAAATTGTAGGATTATTTCTTCTATGTCTGTGAAAACATGTTATTGGAGTTTTGACAGGGATTGTGATGAATATGTAGATAGCTTTGGGTAATATGGACATTTTAACAGTATTCTTCCAGTACATGAACATACCTTTTCACTTATTTGCATCTTCTTCAATTTCTTTCATCAATATTTTATAGTCTTCAGTGTACAAGTCTTTTACCTCCTTGGTTAAATGTATTCTTACATGTTTCATTTTTGGGGTAGCTGTTGTGAATGGGTTTGGCTTTTTAATTTCTGTTTCAGATAGTTCATCATTAGTGAATAGAACTGCTACTGAATTTTATATGTTGACTCTGAAACTTTACTGAATACATTTATTAGTTCTAACAGTTTTTTTGGTGAATTTATTAAGGTTTTCTATATACATAATATCATCTCACCTGCAAACAGGGACAATTTGCATTTTAAAAAATTATTTGGATGACTTTTATTTCTTTTTTGCCTAATTGCTCTGCCTGGGACTTCTAGTACTATGTTAAATAGGAGTGATAAGAGTGTGTATCCTTGTCTTGTTCCTGATCTTAGGTGAAGAGATATCAACTTTTCATTGTTGAATATGATGTTAGCTGGGGGTTTGTCATATATGGCCTTTATTAATTTGAGGTACATTCTTTCTGTACCTAAGTTGTTGAGTTTTTATCATGCAAAGATGCCACATTTTGTTAAATAACTTTTCTGTATCTATTGATGATCATATGGCTTTTGCCCCTCATTCTAGTAATGTGGTGTATCACATTTATACTTTTGTCTATGTTGAACCATCCATGCACCTCAGAGGTAAATCCCACTTCAACATGGTGAATAATCCTTTTAATGTGCTGTTGAATTTGGTTTGCTAGTGTTTTGTTGAGAATTTTTTGCATCTATGTTCATGAAAAATATTGACCCATATGGATCTATTTCCAAAAAGCCCTGTTATTCTGGCACATCAGTAAGTGAAAAAGAATAGAGTCAGCTCCAATAAATTGGTTGTCAAATGGGATGGATCTGTGGGATGTTTACCATTCTCAGAATTCCATTCGGGGCCATCAGTTATGATGACAAGGTCTTTTAGTAGGGTGTATTTTGGATTAAGGCAGGATATCTTGATTCTTATGGTTCTGAGACCAACAGGCTGTGTGAATTTGAGTGAATCAGTTCCCTCTCTGTGCTTGTTTCCTCATTTAGAAACAAATAGTTGGGATTCTTTAGTTTTTAAAACTTTTAAAGTTAAACAGTCTAAGAATCTTACTAGTGCTATTCAGCAGTTATTAATCATGAGTTTCATCTCTACTTTGTTTTGTCTTTCTCCACTTAAACTCCTCCCACATCTTATCAGAAGATCTTGAATGAAGGAAAAGAAAGATCACAGTTTAGAGACAAAGGAAGAAATTGTTAATAGATTATTAACAAGCAGTGTCAGTTTCTGTCTATCCTTGCACCATCTTGGGGCTTATTGTCAAAAGGTTTACCTCCCAGCATCAGCTCTGTGTGATTCCTGAGACATTGAGAACCAAACCAGATAGCAGTCAGGAGCTCTATCTCCACCATTGAAGAAAGAGAATAGAAAGGACGTGATACATGTCTGTGAATCACTCTCACTAATTGCAGAATCTGCTGGTCTTGGGAAGGCTCTGGGTATACTGAGGTACAGCTTTCAAATTCTAGGCTCCTTCTCTGTTTCTTGTATCCCAGTTCTCTACTCAAACTAGAAGGCCTTGACCTTCTACTTAGCTATTATAAGCTGCCTGCTCCTCTCACTATAACAGATGCTGGTTCTTGTTCCCACACCTTCAGTCACTTCACAGAACATAAGCCTCAGTGTACCCCTGATGCTTTTACTCACTAGCCTAAAAGTATAGATGCATCCTGCTGACTTCTGCTATTGGCTTCTATTCACCATATTGATCTTTGGGGTCTGGACATTAGTATTAATTGAGCACAAAGTTTTTATGTGCTCTTCCTTTGCAATTTGGACTTCAGATCACCCTTGATTCATAATTCAGTTAGATCCTAGCCTCATCCTTCTGTTCAGTCTTTCTTATAGACTACCATTGAAATCTTAGAATTTCTATCAGTTAACCATATAGAGTTTGACACACAGGAAAATAAGCTCTCATATTACTGACACTTTTGGAGTGCTATTGTGCAGTGGAGCCTCCCAAGGGTTTTCATTGTTTGGCATGTATTTCTCCTGGGAACCTGAGATATAAGCATTCCAGAAGCAAAATATTTTAGAGTTGAGTGGACCACATCAACAGAAATGCTTACATAGTTTTCTTATCTTTAATAGGTAATAACTGCATTGCAAATTGCCCTGCCAGAACTAGTGAGGAAATTAATTAATTGCCTGTTTATAATACATGGGGTCATTTCTGAGGATGCTCAATTCACTTGTCCAAAAATAACTCCAAAAATGAATTGCACATTAGATTTACTGCCTATAATTTTGTAGCTTGTAGATGCTATGGTGAGAAGCACCACAAATTTAATAATTTAGAAACAATTTGGGAATAGTTGAGTGGATATAAAGATATGTGATTCTGCTTTATGTACTCACATTTTGAGAGAAAGTATTTATGAGTTTGACCAGAAGGAGCTTTTGATTCCCATTAGTGGTCACAGCTGCTCACTGTGAACTTGGCAAGTTTGCTACATTGAAATGTTAATGTCTAACAGCTTAGTTGTCAGGCCAAAAGGTATGAGGCAAAATTACAATATGTTTTTGAGTGTTTGAAAATTCGTATAGAAATTATTCTTATTCCAAATGGTATAAATTTAAATATTTTTTGGCATTTGAAATAATTATTTGGGCATCACCATTTGTAATGGCTCCAGCTCTTTGACGCATTGCCAAGGCAACTGCATTGATAATATAGACCCACTTATGGTATATAAAGTAGGAAAATTCCAGACCATGGAGGTTTGTTGGAATTCAAGACTTAGTTCTTGCAATATTGATTTCAAAGAATTATAGAGGGTTAAATCTGCAAGTGCCCTTTGAGATCATTTAAACCAGGCCCTTGTTTTAAAGTTGAAGGAATTGAGATACAGGAGGTCAAAGGAGTTGATCAAGGTCACACATCTTTTTAGCAGAAGAAATTCTTGCAGAATTCAAGACTCCTGAGTCCCAGTTTGATTTTCTTTGTATCATAAGCTGGAAAGAATTAGAACTAAATGAGAGAAACAAGAGCTAAAACATTGCTTTCTCAGATGCCTTTATATAGACATCTGGTGAGGAAACTGAGAAACATAAAAGGGGATCTTACTCACCTTTTATTACTGTTCTCTTAGATGGGTCTATAGTAATTTGTTTTTCATGTTTCCAGTTTGATACTTTGACCTCTTTTGAATTTTATGCATAATTAAAATGGACGACTCCTTTGGATTTATGAGTTGGCTTTTGTTTTCAGTCAGTTATGGAACTGATGCCAGATAAATGAGTTCCAATGAATTATGCAAAGTTTCTGTGAAGTGAGGGATAACTATCCCACATGCTAAGAAAACGTGCCTTTGCCTTCTTGTTTGGTGACTGCATGCATTTAATTAAACACAGAATGTACTGCTGAAACTCTGACTGGATACCTTCCACTTAGGAAAGGCTAATTAGTGACAGTGATGTTATGAGCAGGCAGCCAAGCAAGAGGCTTTGTGATGGCAGCCAGATGGGGCAACTGAGCAGATAGCACAGGCCTCTGGAGGGCAGTGCCAACTTAACAGTCAGCCATCAAGCTATGTGTTTCTGGCTAAATGGAATGAAAGGTACTGATTTTTCTTTTCTTTTTCAGGAGAGATGCTTTTTGACAGCATCACCCTTTCAAGGTAGTGACTGTCATCTATCATCAAGGCTCACCAAAATAGCCTATTTGCAAAAATGCTTAGTCATGGTATTCATAACTGGATGGCAAAATCAGTAATTCATGATCTTGGTTTATTGATCCTTGCATTGGGTTAAATTGTGCGCCACCTCCCCCTTCATATGTTGAAGTCCTAGTCTCCAGTACTTCAGAATGTAACTTTATTTGGAAATAGCATCATTGAAGATGTCATACGTTGTTAAGATAAAGTTATATTGGAGTAGGGTGTTTTCCTAACAAAATACAACTGATGTCCTTATTTTTAAAAAATTTGGACACAGACTTTCACACAGAGAAAATGCCATGTGAATATTGGAGTTACGCTGCTACAAACAAAAAAAGTACCAGAAGAGGACTGGGACAGACCTTTTTCTGTTGCCTTTAGAGGGTACATGACCCAGTCAACACCTTGATCTTGGACTTCTAGTTCCCAAAATGGTGAGACAATAGATTTCTGTTATTGAAGCCAATCAGTGCATGGTACTTTGTAACAACAACCCTAGCAAATGAATATAATCCTAATAGAAATTAGATAGGTCATTGAAATATGTGTAAAATGTGGGTTTTTCCAGATGGTTAGGAAATCGCAATGACTTAGTCCTGCTTCCTGCAATGCACTGTATTCTCCATCAAGGTCAATATCACTGGGTTGTTGAAAATGATAGTAACTTTTGTATAACTTAGGATATGTGATACATTTATTAGGATAAATGCACCCATTCAGGGGTAATACCATTTATCATTCTTTAATATTTGATAATGTTTATGGTCTCTCAACTAAAACTGGCCTCAGAAGCAAACAGATATATAAAACTAGCAAACAGATCCGTAAAACTATCTTTGACTTTAAATAGCATTTGAAGTGCAGAAATTCTCATTTACCAAATAAACAAGGGGAAAAGTTTGATCTTAAACTTTTCTTCACAGAATAGGTCAATTCACAACTTTAGTTTTGATCGTAGCAATGAAGAGAGGAATTAACTATGATCACTTTATATTACTAAGACCTGTCATCTAAATCTATCTCCAAAGATACCCCAAACCCAAAATATACTGAGAAAACTAGAAAAGAAGTTATACAGCAGGGAGTAGGATGTGGGTGTGTGACGAGAAAACCCTAGAGTGAAAGTCACATTTTTTTCAGCACTTAGGTCCCAGCTGGAACCTCATTAATACTTATTAAAAAGAGTCATCTCTAGATATTCCCTATTTTCTAAGAGGGGGAATATTTTCTTTAAATCAACATATGCTACCCAGAAAAATCCAGGGATTTTAGATATTTTGGAAATTATTGGGGAATTCTATGGCTTTGGTTTATGTTATTTGTCTAGTACTCTATGATACTCCCTCAAGCAGATAGTCACTATGTCCCCTGCAGTCAGTTAGATTCACGTCTGCATTAGTACCATGTGGGTCTCCAAATACCTTGCTGGATGCTCTGTGATGCCCAGACAACTTTAGTCTGGGAGACTAATGTTGGTCTGCCTTGCAGATTCAAATCCCAGGCATGAGCATGGTCAGTACTATATTTTTTTCCTCCTCAATTTGGCTTTTGATCTTGAGATACATTTTCAGTGATTTCCTTTAACGTATAAGCAGGAAACAAAAGATTAGCATTATCTCTTTTTGGTACTAAAGAGAAAAGATAACTTGTTTCAAAAACATTTCTGACAATTTTTTTTTTTTTTTTTTTTTTTTGAGACAGAGTCTCGCTCTGTCGCCCTGGCTGGAGTGCAGTGGCGCGCTCAGCTCACTGCCGGCTCCACCTCCTGGGTTCACGCCATTATCCTGCATCAGCCTCCCGAGTAGCTGGGACTACAGTCGCCTGCCACCATGCCCGGCTAATTTCTTTTTTTTTTTTTATTATTATACTTTAGGTTTTAGGGTACATGTGCACAATGTGCAGGTTTGTTACATATGTATCCATGTGCCCTGTTATTTTGCTGCACCCGTTAACTCGTCATTTAGCATTAGGTGTATCTCCTAATGCTGTCCCTCC